>NC_135315.1:1367874-1709966 GCF_048772815.1 Callospermophilus lateralis | reverse complement strand
TCCTGTTTTCCTTGAGTGACTCCCAGGACAGAGCTCAGCCACCCAGGCCAGCCGCAGCACCTCAGCTGCACTTGGCCTCCCTAGTGCTTGACTTCTGCTGCTTTTTGTCCCATTTATTTTAAGAAGCCCACTCCTTAGACAGCAGAAGCATGAGGATCCTGTACAGGGTTCTGTGCCACAGAACAACTTGTGTGCACTTAATTGAGAACTATAAGCAAAATGTGATCAAAGACCCAGTTATGAGCCCCTAGCTGGGCTTAGCACACAGATTAGAAATTGTAATTATGCTACTGTGACTCGCCCTGTTCCTTGTGCAGCCTGGGCAGGCCCTTTCCCACATACAGGAGTTTGTCAGGCACAGCAAGTGTTGGAGAGGGTCCCATGAGTTACCAGGAGGGAGGCCCAGACTGCTAGTTCCTCTGTGTGCTGCTGCTCCCCCAAGCTGGGGTGGAGGTCAGCAGGGCTGAGCTCTCCATGCCCACTGGGTCAAATGGGCATTCCTTCCTTCTGTGGTAACAGACAGGAGGCATCTCTGGCCTTAACAGTGCCCAGGGGTACCTGGAAGCTGCTCTGAGCAGTGGCTCCTACTCCCATTGGACCTTGTGCTAGGATCCAGGAACAGCAAGAAATGGCTCGCCCTCTGTGGGTTTGGCTTGGTGTCTGGGAGTGAACCCGTAGCTTCCTAGCCTCAGGTTGGTGGTGCTCTTGCCCAGGGTCGGCTCTTGTGAAGTGCACTTACAGTAGAGCTCCTCCCTATCAGCAAATAGCACGTGATGGGGAGTAGCCCTGGAGCTGCACAGAACACTGTGTTCTGAGAAATAAAAGGAGCCCTTACGATTGGAGTGAAATAGCATCAACAAGCAACAGGGTGACATCCAACCCAGGGTCCAGCTGGAGAGCTCTTTGGTCATCCAGGCCAAGGCGGGGTTGACCTCAGCTGCCGTGGCCGTGTTTTTGCTGCAAGCACCTTGAGTGGGAAGTAACTGCTTTCTCCTTTCTTCTCAGGTGTGACCTTCGCTGCCAAAGGCTATTTCGATGCCCTGGTGAAGATGGGAGAGCTGGCCAGCGAGAGTCAGGGCTCCAAGGAACTTGGTGAGACCCTGGGCCCCGTAGAGAGCCTCGAGATCCCTAAGTTGTAGGAGGTACCCAAGCAGGTCTAGAATCTGGTCTTGTGCCTGGCCCTTCTTCCATTTGGAGTCATAGTTATCTACCAGATAAGAAAAGATATTAAAATGACAGTGCCCTTCAGAGCTGGTGAGGGGCACCCCATGGAAAGCGAATGCACTGGGCTGCGTGGAGCACAGTGGTGGCCTTCTCCCCTGAGGAGTGTGGCTGGGCTGAGGTGTGCAGGCACAGCAGAACTTGAAGGGCAACCTCCTGAGCTAGTATGGCAGGGTACTCTGCTGGTGGTGCTTGCCGACTTGCAGAATCACTCCTGCTGTGCAAATAAGTGACAAGGGTGTAAGCCCCCGGGGGGGTGTGATTCCCCCATGTGCCGTGTGTGCCCATGCCTCGTGAGGGGGAGGGAGGGGACCCAGTGTGTTAATGGGTGGGGTTCTTGGGCAGATGGCTGTTTTCTTCGGGCTCTGGCTTTGTGAACATTCTAGGAGGAGCACATATCACTAACACAGTTGCGGGGTGCTGTGGGACATGGAGGTTGCAGGCCCCTGAGCCCTGGTGCAAGCCGGGCTTTGGGTGGAGTCCAGTTTCTGTGGTCTTCCTGACTCAGGGCACTGGTGTTGATGTGGCTGTGGGCTGCCTTCCCTCATTGGGATGCCGTGGCTGGGGGTGGGCCTGGAGCGGCCCGGTCTGGGCTCCGTCACAGCTCTTCGGCAGGCTGTGGCCAGCAGGTTGGCCTTGGATCAGTGAGAAAACCTAAATTGGTCAAGAATCACTAGCCTCTGGGCACAGAGGACAGACTTTCTTCTTCTGGTCACCTTGTCTGTGGAAGCTTCCCTGCTATCCTGGGACCTGTCCTCATGTTTGGCCAGCAAGGGCAGCAGGTGCAGATGCTTAGACTGCAGTTGACGTGAGCGTGCAGGGCAGGCTGAGCTCTGGTTGCTGCTAGTGCAGGGCCCCAGCTGCACTCGCAGGCTGGGGTGCTGAGAAGGGGCCTGCCTCCCCCACCATGGCCCTCTGCAGGGCCGCCGTTCTCCCAGCTCCGCCTGCTCTCACCTTGTGCTCTGCCCTGTCCTGTGTCTCGAGACCTGCACAGAGTCAGCCTCTGGTGAAGGCGCCAGGCCTGCTGCTGCTGTGTTTCAGGGCTCAGGATTCCTGTGGCCTCCAGTGTTCTCGAGATGCTGCTGGGTTGTCAGATGCAACCACAGGACCTTTCTGGGGGAAGGGAACAAAGCTGCATGTGGATGTGGCCCAGTGAAGTGGCAGACCAGGACAAGGAGTCCGTGCAGGGGACTGGGCTCTTGTGGACATGGCACCTGGGCGTCTAAAAGGAAGGCTGTATTGGTCTCAGCAGTTCTGATGGCCCTCAGAGGAGACCCTCTTGCACTGTGGTTATAGAGCTGACCTGGGGCCCTTGGCAGCCCTGGGAAGGTGAGGGCAGAAGGTCTTTTGTTTGGGCTGCTGGATACCTCGCTTCAGTCTGGCTTGTAGACTTGGCTGGTTGGTGAGGTGGACAACATGGGGTCATGGAGATGGTGACGCCAGTACCACATGTGGGTCCCCCAGAGTTCTGGACTGGAGTTTTGGTCTAGAATTTAGAGAAGGTGCCCTCCTTCACAGCCTGGCCTTCCCAACGCCTCCGAAGCCATCTTTGAGGCACTGTTTGAGCTCCGTGTGTCTGTGGAGGCGGTTTTTCTCGTCCGGTGATAGAGGATCAGGGCTTTATCTTTTGTTCACCCACAGAGGGTGAGGATCTGCCTGTAGGCAGTCCAGGACCTGGGCAGCCTCACAGTGAGGGGCAGGTTTGTCTGGGAACACGGCAAGATTCGTGGACTACCTGCTGCCGTACTTGGGGCGGGTGATGAACTGCAGGCCCAGGTGGGCAGCAGGGAAGGTGGTGTCAGGGCTCCGACTTGAGTCAGGGAGCTTCCTGTCTGCATGGGGCTGTGTTGAAATCTCTCCTGGGCTCATCTGGAGAGTGGAGCCTGCTGCGCCTGCAGAGTGGCTGGGGTGCTGCCGGCTCCCCCGTCAGAACGTCCTCTTTTGGTAACGGCTTTCTTGACAGCTGTGCTGGTGCCATGCCGTTCATCCGTTCATTGTGAACACTCCAGGGCTTTCAGCACGTCCAGTTCAGGCTGGACTCTTGTCCAGCTCTGGGGGGAGAAGGAGCGCGGCTGCCTGCCCCTCACCAGCCCCAGCAGCCCCTCCTTTCGTGGGTTTATGTCCATGGATTTGCCTCTCCTGGACATTGCCTGCCGTGGCCTTGAGCAACCTGTGACCATGTCCATCTGGCTGCTTCCGTGGAGCGGGTTTTTTTGAGGTCGGTCCATGTCGTGGCATGTGCCAGAATTCCTGTTTATGGCCCAGTGATACTCCACCACGTGGACAGGCCGGTTTTGTTTCTCCATCCATCAGTGGACATTGGCTGCTTCCTCTTCTCAGCTGTTGGGAGTAGTGTTTCGTGGAACAGTACTTGTGTGGACATACAAGTGGCATGCACCTGGCAGTGGGGTTGCTGGGCCACTGGCTGGAAGCTGGACTTTTACCAAAGCAACATGCCTTTGCTTTAAAAAGAAGTTGGGGGGCTGGGGATGTGGCTCAAGCGGTAGCGCGCTCGCCTGGCATGCATGCGGCCCGGGTTCAATCCTCAGCTCCACATACAAACAAAGATGTTGTGTCCGCCGAAAACTAAAAAATAAATATTAAAATTCTCTCTCTCTCTCTCTTTAAAAAAAAAAAAATAAATAAATAAAAAAAGACGAAGTTGGTCCTTTTGTCCTCCCTGCTTGCTGCCCATCTGTTGGGTGTCTGGGTGTCTGCTTGCTGTTTGCTTCTGCACATCTACCAGATAAGTTTATGCTGCTGCCGCTGCTTTTGGGGTTTTGTTTTGGAAATTCAGGGGTGCTCCCTAGCATTTTTTATTTTTTATTCTGAGACAGGGTCTTCCTAAGTTGCTGAGGCTGATCTCAAACTTGTGATCCTCCTGCCTCAGCCTCCCGAGCCGCTGGGATTACAGGCGTAGCCATCACAGCCGGCTGCTATTGCTTTTTAAGTTTAGACATTTAATAAGTTCTTAAGGTAGAAAATGTGGATTTGGCTTTTTTATGCCATTATTCACCCTGGCCGGTGTAATCCACACGATCGTGGCTGATGTCAACACGTGCTGTTTATGTGGTGACAACATGACCTTTCCGTTGCTGAGACAGACACTCAGCATGGCCCAGTGACTTGTGTCCCGCTTACTGGGGCTTAATTGAAGCACAGCCAACTGCACATGAGCTCTGCCGCAGGCAGCTGTGTGGCTGGTGTGGAGGCCAGGTGCTGGACCTGTCCTTCCTCCCAGAATCCAGGTCCTCTAGGCAGCCACTGATCTGCTCTGTGTCGCAAGGTTAGGTGCGAGTGCCAGGAGTCGTGTGAGTGGAGTTGTGGGTGTGGCTGGATTGTGTTCCAGAACCCCTGGCTCTGGTGTTGCCTTTCTGAGCCAGGCCCCACGTAGGTCTGGGTGGGCTCTTTGTTTGTGCCCTGATTGGTGGGCGGAGTTCTTTCAGGTTGGACATTTCTAGAGCTGGTTTCCTGATTCACAGTGTGACACGTCTTTCATGGGCTGGTCTGCGTGCCCTTGTCTCCTGGGGCATGTCTGTGCGGGTCTTTCCTCCTGTCCTTCTCATTGACTTACAGAGTCCTCCCGCTCTAGGTGTGATCCTGTCAGGTGTGTGCTTTGTAGAGATTTTCTCTCAGCCTGATTGGTCTGTCATTTTTTGTGAGTTTTGTGTTTCTTTTCTTTTATTGAGTGCTGGGGAGGGAAGCCCTGTGCATGCCAGGCAGGTGCTCTGCCATTGAGCCACACCCTAGCCCAGCAGCATATTTAGAATTACACAAATGGTCAATTTTAATAAAGTCCAGTAGGTTGATTTTTTTTTTTTTTTTTTTAATTTGGCATGATGGTTCCTGGATTTCTACTGGGCTCTGGTCACAGTTCTTAACGTGACAGTTTTGTTTCCCTTAGACTCACATCTTCATTTGCGTCATTTTTGATGTCATCGACGTGTTCCCAAATCCACAGACCATACCCTTTTGCTGTCCATTGTCCATTTGTTTCCTATAGTTTGGGGTTCTCTTTGGAGTCCCCTTGTCCAGCTCCAGTCATCTGGGCTTCCACTGGGACGGTCCCCTGGGGGCCTCCTGGTGCCCCCTCCCAGCTGGACCCCAGTCTTCGGTCTTTTCTGTGCCAGTATCACCCCATCGGAGAGTCATCTTGTTTTTCCTTTAAGGTTCCTGAACAGGAAAGGGGGAAACGCTTTTGAACTGCAGGTGTTGCAGGTGGTTTCCTACCTGCCACGGGACTTGGACTTGGGGTGATCTTTGCCGGGAAGTTGGAGGCATCACCATGTTGCCCTCTAACTTCCAGCCCTGCTGTTTCCAGCACTATCTGACACTGCTGCTGCTGCTGCTGTGTGAAGAAGGAGGTCTTGGTTTTCTTTCCCTGGAAGCTTTTAAGATCTTTGTCCTGAGTGTTCTGAAGACTCCTGACAGTTTCCCTGGTGGGCCTGGGGAGTAACCATAGCCCCAAGAGAGGCCCCTGAACAATACATCACACATGGCAGGGTGGTGTGCAGTCTGCAGGGGCCACCCGAGCAGCAGTCCCTGCAGGATTCCACTGCCCAGACCCTGGTCTAATTGCTGAGGGTGATGCTGCCTCTCCCACCCCACCCAGAGGAAAACTGGGCTCTGGGAAAGAGGGGAGTAGAAGGCATGTCCAATGGGGCAAGGTACACAAAAACAGGGTTCTTTTGTAGAAATGGGGAGGGTCTGAAACAGAGGAGGGTGGCAAGGCCCAGAGAGAGACAGAGCTTCAGACAACCAGGGCTTCGTAGGAGTCCTGGGCCATTGGCCTCTGAGTGTCAGCCATAGAAAAGTGGATTTGTACCTTTTTTCACTCTTATTAATCTATACGGTTGCTAGCAGTGGGTACATTTATTTTTATTGCTGTAGAATGTTCTGTAGACACATTTGTGTCTGCATTCTCACCATTTTGTCTGGTAGTTTTTGCTTTATGTGTTTGCAGACTGTGTTATCAAATGCATATGTGTTGTATAGTTATGTCTTTTTGCTAAGCTGAACCTTATTACCGTGAGGTGGCCTGCTCTAGACCAGTGGGTCTCATTTTTAGTTTGTTTTGTTTAATATTGACCTAGTTTTCTCCTTGTCTTCCTGTCCACAGTATTGCTCATTCCTGAAATATGATGCCTCTGCTGCTTTGGGGGTGAACCAGAGCCCTTGAGGAATGGAGTCCTGGGGAGAGGAGACCTGGATCTATGCAATTATTGGGGCACTCAGCCCGATTAGTCCTTGGTTGGATCCTTGATTGTTTTCATTGATCTTTATTTTTTCTTTGGTCTTCTTTCTTTAATCTTGGTGTTTTGTTTTACCATGCCCAGGCTGATCTCCAACTCCTAGGTGCAAATGATGCTCCTGCCTCAGCCTCCAGAATGTCTGGGATGCAGGGATGCTACCTGGCACCTGGCTTCAGTGGTTAATCTTGATGCCAGCAAAGCAGGGCTGCAGCCCGCACTCTTCCTGGCCTCCGGGTATTATGGCACCCAGCTGTGGGGCAGGGGTTGCCAGGAAGCAGTGGCCTTTCAGCCTCTGGCCCTGCTTTCTTTCTCACATGCAGGAAGCCCCCTGTAGTCCTGTGGTACTTACTAAACCAACAGCCCATTAGGAGGGGCAGGATTCCACTGCACAGACCTGGTCTGATTGCCGAGGGTGATGCTGCCTCTCCCACCCCACCCAGTTCCCTTTAGAACTGGAACTTCATTCTTCCCACAGGTAGGAAGGAGGGTGTCAAGCCAGAGATGCTGCTCAGAGGTCTTATCAGAGAAAATGCTCCTGGTGCTGGGCCCGTGCCCACAGTCATGAAAGCCCAGGGAGTCATTTTTGCTTCAAACGAGCATTTGCAGCAGCCCCTTTGTTCCTGCAAGTGGCCAGAGCAGGCTCTGCCTTTGGTCCCCTTGGTCTTTCAGAACCACAGCTCTGGCCTTGCAGCGGGGAGGCGGCCTCAGGCCTGAGGCTGGGAGGGAGAATCCTGTCATCTCCCGGTGGATGTTGTTTCCCTGCGGTGAGTGAGTCTGCAGGCTGCTTGGTCAGGGAACGGAGGTGGCTCCACGATCCTGTGTCTTCTCACAGCCACCCCCACTTCTGCCTGCTGCTTGGCTAGATCCCCCGATCCTCGGCCCTGGGTCTGTTGAGGCGTGCCTCCGTGGGGTCCCTGGAGGCTGCAGGTATGAGGGGAGTGCTGCTGCTCTCATGGCCACTTGGATGCATGTGAACTGGGTGTGACTTCAGCTGGCTTCCTGAGGGTTCTGGAGCTTGGACTGAGCAGCAGCTTGGGAAAGTGTGTGTCCAGCCAACCAAGTGTTCGAGCCAGTTGCTGGCGAATGAGGACAGGCAGAGTTTCCCGTGGCTTTGAGCCTAGCTGGTGGTCCAAGGGAGGGCGGGCCACACCCAGTCAGAAGCTGCCATTGTGCTGTTCCCAGCCCTCTGCAGGGACTAGGGTTCAGGAGGAGGTAGTTGCGGCTCCTGTTTCCTGCTGTTGCTCCCTCTCTGCCATCTCTGTGGCCACAGGGCAGAGGCGGGCAGATAGTTTGCCTTGTTGTGGGCCTTGGAGGCACTCTGGGCAGTCACGTGTGGCCGTCCAGGCTGCCGCCTGGTTGCTGTGCTCATTCATAGCACCTTCCAGAGGCTGCTGACCATGGTATGTCTATGCTGCTGGACGGCCACCTGCAGCCTTGCCCCTGGCTCTTTGGCACAAAGTTTCAGGATGCATAGAACTGGGCTGAGCCAAACTGGCCAGGACAGGGGACAGGGGACAGGTGGCAGGAGGAGGCCAGAGTCCTCACATTCCTGGTCCAGCGTGCACACTGGGCAGGGGGCTCCAGTGCTCTGTGCCACAGTCACCCAGGTGAGGAGGCCAGGTAGCCTGCTCTTTGGTACATCCCAGGCTTCATGCAGTGCTGTTGACATTTCAGAAGGGCACACTGTCAGAAATAAGGCCACCACACAGTAGAGGGGGAGAAGCCTGCCCTGAGAGACCTTCGCTGCTTTCATGCATCTGTACCACCTGTTGGGCCGTCCTCCAGAGACCCTGACTGGGTGTTCCCTTGGGCGAGGCTCTACTGTAGGCTGGGGCCAGCGGGCTGTAGGTGCAGCCTTCTGTCTCTGGAGGCCTCTCCTGTTCCTTCCTCTCTTTGAAGGGCCGCTTTGTACCTGCCAGGGCCTGCGGTGCCTTGTTTATGATCACAGGGCATGTGCATGCATGCCAGGCTCCCTGGGCTTAGCCCTTGTCATCTGCCTGGCTTCACTGGGCACCCAGGAAGATGGAGGAAATGGGTGCTGGGTACAGCCTCAGAATGGGGATGCCCACAGGCAGGAGCCCGCGACTCTGCCTGGAATGTGGACTAGGCTTTGGACCCTGAGTCAGTGACTCTGAATGTGATGCAGCCTTGGTGGTGTGCACCCCATCACCCCGAAGAGGAGAGGCGGCCTTCCAGCTCCCACCTGTGGGGACGGCTTGTGGCTGCAGGCTTCTGTGTTCTTCCCATGACTGCCTCTCTTCTCTTCTCCCTCCCGATACTTGGTCTCTCTGGAATGTGAGGCCAGGCAGGAGGGAATAAGCACCCTCCGCGTGGAACCCTGAGGGGGTTTCAGGGCCTCCCAGTGGCTCCTGTTGGCTGAGCTGGTTCAGAGGTGCCACCCCATTCTGCCACCACTCCAGCTGTGGGCTGTGGTGAAGATGGGAGTGGGGGTGGTGGCCTGGCTGTGCTGCCACCCAGGTTGGGTGGAGCCATCCACACCTGGCCAAGGAGCAGCAGTGTGGCCAGCCCCAGTCTCAGGGTGGAGGCTGTGGCCTTGGCATCCCCTTTGGTGTGGGAAGCTGAGTGCTGGCTCTCACCTGCTGTCAGACTGAGCAGCAGGGATCCATCTCTGGAGATGGCTAAACTCTCCTGACAGACACTGCTCAGAGGTCTTAATTAGATCCACACAGTGGGAGCCACCATGGTCCCGCCTGGTCCTGGGCCTCCCCTTGGCAGTGGCTGCCTGCTGACAAAAGACAAAAGGGAGGACGTGGCTGCACCCAGCTCCCCCCCTAGAGCAACGGAGCCTCACACGTGCTAGGCAAGCACCACATCCCTGCCACCCACTTTAAATTATTTTTGAGAGTCTCGCTGAGGTTGCTGAGGCAGGCCTAGAACTTGCAATCCTTCTGCCTCAGCCTCAGAGTTGCTGGGATCATAGGCCTGTGCCACCGTGCACAGCTGGCTGTTAACCTCCCCTTCCCAGCTAGCGACGCCAGGTCTCCCACTACTCCTCCTGTTTCCCCACAGTAGAAATGGGGGAGGCGCCTTCATCACCTGGGAAGGAGCAGCTGCTGGAGTGCCCGGGAATAGACACTTACCCCAGGGCCCTTCCCTGGTCCATGCCTAGCAGTCAGGGCTTCATGAAGACCCTCTGTCCCAGGGGCTGTCCATGTGCCTTTCCCTGTGTGGCTGTGGGCTTTAGCCTGCCCTGGGTGGGAGCAGCCTCCTCTGTCTCAGGTCCTCATCTCAGAAGAGCATCTGAGTCCTGGGGCTGATGACAGGGTGGCCTGGGGGGCTGGCCGTGCCTGGGCAGGGCTCTGGGGCTCAAGGGACCTGCACTCCTGTGTGGATTGAGCCTCTAGTAGGCCAGTTCTGGCCACCTGCTGAAACCTTTGTGGAGCCAGATTGAGCCTTTGTAGGGCGAGATTAATAACCGTCTTAATTGGATTTGCCAAGTGCTGGGCAGCAGCTCCGTGACAGTGGGGGAGAGCGCACTGCATGTGCCATGTTCCCAGCATCAGGTCTGCCCTGTAAGGGGGATATCAAGAAGTACGGCAGTGCCAGGGCTGGTGACCGTGGGTCCTCTGCTCTGGTGACCATTGTTTTCTGGGAGCAAATATGAAGCAGTCCTGGCCCATGGTTCCCCCAGCCTGTTTCCTGACACCTTTACCCCTGTGTGTAGGAGGGAGTAAAGTGGGTCTCAAACCAGAAGCCCCTGAATTTCCTGTTTCAGGCTATTTAAGCTGAAGTGTGTGGACTGAAGAGAAGGGGTGACCAGGGTGGTCAGCATCACGCAGAGATAGCCCAGGAGCAGGAGGGCAGCCCTGGCTGGAGGTCCACTCTCATGCTTCCCTCTCTGTGTCCTTGAGCCTAGGCTGCAGAGGTCATGGCCTCTGACCTCTTGGCTGTGGTGTTTCGTCCTGCTGGGGCTTGTGGGGCTCCCCTAGGAGAGGAGTTTTCAGGGCTGGGACACAGGCTGTGGGGCTGACCCCTGGCCGTGGGTGACGCTGATGGGCTCTGTGGTGAGGCTGTGCTTCTGAGGTGAGGTGGCATCCAGAACGTGTGCACAGCTAGCTGCCGAGCTTGACTCTCCCAGGCCTCTGCAGACCCGCCCTGCTTGTTGGGAGTGATCAGGGTGCTCCTGGGAAGCATGAGCCCAGAGACTTCCAGGACAGGATCCCCCAGCTGCAGGACACAGCCCTCGAGGGGCGGGCGGGGCTCAAGGGAGCCCTCCCATTGGTTTCCTAGAACATCTGGACGTGGGTCCTGAGCTGCTATGCTTTGTCCTTGGGACGTCCTGCATGGTGGAGGCCTCCCATGGCAGCAGTTGCACACAAGCAGCTACTTCACGGGGAACTGCCGGGCTGCATCTCAGCCGGGTGAGTGCATGCTGCACACACAGCCCCTGTCTAATGCCACTCAGGAGTGTGGGCCCTGCTCCACGTGTGCCAGGGACAGTGCCAAGACTGCAGGGGTCACAGGAAGACGGGGCATTGGTGGCCAGTGGCTGGTCCACAGAGCGGCAGCCCCCACAGATATGTGCATCTAATGGTCTGTGTGTCCCAGCCCCACTCCCAAGCTTGATGATGGGACTTGGCAGACCCTGAGGCTAGCTGGGATTGCAGCTAGGACTCAGTGTTCAGAGGGTCTTCTCCCGTGGCTGCAGTGGCCCCTTCTCTGTTGAAACACAGACTGTGGGACCCTCCTCCACTGGGTCCTCTGTAGAAGAGCCGGTACACAGGTACCTGTCCACTGAGGGTTCACTCGGCACCCAGTTCCTGGTGCTGTGGGAGCAGCCAGGCTAAGCCCTGGCTGCTTGGCCCATGTGGGGAGCAGATCACCTCAATTTGGTCCCCCAAGCCCTGTCTCCACTTCCGTGCATGCTGGGGCCTTTGCAGCAGTCCACCTGGCCACCCCACCAGTGGCCTCTGAGCTTGGAGCTCCAGTGTGTGAGGACCTCGAGGGCCTGCTGGTTGGTGTTCTGTGGACCATGACCAGCTTAGGTGGCTGGGGATTCTCAGGTGAGAGCAGAGCTGACCACAGAGCTGGGGAGCCGTGGCCCTTCCTCCCCTCTCTCCCCTCAGCCCCTGGTGTCCAAGGTACTACTTTCACACCACAGTGACATCTTTGGACTTGTTTTGTTTCAGTTGGTAGCAGTGCTGTCACCACGGCAACACAGCCATCAATATTCTGTTACTCTCTTCCCGCCACGTTCTGCTCTGGCCTTTTGGTGCATGGGACAACAACCCCAGTTCCCCCAAAGGAGCGCTGGAGGCTACAGGGCAGTGGAGAGGAGGGCGTCGTTGCCACAAGAGGGGGGTCCTGCAGCCCCTCTCCCCTCCTGTGGCTCTGGGGACAGACTCCCTGGCAGCCCCCTTAGCTGTCAGACTGCCTGACGGGCGCTTGTATTCGTGCCTCCTGCAGGCAGTGCTCATGAGCTCTGGAGGCTCCTCTCAGGAAGGCCGCGGAGGTGTGCGTGCTCACCGCCAAGTGTGGCAGCGGACCCTTTAGGAGCCCATAGCCTAGCCTGTCTGCCCCTGGCAGAGAGCGTGACAGCTCTGGTACTTCCTGAAATGACAGGAATAACTTGAACAAGTGTCCTGGTGCCTGTGGCCACTCCATAGCAGCCGGTACTGCCTGCCAGCCCCCTACTCCTGTGGCAGGATGGAGTCCGGCTCCAGGAGGTCTTAGAGCACTGGTGGAATTGCCCAGAGAGCCAGGCAGGGACCTTCCCTCTGCGCTCCCCAGCTCCTTCTGGGGCTGCTGGTCTGCGAGGAGTGTTTTTGCATCCTCTGTCATCTGAGGCCTGCCACACTGAGTGGGCCATGGTGGCCAGACCTGGCCCCTCCAGCACAGTGCCGTGTGGACACATGCATGCCAGTGCCACAGCCTCTAGGTCACGGCGGTGTTGGGTCTTCCTCTCTTTCTGCTGGCTGGTCAGCAGATGTTGGCTAGGTTAGGCTTCTGTGGGCTAGAGCAGGCCCAGGTCAGCTGATCCACCACATCCCACCTTCCTGAGCCTGCATTCCCTTCTCCCAGGTTTGGTGCCTAGAGGGCAGAGGCCAGTCCAGCTGCAGGCCCTGTTTTCTTCCACGTCCGTGTCTCCTCCATTCCTGCCATCCCTCACGGACTCCTTGGTGAGGTGCAGAGTGGCTGTGGCCTGGCTCATACCCTCGTGACCTCATGGTGCTTCTCTAGCTCTGGCTCAGATCCCTCCTTCTTTGATGCCCACATTTATCTGACTTTGGCACCAGGCAGGGTCTCAGCAGAGGGCTGTCTACTCTAAGCCTGTGGAGCACAGCCCCTATCTTCTGGAGGGGCTGGGGGGCAGCTGGGCGTGGGGCTTGCTCTCTGGCCAGCCTGTAGGTTGGGTCTCTTACCTTTTTGGCCACTTTCTCTAACCTTTTTGCCTGCCCTTCCTGCTCAGAGTTGGAGTGTCGGAGGAGTGGCCCTCCGTGTGTGTGTGTGTGTGTGTGTGTGTGTGTGTGTGTGTGGTGGGGGGCACTTTCAGAGGTTCTTGAGTTGAGTGTCCTGGGGAAGACTGGCCTGTGACCTGGGTCTTGTTGACTTGCTCATAGGCACCAGGTGCAGCAGCCCTCTACCCATGAGGAGGTGGTCTGCAAGGGCATCCAGGTCTGGACTCTTTTCCCACAGACCCAGCAGTATTAGCAGCCTGTCTCCCCAGGCCACCTACTGCACATCAGGACAGCCTCAGCCAGCACACAGGTGGTAGATGGAGGTCCTTGCTGCTGGGGTGGTCCTATGTGGGGGTGGTAGGTTCTGGAAACAGAAGCCATGGCACTTCCCCACTGCACCCCCAGCTCAGATAGAGTGTGCATCTCAGAGTGTAACCTGCTTTACAGACCCCCTCCACGTGGGGTCCTGGCTTCCTCTACGGTTTCTTGGGTTAAGTGGGTTTCAGGACTTCTGCCCTCTGGTTGGCCTTCCTGATGCTGATCTTTTAGAGCCCCGTTATCCCATGGTGGTCCCTGTGTTCTTGGGAGCTGAGCCCACAGTGCAGAGCAAATTCTCAAACTGCCTCTGTATGAATTGCTGAATGTGAGGCTCCCCTGGTCTGGGAATCCTGGCCTTCCACAGTGTGTCCAGCCCTGTGGTCAGGCAGCCCAGAGACATGTCACATTGCCACGTGGCCCAGCTTCACCACGCGGTCTGGTCCACTGTCTTCTGGAGCCTGCGCTGCATTGGAGGAAATGCCTCCCTTCTTAAACCTAAGTGAAGTGACTGCTCAGGAAGATTGGGCCCTGCAGGGCCTCAGGGGAAGCCCACCTGGCCTTTGCAGACCAGGATGGGGAGCCGTGCAGTCTGCCCCCTGGCCTGCATGGGCTGAGCCCAGCCTGAGGCTCCCTCCCCACCCCACCACCTTCAGTCTCCAGGTTTCACTCCCTTGCTGCTTCCTGTCATCTGCAGGTTATAAGGACAGTGACTATTCTAAAATGCCTCCTGTGAAAGCCAGGTATGAGGGGACACTTAGATGAGAGACCAGGGATCTTGGCACCTGGAAGAAAGTGAGCGTCTTGGTGTGCTGGAGGTTGGGTGTCCACCCCGCCCCGGTGTTGCTGAAGCAGGTCAGGTGGAGAGTGCCAAGGAGGCGGCCAGCCACACGCCGCAGGCCTCAGTGTGCTCTATAGAAGACTCCATGTTGGGGACATGGGTGTGCACTGTGGATTAGAAGAGGGTGTGTCATGGCAGCATTCCTGAGGGTCAGGACAGTGACGGGGTAACATAACAAGAGACCCTTGTTCTTGGACACGGGCTGAGGTGCTGGGAGGGGCGATGCCTCAGTGTCTGCTCCTGAGTCCCAGTTGTCTCAGAAGAGGTGTGTGCATGTGCCCAGGTGTGCACTAGAGCAGAGCTTAAGAGAATGGCCAGCCTTGGCCTCCAGGCCGTGGCGAGGTGAGCTGCCTCGCTGTGCTGCTCCCGTGATGCTCACAGAGGTGGGCTGGGCCAGAACACAGCCTGTCTTCTACGCCCCAGCGAAGCAGGCTGCAGAGCCAGGCTCTGCCCTCTCGGTCCTGGGCGCCCGGGTGTGGCTGAGGTCCCCACTCTGCCCCTGGGGAGTCCTGGGAGACTTCCTGGTGCTTGCTGAGTTCAAGTGGGAGGTGAGGCCAAGGCTCTGTCTCTGCTCAGCCTCTAGCTTCGGTGGCCTCCCAGTGTCCTCAGAGGCCACCAGACATCCCTGAAGTGCCTGAGCCGGGTCCGGTCCCCTGAAGACAGCCATTGGTCGCCTCAGGGGGTGGCTGTGCCCTTTTCCAGAAGCTCTATAAGCCGAGCGTGAGCATCTGCCCGTGTGACTGGCCCGTCACCATAGCACCTGGTCTCCCTGGGGTCCTCACCTTGCCCAGGGTTTCCTGAGAGGCCGCCTGCTCTGGTCGCTCAAGATCCTTTCCTGGGAGCTCGGCCTTTGTCCCCCGGCTGTCCCCTTGGTGTGTCCCTCTCCCACCTGTTCCTCCTGTATCTTAACCTTGCCCTTTAAGTGCAGGCACCTCACCACGCTTTCTCTGTGTCCACATGTCCTCTGGTGCCAGCCCCTTCCTCTCCATGTTGTGCTCACTAGTGACCAGATGGTGGCAGGTGCTGGCCCTCAAGTGTCTCTGCTTCCTCCATTTGGTGTGTTCAGTCCCCCAGGTGAACTTGTCTTGGCTGGTCTTGGGCACTCTGCAGGGCCACCTGGGCACCTGCACCTGTCTTGTCACTGCAGTTCTTGCCAGGGTCTGTGCATATCTTTGAGGTCATTTGGGACTTTTTTCCCCTGGTCAGCAAGAATGAAAATGAGAAAGAGAAGTAGAAGTGACTGAGCTTTGGTGATGCCTCTTGTTCAGGATCCCAAGGTCCAGCAGAAGCCACCTGCTGCTGGGGCAGTGGCCAGCCAAGACTGAGGCTCCATTGATGTGGTGAGAACAGCCAGGCCCACCTACCTGCTGGGATGGACCTGAGTCACCATCCCTGCTGGGGAGGCAGGGCCTCCTTGGAGACTCGGGTCCTGTGAGCATCAGCAGCTTACCATGTTCTTGCTTTGTCTTCCCAGCAGACTAGGACCAGCTTGGGGCAGGGACAGGGACGGGCTCTCAGGGGGAGCTGGTAGGCAGATGCCTAGAAGGGGCCCCGATTGAGGCTCCTGCTCCATCAGAGTAGGCCCCCTAAGCATTCTGAGGCTCTGGCCTCCCACATGGTTTCTGGTGCTGGCTGCACCCCAGTTTGCCCACTTGCCTTGGTTCTGGTTGCTGGAGGACTTTTTGCCTGTAAGGAGAGGAGAGAGCCTGAATCAGAAAGGCTAACTGCAGGCTGTGCAGAACTGACTGCTGTGGCTTCGCTGTGTGTAGTCGCCCCAAGGAGCAAGCAGCCGAGTGCTGGCAGTAGATGCCTAGGTGACAGGTGCAGGTTCTCCGTCCAGTGCAGCGGTGGTCAGCAGGGGAGGGAGGAGGTTCTGCCCATTGCCGCAACATGGATGGGCCTGTTCTCACTGTGCTTAGTGAAAGAAACCAGGGGCTGAAGGCCACGTGTTGGACGATGCCATTTTGTGTAGAAAGTCTGGAGCAGGGGGCTGGGGCTGGGGCTCAGTGGTAGTGCACTTACGTGGCATGTGTGGATCACTGGGTTCAATTCTCAGCACCCCATATACATAAATTAAATAAAGGTCTTCAACAACTAAAAAAAATATTTTTACAAAGAAAGGGAAAAAAAAAAAAAGTCCAGAACAGTCCAGTCCTGGATGGGGGTGGGGCTGTGTGGGTCCCATTGGCCTGATGTGATTGCAGAGGAGCTGGGACTCAGTGCGGGGGAAACACTTGCTCCACCAGGTGACCAGGCACCTGCAGGGGCCATGCCTGGGTGCTGGACCCACAGCTTTGTCCAGCCTCTCCCAGCTCTGGTGTGGTCTCCTTGCTGGTTCCCAGGATGCTAAGCCTCCTAGTCAGATGGTATGAGAAGTGAGGGCAGTGGTGAGGTTCCTGTGTAGTTGAACAAAGCACAGCTGACCAGGGCCAGCGAACGTTCCCCACAGGTCCCGTGGTCTGGAGGAAACTCGGGGTGTGTGGCTGTTCTGCCTGTGTATACGGTGCACACCTGTGTGTGCTGCTGCATGGGGTGTGATGGCTCTGCTGGCTTGCACCTGGCAGTCCCACCCCTGCCTCTTCTCCTGTGAGGAGGGACATTTCCTTGAGGACTGAATTTCACTCATAAGCGCAAGATATGAGGCCATGTTCAAGGTCACTAACAATATCAGAAACCTTTAAAAATTAGAACTGGTGGGGTCAAGTGCAGGTGACAGTGTGCTGGCCTGCAGCTGCCTGGCTTATGTTGGGTTGGTAGAGGCTGGCAGGGAGGGGGTGCCTTGTTTTCTGTGCCTGTGTGCTTTCAGATCATCCCAACTGACTTGCATTACGTGTGCCCCTCTCTTACCTCCCCAATTCCCAGATGCTCAGGAAACAAACCCTCCTCCATCCCCAATCACCCTATCTCTGCCAGAGCCCTGTTGTGCCCCTAGGTTTCTGCCCAGGCCTGGGGCAACAGAAGGCTGACTCACGCTCTAGGTGTGCTGGGGGCTCCTCCCGCCTCATGCTTTCCCACGCCAGCACCCTGGGGTGGGGCCCCTGCTGCCGGTCATCATCTGCACACCAGTGCTCTGGCAGTCCATCACGTGGTGGCTCTGCACACGGGCTTGCCTGGCCTCCCTTACCACTTGGCCCAGCTGGACCTCACCTTTCTCTGAACCCACTTGCTCCAGTTTCGGACTCACCTGTGCTATGGCCCCAAACACCAGTTCCCCAAGAGTTTGGGTGTCTGCATCACAGGCCAGTTAGGAAAACCAGCAGCCCCCTCCTTCATCCACGGCAGGGTGGGCCTGGTGAGTAAGTGTTCCCAAAGCCCACCCACAACTGTTCAGCCTTATATCTCTCCAAAGAGTGGTCCCCTCTGGTCCTGAAGCCCTTCACTAGCATGTCTTCTAGACCCATAAAGGACATGGAGAGTGGATGAGACTGCCTAGTTGTTTATCTGGCAAAAGTCACTGCCCCTGGTGAGCAGTGTCTCCCTGATGGTCAGGTTGCAGGGCACAGAAGAGAGGGTGCCATCCTCTGCTGATTTGGTGTGCTGGTGGCCTTGCTGGGGTCACTGCTGATGGCCACATGTGCACAATATCCTGTGGCTCCAGGTGAAGTCAGGTTTAAAACTCTGGTGTGGCTCCTTTTGCATGCACCAGCTTGCAGCTTGGGTTCTGGGTATTCTTTATGAGTGCCCACTGCGTGGTGGGGGCCGCAGGGTTGGACTGCTGGCTGGGCTCTGAGCAGGAGGGATCTGGCTGGCAGGGACTCTGGGCCTACATCTGAGTGTCAGCACAGCCTGGGTGGAATGGTGGCAGCTGTCCTTTGTGTCTCTGACTCCTGTCACTTGGCAGAGATCCTGCAAGAAGCTTTCTGTGACCCTGACATCATTAGTTCTTTTCTAAAGGATTTGCTGTTTTATTTTTATTTTTTAAAAATATTTTTTAGATGTTGGTGGGTCTTTATTTTATTTATTTACATATGGTGCTGAGAATTGAGGCCAGTGCCTCACACATGCGAGGCAAGTGCTCTACCACTGAGCCACAACCCCAGCCCAGGATTTGCTGTTTTATGACTTTGTTTTCCAAATGTCGAATTGGTGTGGTAGCCTTCCAGAACGTGTGCGTTTCCTGTTTGGTCTTGATGTTAACGTAACAGTTCTGGTGTCTAAAGAATGTGGCGAGAGCCGTGGAGACCACCGCCCAGGGAGACTTCCAGCAGAGTGTGTCCAGTTTGTCTGGAAGCCCTCTGCCCTGTGCTTCAACTCTCATTCGTGGATTCCATGGCCCACTTGAGTGGGAGTGGGGCACGTGACACTCCAAGGGTAAGGGCAGGCCCAGCAAGACCACGGATTTGAGCAGGACCCTGCACAGGATAGACCTCAGGCCCTTGTGTCACCTTGGCCTTGGATAAAGTCACTTTATATGCTGATGGGACCCTGAGAGCCAGGAGGTGAATCTGAGGCCCACCTACTCCCCCCGGCCTCAGGAACCCCATTAAACAAAACCCGGAGGTCTTGCCCGGGGGCTCCTGGTCTGGGCAGCAGTCGTTCATCCTGGGACTTACAGACGAAGAAAAGCAGAAGAAACCTAAGCTTCTGCTCATGGGCCCTGCTGACGGATCGAGCCCTTGTGACTTCTGAGTGGGGGCGGGGGGTCGTCTGGTCTGTGGCTCTGGGTTTCCTGTGTACCCTGTTCTCAACATGCAGGACAGTGCTCTGATGGCTGGCAGCAGCCAGGCAGCTCAGAGAAGTGACTGAGTTGTGTGGCCTTGAGTGTGTGCTGGCAGGAGCTGCACCCTCTCCCTGGGGTTCTGTGTCCACCACCTCAGACTTACCCACTTGGTTGTCCCAGGGTGTGAGGACCAGGCCCCTTCATGCCAAATTCTGTCCCCCTGTTGTCCTTACCCCCTCCCCTGAGCCCCTGGAGGGCGACAGAGGCTGGCAGGCCTCAGGCTCACTTCCTTCCAGGCCCGGGACTGATTGCGGCCATCGGTGGTCACAGCCTTGTCTGGAACACCAAGGCCGCAGCAGAGCAGCAGTGCTCTCATCTTGTGGGTGCAGTTCCTGGGGCCTCTGCTGTGCCCTCCTATGGTACTGGCCCACACAGTAGTATCCAGGGCCCTGTCGTGCTAGGGCTTTGTGGGCTTGGACGTGCTCTCCAGGGACGGTTTCTGGCTCTGGGCACACCGTGGCACTGTGTGGGTGTGTGCAGTTGAAGTCGGTGGTCAGCACATGGCTCTCAGGGCTGTCTTGTGTGCCCTCTGACCACAGAGTGGCCCTGCAAGAGATTGTGGGCCAGCTGCAGGAAGCCCCAGCTTTGCAGGCGGGAGCTGACTGGGGTTGAGGCCCAGCTCTGGCCACTGTCCCTCCTGTTAATGTGGAGCCACGTGTTTGGGGCAGGGAGGCCAGCACATCCTGGTTGCAGCTTGTGCCGATGGAAGGAGTAAGTGTATGAAGCACCTGGTCCTCCTCCACGTTGAGTGTCCCTGTGGTCATGGGGCGGAAGCACCCCGTTGCTCGTGGAGACATTGGGTATGAATCCAATCTCCGAATCCAGATGAGCTCCTGGAGGGAAGTGACTTCTGGGACTGGCTATGGTCCTGTGGGGAGTGTCATCCGGTCGGGCTTCCTGAAGGGTTGTCAGAGGACTTGCTCTGGTTTCTGTTGACTTCAGTGGGCTCCTGGGCTCCTAAGTGGCTTCCCTGCCTGCTTGAGTCAAAGAGGACCCCCTAAGCCTCCTGACCTTGGGGTGCCCCGACATGAGCAAAGTTCTGCTTCAGACAGGGCTCAGGGACAAGACTTACCAGAAAATGACCTGCCCTTCAGGTGGGGACAGACCCTCTTAAATATCAGTAGATATTTGCCAGTCAATGGAGTGTGGCGGGATCACTTGCTCCAGCCCCTCTGCAGCCAAGGAAACGGGGCCGTTGGCCTGGCAGCCTTCACACAGGGCTGGCATGGGGCAGTGTGGGTCTCGAGACCAGCCCAGGTGTGTGCTCCCGGCTCAGAGCTAGTTCCTTAGGCACTGTTTGGGGTGGGCGGTGGGTTCTGCCAACATCTCACTTGGCTGAACAGGAAGAAGTGTTCTGAAGCCATCCCGGGGGCCTGTCCTCCTTGACAGGAGCAGGGGGCAAGTGGGATGGTGCTTGGCCATACTCCCACCGACCCTTCATGGTAAGGGGCAGGCAGCCCAGCATCCATGTAACCCAGACGCCTGCCCATCTGGAGTGGGAGTCTGAAACGTGCTTCCAGGGCAGGGGTGTGGGCATCCAGGTTGGGAATAGCCCGCCACTGCTCGCTCCATGCTGCACAGTTCTTCTGCCTTCCTCTGCCCTCTGCAAGTGGGCCAAGGGGACGTCGGCATCCCTGAAGGGCCACTGCCCTGGAAAGACGTGCGTGGAACCTGGCTGTGGGCCCAGACTGCCTCAGTGTACCCACTCCTCCAGGGCATGGAGTCCCAGTGCTGAGCTATGCCACCTGTTTCCTCCTTGTTCTCGGGGTCAGAAAGGGATGTGGCCTGTGCCCAGCACCTGTGCCCACCGTGTTCCCTGAGGAAGGCTTGCCCACTCTGCTGTGTGGCTTGGAGCATCCCTCTGCCTGGCTCCCTCTGGGCAGGTGGTGGTCAGTGTCTGAGTGTGAGGTCTGTGCAGAGGCGTGAAGCAGGTCCACATGACTGTCCCTACTTCTTCTCTTTGCCATGAGCATCTACTTCAGTGTAGATGTTTGAGGTCACCCCCGAGATGCCAGGCATGCTGTGCATTTGGGATCAGAGTCCCTTGTCTTTCTAGAATTTCATTTCCCCTCAGCAGCCATTCTCCTGCCCCTGCTCCCCCCGCCGAGGCTCTCTGCCTGAGGTCATGGGGCTTCCCTAGACAAGATGAGAACTGGCTAGGCAGGACCTCCTTCAGCCCCAAGGCCAGCATGGCCTGCCAGCATTGGTGCTCCAGGGAGAGGAGCAGCTAATGATTTTGAGTGTCTAACCCTCTTTCTTTCCTGCTGTCCTGCTCTCTCAGGAGATGTCCTCTTCCAGATGGCCGAAGTCCACAGGCAGATCCAGAACCAGCTGGAAGAGATGGTGAGTCTGGCCTCTAGTGACCGCTCCTGGGTGCAAAAGGCAAGTGCAGGTGGGCAGGGTGGGCAGGCTCCAGGTGAAGAGCTGGCTACGTGCTTTGGCTGTGTTCCTATGTGGGACTGTGACCATACTCAAAGGTAGAGATAGGCCCTGGGCTCTGGGCACAGGTCAGATGAGCCATGGTGAGTGGCCTGGGGACAATGTGCATGGGCTAGGCCAGGTCTCACCCTGGGCTGGCCTCAGGAGCCAGGTGGGGTCAGTCAGCGCCAGCCCTGCCAGGACCCAGTGCCTTGTGGTGATGGCCAGAACACTGGTTTCCTCTGGACTCCCCTGACTCCCCGTGGCGGGTGCTGGTTAGAAGCTTCTGGCCCGAGGCAAGGGGTCGCCGAGGTCTCGCCCGATTCCTCTCAAGCCCAGCTGCTATCTGCTCTCCTCTGGCTCCAGCATGGGTCAGTGGGGGTGTTTGTTTCCCTCTGGGAAAGTGGACCTCTAAGCTGAGGAGGGCCAGTTTGTTTAGCGTTTGGGACCTCTGTCCAGTGCTCGCTCCAGCAGCTTCCTGGTTCCACGGGGCCCAGGTCTCACTGGGTGCCCTGTCCAGGGGCTCCCGCACTGCCTTGAGCTGACTGCAGGTCTGTTTTCTCTCCCATGTCCAGCTGAAGTCTTTCCACAACGAGCTGCTCACGCAGCTGGAGCAGAAGGTGGAGCTGGACTCCAGGTACCTAAGCGTAAGTACACCCCGCCAGCCCCACCCGTGCTGCTGCCCTCTGCTCTCAGGCCTTCTCTGTGTGGAGCTTCTCGGCTCCTCTGAGCCTCCTGCGCGAGAGGGCTCCTCCACCTGAGCGCCTCGGGTGCCCCCCGCGCAGCCCTGGGATGACCGTCACACTGAAGGCACCATGTGCAGCTCCCCCTCTCCACCACTCTGGCACAGCTGAGGACACGGCTTTGAAGCTCTCTCAGAGCTTCACGAGTGCCTCTGGCCTGCTCTTCCTGTCCTTGCCGGTTAGCTGGCCGGGAAGCTGAGGCAAACCTCCTGGCAGGATTTACCCCATGAGTTGACGCTTTTGCCTGAGGACCAGGGCCCTTCCCAGGTCCGGTTTTTGTCTTTGGGCTGTAGAGACCTGCTGTGGGCAGGTAGGCCGAGGTTGCCTGCTGATCCAGACTGCAGCTGAGCATGTCTCCTGTGCTGCCTCCGGGCCTGCTATGCCTGCAGCCCGGGGAAGGACCAGGAGGGGAGGGGCCGAGCTGCTGCTGAGCTCTCGAGCTTCTGTTTTCGTTGTGGACCCTCAGGCGGCACTGAAGAAATACCAGACCGAGCAGAGGGGCAAGGGGGACGCCCTGGACAAGTGTCAGGCTGAGTTGAAGAAGCTCCGCAAGAAGAGCCAGGGGAGCAAGAATCCACAGAAATACTCAGACAAGGAGCTGCAGGTAGGACTGCCCCCACCGCCAGGTGCTAGGTCACCAGGCGAGCCCACAGCTCCATGTAGAGCCTCTTCCACAGAGCAGCACCTCACACTTTCAGCAAGAAAGTGATCATCCCGTCTTGGCCGAGGACAGGATGAGTCCCTGGTGGAAGTGGGCAAGGCCTGCTTTGCTCTCCTGGGAGATTTCCCAGCAAGCGCCAGCATCCCCTGGCTGGCAGGATGACCTGCTCACCAGAAGGTTCTTGGCCACTGGAGCAGGAATCCAAATTAAATCCTTCCCTGGTCGCTCTGGATTCTGCCCCAGATTGTCACCCTCATCAACTAGTCATGGCAGCATGGCCGATGGCTCCTGAGAGGCCGCTGCTGTTGCTGTTTCTTTCACCATCCCAACAGAAGCGCGGGTGCTGTGTGCTGCATGGCTTGGGGTCCTGAACGGCACAGAATGTATAGCAGAGGTCGCCACAGACAGGCAGGGAGGGACGACAAAGCAGGACACCAGTTGTTTGGAGGAGACACCAGGAAAACCCCAGACAACCACGACAGAAGTTTCCAGAAATGCTCTGGGAAGGCAAGGGTGTGGCTCTGGGGTTAGTCTCTGATCTGGGGGCTCCTCCCTGCCTGCTGTTCTCAGCACACACCTGCCTAAGTGAGTGTGTGCACATGTGTGCAGCTGTGGTGTCCACACTGAAGTTGAGCAGGTCTGTGGGCCTGAGCAGCGTGCAGCCTGTGGGGGGTCACTTGGTAGGCCTGGGCAGGGAGCTGAGACCGCTAAGGAAGAAGTGCCACAGCAGGAGTGGCAGCTGCCAGTGGCCCTGTTGTGCAGGTTCCTGCTCACGCAAGTGTGCTTTGCAAGGCGGCAGCGATGGTCCCTGCCTTCCTCATGTGGAGTGCATCTCTCTGTGCTCAGAATCTCTGTTTTGGTCATTCTTAACGATCCGCAGCTGCCTCTAAGGGTGTGTGCAACCTGGGGCTGTCCCAGATTGCTGCCCTGACTACCTCAAAGTCTGCAATCAGGGTCCTCAGAGTGGGAGTGTGGTGAACACCGACACACACCCTTCAGTACGTGTCTTACGTCCTCTTGGATCTTTGAAGCTGGCCGCCATTTTGCCTTCTGAAGGCCTGACGCATACAGCGCGTCCCCCTGACGCTGACGGGAGTGTGGTAGCTTCCTCAGTGCAGGGGCAGGCAGTGCAGGTGTGATTGTTGTTGGCCTTCCTGGGCAACCATTCCAGGTGTGAGTGCATGAGAGAGCAAGCCTTCCAGCCTGGTGACAGGACACCAAGGCTGTCCAAGGGATGGCTGCCCGCTGGGAGGAGCTGGGGCCTGTGCTCCCCTCTCCTCAAAGCGCTCTGTGTTGCCCTGGTAACAGCCTCACTGAGACACAGTCTTCACACCTCACAGAGCCAACAGTGGGGTGGTTCTGAGCACATCTGCAGAGTTGTGCAACCATCACCACAGGCAGCTCAGGGCATTTCCACCACCTAGGAGGAGTCCCATGCCCTGGCCAGACACAGCAGTGCACACCTGCAATCCCAGTGACACAGGAGGCTGAGGCAGGAGGACCACAAGTTCAAGGCCAGCCTGGGCAATTTGACCCTGTCTCAAAAAAAAGGGTGGTAGCTGCAGCTCACTGGTCGCACACACACTCCAAGCCCATCAGCAGTCACCCCACGTCTTGCCTCCTTCCACTGCCCACAGCACCACCCTGCCTTGTGGCTAGAGTGCTTTGTTGTGCATGTTCTGACTGATTGGACTTTGCCCACAAGCCCAGAGGTGGGTTTGCCCCTCCACTGCATCTCACTGGCCTCTCATCTATGCAGCAGTGGAGGCCCTTCCCCGCCCCCCCAGGACTGGGGATGGAAACGGGGGTGCTATGACATTGAGCTACATTCCCAGCCGTTTTTATTTTTTGTTTTGAGACAGAGTGTCACTAAGTTGGCGAGCTGGCTTCAAACTTGTGCTCCTCCTGCCTCAGCCTCCCGAGTGGCTGGTATGCGCCATCGTGCCCAGAGGCCTCTCCTCCCTGCAGATTGTGAGCCTTGGAGCGCCCAGCCCTGGGGAGGTCTGCTCTAGGACCATTCTGGTGCCTCCTTCCCATATGGGCTGCTTGGGCCCCTCCAGTACCTCAGTGCTGCCTGGCTCACCTATTGGGGGCTGGGCACAGATGTGACCTGAGGGACACCTAGTCCTGCATGAGCCCCGTGGCTGAACGTTCTTGGGTGTAAAAGTAGGATCTGTAAAATGGGTGGCTGTACAAACAGGGTGGCTCCAGCTGCCAGCAAGGATGTCCTAGGCACCAGGAGCAGCCTGTGTGACACCAGAACTGAAGCTGCCATGGTGGGGCCGCCCTGGTGGCTGTACCTACTGTGTCCCCCCACAGTAAGTGCTCGTGGTGCCTGTCCATCAGGCAGCGTCCACTGTCAGTCTTGGCTCTGGGGTGGGCTTCGAGCAGGCCTGGAGAGTGGAGATGTGCTGCTGCTGCTCCAGGCTGTCTGTCCTGACGGGCAGGAGCTGAGCGCTGGGGCATCTGGGAAGGACGCTGGGCTGGCCTTTTACCGCTTTTTGTGGGTCTGAGACCCCCGCAGGTCCTTGTTACCAGGGAGAGGACCTTTCCTTCCATGTGGAAGCACAGCTTTTCAGAGACCTTCTCCCCATGTTTTCCCCTTTGTTAAAGATTCTGAGTGCTTCCCAGCTGCCCACAGGGAGGCCCAGTGGCCAAGGCCTCCACAGGGCCCTGCTGGGGCAGTCTCCAGCCAGAGGGCTGTTCCCTGCACCATTCTGGAGACCCTGCCTGGCCCTTGGGATGCTGCAGCCCTTAGACCTGCTTGCTCTGTGCCAATGGAGCCACCATGTCCAGTGTGCCTGTGGGGTCACCCCTGACATGAACAGTGGTTCTCATCCCTGAAGCAGGGTTTGGGGAGGCCAAGGTGCACACACCCAGTTGCTGGGGTGGCAGCTGGATGCTATCCTATTTGGACCCCTGGGACTACTTCCTAGAGCTAACTAGGAAGGTGGGACAACTGAACCACTGGGAGTGGTGGTGACCCCAGGCCCTGGAGTGACCTGGCCCATCCTGGGCCTGGGGTGTGTATAGCAGATAAGTAGACGTTTCCACTCAGTTCCCCAGTCACTCCCCCCCACAGAGGCCCCCTCCTCATGTCCCCATTATCTCTCAGACTCTGTGTGTCCCTCACCTGGTGGGCCAGACATAAGGGGGCCTAGCCATGGTACAAACTGTGGGCAGCAAGGCAGGTGGAGACTGGTAAGGACATCTGTGTATGAAAGGTCTCGTGGCTGGCACAGGGTCACCCTGGGGTGCTTGAGCAGTGTTGGAGCCCGAGCCTATGCTGGCCATGGTCACTGCTGGTGAGGTGGAGGTGGAGGCTCAGGAACCAGGCCGCCTGGGTCCTGGCCACCCTGGTCTCGTTAGGTGTACCACAGGCTACAGGCCAGTGGGAGGAGCAGTGGTGGTGTGTAGTCGGGTATGGTCCTCTGTGTACCCTTGCAGCATGACTATGTGTCTTGAGAATCGTCTCTGAGGTCACCGGGATGCTTGGAGCCTGGTGTTAGCCGTGACGTCCTTCTGGCCTCTGCAACCTGGGTTCAGGGGCTCCTGAGAGCAGAAACTCAGCAGGGAGGTCCCGGGGCTATTTCAGGTTGGGGCTGAGCTCAGGGGCTCATGGGGAGCAGCTCTGTGTCTTTGGGGGTACCCATGTGGCAGAGGGCCCCAACAAGTGCTGCTTTCCCAACAGCCTTTCTGTTGCTGGACTCTGCCAGAGCCTTGTACACATGCAACAGTAGCTAGGCCTGTGGCCTTCACTGGACTGTGGGCAGGCCAGGCCCAGAGCGTGGTTGCTGCCCAGGCTGGTGAAGGAACTGGTGAAGTTGCCTGGGGCCTGAAGTTACCCAGTCCCTGCCCAGAGAGGCAGCAAGACCAGGAGCTCAGCAGCCACACTCAGCAGATGCTCGAGACAGTGCGTGCTGGGATTTCCACAAAAAGAGCTCTTTAAATTATAGGTCAGGGAGCAGGAGCCCAGGAGCATTTGGGGCGCTAACTGGGACAGGAGAGTTTTACATAAGAGGAGGGCGTGAGCAAGACACCCACAGCCTGCGGTCACCCTGCCCCACCACGGGCTTCACTCCCCAGCTACTCCGTCACTACCAAGCCAGCCATCCAGGCTGAGGGAAGAGACTGACCACATGGAGCATGGGGCACTCTCCTGGGGCATGGTGGACCCGAAAGGGCGAAGGACACTCTGTGTCCAGTAGGTTGGAAGTGACAGAACAGGCCTCAGAGTGAGCCTAGTCTGTGCCTTCTCTTGGGGTGGAGAGGGTGCCTTCTCTTGGGATGGAGAAGGGGTGTGCTTGTGTCCTACCTGCAGATGGAAGCCAGGGCAGGACGAGAGGGGCCATGACTCAGGCTGGCCATGGGGCTGAGGATCTCCCTGGACACCAGCTGCAGCCCAGGTGGGAGAAGGGAGTGTCTGGTTCTCTTCAGGACTGGTGGCCATGCTAGTCTGGTGCAGGCAGGGTCCTTCTGGTGGGTAGTGTCAGCTTTGGGGAAGCCAGGCCTCCTCTGCACCAAGATGCCCACCATAGGATAGGGCAGGTCACACCTGCACCCATGGTCTCCCCTTCTCCTCCCTGACCGCCTGTAACCCACCCTACCTCTCCAGAGTCCTTCCTCACCTGGCCAGCCTGTCTCCCTCAGGGATGTTACATGCCCCACTGTTCTCAAAGCCCCTGAGTGCCTCTGGCAGGCTGACAGTCCCACCTGGCCAGTGTCTCCAGGGCTCCCATTCTGCCTCCCCTTCAGCAGGGTCCCCCTCCCAGCATTTGGGGAGCCTGCACCAGGAGGAGCCAGGCCTCTGGTGCAGGTCCCCCTGCAGATCTTTCAGGGTCAGATTTCTCCTGAGTATGTTTCTGTCCCGTTTGATCCCTCCCCGAGCCTGGCTCTCCTGCAAATGGACCTGAGCACAGGTAGCAGCCACTGGGTGAGGTGACACCCCCAGCCGGGCCGAGGGCACTGTGGCTGTAGGGAGTCTGCAGTCACGCTGCCTCGCAGTGTGCCCTGGGGTGTGGTGCAGTAGGGCCTGTCCTCCCTCACCCATGACAGGCTCTGGGCACTGAGGGAAGGGCAGCTGAGACCCCACGTTGGGCCCCCGAGCCACATGGGAACCTAGGGAGATGGACGAGCCAGAAGCAGGCATGGGGTGGCCTGACCCTTGGAATGACCTGAGGTATCAGCTGACCCTGCAGCTGAGCCCAGGGTGCACAGGCCCTGGAACAGCCCTGCTTGACCCACCTGGTGGGCTTCTTGGGCAGCCCAGTCCCTGGAGCTTCTGGTGCTCGCAGGGACCTGCCCCACCCCATCCACTGGGGCCTTCCTGGGCTGAGGTGGAGGATGCTGTTGCTGTAAGGGTACCAGGTTCCCTGCCCAGGTCAGTCTTCACTGTCCTCTCCAAGGCAGTGTGGAAAGGGTAGGCAGGTACAGCACTTGCCACTGGCCATGTGAGAGCCAGGAAGTGGTCCCATGTCCAGGGTGGGATGCCTGCCCTAGAGGCTGTTGGGGTGGGGGTCCCTGGGTCCCAGGAAACTGTCCCCTCCCCTGTTTGCCAGGACACGGGAGCGGTCAGATGACTTGGGCTCCTCCAGGTTCCTCAGTTGTGTCCCCTGTACTGGTTTTTGAGCTTCAGGCCCAAACTCCCTGATCGTGGTCTGAGAGAGAGACTTGCTCTATTTAAAGGGGTGTGTGATTAACAAAGCAAAGATGAGATGCGATCTTCTGAGATGGTAGTGGAGGCTGGGCCCGCAGCAGGAGTGACGGGGCAGCTTCTCCACAGCAGGACCATCTCTGCAGAGCAGTCTGGACAGGCACTCGCTGTGAGGAGGTAGGAGCCACCCTTCTGTGGAGTAAGATCGCCTGCCGCCTGGGGTCCTTGCTGGAGAGAAATAGAGTGTGAGAAACCACAGACCACCCTGATCTCCTGGAGGACTAGGCAGCCAGGGAGGGAGCACTCTGCTTCTCTCAGGGCTGGGCCACGTGCACATTGTAGCCACGCCTCACCTGGCCCTTAGGGACACCTTGGTCTGTGAGCCTCCAGCCCTGGCAGTGTGTTGCAGGTGTGGACAGGAGGCCATGCTCCCTCTATGGCTCTGGGAGTGTGCGGTGCTGGGCGGGGTGCCTTGGCATTGTGTGTCTGGGACAGCATGGGGGGTGGCGATTGGGACCTGCTGCTCCTGAATATCCCTGTGGTCTGATAAAGTTCTGGATACTTCCCCAGGAACATGGGGACTGCAGAGGTTGTGGGTCCCTGAGGTCTGCCAACAGTGCTGTGCTCTCACCTCATGTGTTCCCGAAACACGTTTGCCTGAGTCGGCTTTCTGTTGCTATAACTGGACACCTGAGGCCAGGTAATTAAAAGAATGGGGATTTGTTTAACTCCCGGTTCTGAAGGCTGGAAAGTCCGAGAGCACAGCACTGGCATTGGATGAGGCCTTGCTGTGGCGTCAGGTGGAGCCAGTGTGCCAACTCAGGTCTGTCTGTCTCTCCTCTAACCACTGGTACCATCGTGGGGTCTTGCCCCCATGGCCTCCTCTAACCCGCCTGTCCCAGATGACTCAGAGATTAGATTTCTGGCCCTCAACAATGTTACAGAGTGGAATGGCCAGCCCTTCCACTGCCAGCCTGCACGCAGGAGCACGGCCCCCTGCTCAGCCCTGTCTGTGGCCCTGAGCCGTGGGGGCTGAGCTGAGCACCTGCAGCCCTTGGAGCCACCTGCTGCGCTGCTGCCTGTGGCTCAGTGCTCCAGCATCACACACTGACCTGAGCGCAGGCCCCCAGTGACTCCACGCTGGAGCCGCTGTGCCCTGGGTGATGCCCGTGAGCTGCAGGAGGCCTTCAGGGGCAGCCCAGGAGTTGGAGAAATGGGGTGAAGCCGCCACAGCTTCAGATAAGGTGAACCACAGGGCTTCAGAGTTTTCCAGAATGCCCTTCCCCTGTCTGAGTCACCGCACGCTCTGCGAGAAGAGGGTGCACATTCCGATCCCTTCTGTCTTCCGGGATTACAGGGCTGCTGTGCCTGGGTGACTAAGTGGGCGCGCACCGTGGTCTTGGTGCTTTCGGCTGGGCGTTTCTGCAGTGCTGTCACCATAGCACCCAGCTCAGCAAGGAGTAGCAGGGAGGGGACTGGGAGACCTGGCCTCTGAGGGACGGCTCCTGCCATTTTAAGTGGCTGAACCATGAGCACGGCAGGCCCAGGCTGTGTTCTGTTACGTGCACTGTCCAGGAGACGAGCGCTCCACACACAGGGCATGGGCCTTAGGGCAGAGCAGCTGGGAGCCCCTTGGTGGCCGCTACCTCCTTCCTCTCCCTGCCCTCCTCATTCCCTGGCCTAGATTTCCAGGATCTTCCCAGCAAAGTGGTGACCTTCATGACGAGGTAGCCTGGAAAAGGAGGTCAGGAGAGTTGGCTGTTCCTAGACAGGAGCGCGGAGCGTTGCTCGCGGGCCTAACTATGCTGCAGCCCAGGTGCCATGTCAGGGCCTCAGAGCAGCTGACTACTCACAGGAGGCTGAAGCAGGCAACTGCCCCATGTCCTTGTGACCCTCCTAGCTGGCCCTGGGCAGGTGGCTCAGGGACTACTCCCCTAGGCAGTGGGATCCATGGGCAGTATTGGAGCTCCTGCAGCCCCCACCACAGTGCTGCTTGCTGTCTCCCCTTCCTGAGCTCCTGGTTGTGACCTGTGTGGCTCCAGCCCTTCTCAGGCTCCTGAGTAGGTGGAAATCTCAAAAGTTTTTAAGCACCAGTCCCTCCCGACACCACAGACTGCCAGACCCTGCTAATGAGGCCAGTGCCTGTGTGCACACAGGGAGTCGAGGGCTGCTGTGCAGGGGCAGCACCAGCCTACAAACCCAGAAACCAGCTGTCGGGTGGGCAGCAGGCCGGCTCCGGGGCCTTGGCTTGGAAGGTGCTGTTCCTGGGGCGAAGGACCCAGGGGCCTCGTGTCCTGGCTTAGTCCTCTGTGCTGGGGTAACCGTTCCAAGCAGTGCCCGTAGACAGTGGCTTGCTGGACACGAGGGCATGGGGCACGGCGCTGGCGTCCTCTCCCGGCCTTTCCTTTCACTAGCACCTCAGCTGCCCTCCAGGGCTCTGGGTCTCACGCTGACCCGCCTCTGGCCTGGGCTTTGGGTGCAACCGTCCTCCAGGCCTGGCTATGAGTAGAGCAGTCTCCGGGACTGGAGGGATACATTATAGCTTGAGGACAGATGGCACTGGGATTCCCATCCTCTCCCTTGGGAACCTCGTACACTCCCGAGCTGTCCACTTAAGAGCTGCTGTCCACTTAAGAGTGGCTCTGTGGTGTGAGTTCAGAACCAGGGCAGGTGCCCTCTTTGAGGCCAGGTTGAAACATGAAAGTCCCCAATAGACTTTCATGGGGTGGGGCAAGTGGATCTTCCAGGTGGCAACAGGCTGGTGCTGGTGTGTACCTCTCCCTGTCCAGGCTCTTCTACCTTGAAGCTTGGGAAAGGACCTGGGCTGACCTGGGCACAGTCTCCTGGGCACCCTCCTGGAGTCCTGGGCCACACCCCTGGGGTGCTGTTCTGCTGCTGCCTGGAGAGGGTGCCTCTGCGTGCATAGAGGCTCTGGAGCAGGGGTAGGAGGTGCTGATCCTGTGTTTTGCATAGCCAAAGGCAGCAGCTTGATCAGGCCCCCAGGCCCTCACTTGGTGTCCAGGCATCTTTCTTCCCGCCTGCGGCCACTTGGGAGGACCACAGCCTGTTCCTGGGGACGCGGCCTGGACTTGGTGGTGGAGGTGGTGAGCCAGCCACTTTAGGCCCTCTCAGTTGCCCTCCAGAGGGGAGGGCTGCGCTCAGTGCAGGGGCCTGTGTTCAGTGTCAGCCCTGGGCAGGCCTGGACCTTGGGGCACATTGTCCCGCTCACGCTGGCAGTCAGAAGGGTGCCTTGGTGGCCACGTTGGGGACAGGCCTACACCCAGCTGGGCTCCTCCCTACCCCCAAGCTGAGCCGTGTGTGGAGAGGCGCCAAGGGAACAGCCTGCTCTTGGATCCCCTCGCCCACGGGCTCCGCTGCCCACCCACGCTGAGTCAACATGAGGCAAGGCTGTGAGTCAGACGGGAGCCGCCCCTCATGGCGGGGCCTGCCCCCTGCTGGAGGACAGGAAGTGATGCTGCAGAAGCCACTGGGCAGCTCTAGGCCTGGTCAGGCTCTGGAGCAGGGGTAGGCAGCTGTCGGGTGGGCAGCGTGCCGGCTCCAGTGGGGTGGTCATAGGAGGTGAATTGAGACAGGCACTCTGGAAGCCTGAGTGGGAGCGGAGGGGTCTGGGCACCCACCTCAAGGGCTTTAGAGACCTTGACCTCCACCCACAGGCCTATTGTGTTTGGTGCTTGAAATTTCTTCTGTCTTCATTAATTCCCCCAGCCCTAAGGACCTGGCGCACCGAAGACACTTGACATAAGGCCAGGTTGAGCTCCAGGAGACTGAAGTGGTCGCTTTAGATTGTTGGATTAGGAACTGCAGAGGTCAGCCATGGCCCCTGTGCTAGTGCCGCACACTACCTACCGGGCCTCGGGCACATCCCTGCCAACCAGGTCATGGAAGGGATAGCAGAGAAGTCGGAGAGGTGGATGCACTCCTCCCCAAGGGACTGAGGTAGAGAGCCCTGGGGCTGGGTGCCTGTCACTTCCTCGGGGAAAGCGCCTACAGGACTGGGGCCTGGGCTCAGTGCCCCCTGCTGGCCTCTGTGCTCCTGCCTCTTGTGGCTCTCCCCCCAGCTCCTGCCCTGACAGCGCCCTGCACTGTGTGCCCAGTGGCCTCTCTGGGGTGGGTTTGCTTGTACTGGTTTTTAAGATTGTTTAAAATTGTAATGCAGGGCTGGGGTTGCAGATCATGGTAGAGCGCTTGCCTGGCATGTGTGGGGCACTGGGTTCTGTTCTTAGCACCACATATAAATAAATAAAGGTCCATTGATAACTGTTTTTCTAAAAAATTATCATGGAATATACATCCCTTAGTCACCTTCTTACTGACACTGACCATCCCTGCACCCACCTCCAGAACCTTCTTCAAGTGAGAGACTGGCCTGCCCACACCCCCAGCCCCTATTGGACTGTCTCTCTGAATCGACTTCTCCATGCTCACATTTTTTTGGGAGACCCTTCGTCCTGGTGTGTGCAGTCTTGGGGTCTTGGAGGCTGGTTGGGTGAGGTTCAACTTGAGGTTGGGGTGTTTTTTGTCAAGCACTCTTCCTAGCTGGATTACCGGTCCCCCAGGAAACACAACAGCTGGGGCAGGACAGTTGTTGGTAGTCGGAGCCACATTCATAGCCACTGGGGCGTACGGATGGCTGGGTCTTTGGATTGGGGTGGGGGTGCCGCTGGCTCCTGTGGGTTCTGTCGTGTGGCTTCACCACCTGTCTTTCCTGAGCCCAGAGCACCTCTGAGGCTGAGGGGTTTTCCAAGCCACCATGTCGGGACACATTCCCAGCCTCTCGGGAGGAGGCACCAGGGGTAGGCATCTGGGTAACACTGAACTGAAAGGTCAAGGTCATGGGTGGCCTCCTCCCCTGTTAGGGCCCTGCAACCACATGCGTCCTGTTCTTGAGCACGTGTCCTGTCAGGGCTGAGGTAGGAAGGCCTGCTTGTCCCCTGCTGTTTCTCAGTCCTCTCAGCAACCTCTCTCTCCTCCCCACGGCTGGCTTCTCACTCTCTCCCATGTGGTTTCTTGGCAGAACAGGCCACCAGGGCTTCTCTGTCCCCACTCCTGGCCTGCTCAGGTGGGGCCTGGTGGGAGAAGAGCCTCAGAGCGTCTTCCCACCCACAGCAGGCTGCCCGGTGTCCTCACCTCCTGCTCCAGGAACACTGACTGATGCAGGAGGACAAAGCAGCAGCCCCATGGCCGTGGGCTGGGATGCTGGGTGGCTCCACATGTGCCTTTCTGTGCCATGGCCGAGGCCACACAAAGAGGCTGGCCTGCCACTCACACGCAAGTTGTGGCTCAAGGAGACGAGTCGAACCCCTCCACTGGGTCCCCTGCAGGAGGCAGGACCCTTGGTCACACTGTTGGCATGAAGAGGCATGCCAGGAGTGGCTGCAGGGGACGGGGTCATCGGTTGTCCTGAGTGGCCCTGACGCCGAGCTGTTTCAGCTTCCACTTTGCGGGAACAGGACCTTCCTTTACATCGTGGGGCCGCCTGGATTCAGCCCACCGTGAGTTCTCACTGGCTCAGCCCTCTCTCCTTTATGCCCCCAGTACATCGACGCCATCAGCAGCAAGCAGGGCGAGCTGGAGAACTACGTGTCTGATGGCTACAAGACGGCGCTCACAGAGGAGCGGAGGAGGTTCTGTTTCCTGGTGGAGAAGCAGTGTGCCGTGGCCAAGAACTCTGCCGCCTACCACTCCAAGGTGAGCGGTCTGGGCCTCCAGCTCTGCTTGCTTGTGGCTGGGCCACTGGTGGACGTGAACTAAATAGGGCCATGTCGAGGAGTGTTGTGGTCCAGTAATACTGAGTTAGAATATCCCTGCACGCTCCTGTTCTCCTGGGGACAGAGTTCTAGAGGGAGAATTACCAGATCAAAGGATATGGACATTTTGAAGCCCTGCATCAGAAATTGCTGGGTGCTTTTCAAGAGCTCAGGTACTAAGGAGGGCTCGAGGATGCGTTTTTTGGTCCTTCTAGAACATTCTTGGTGAGACATGGGCTGGTGGCAGACTGGACAGTGGCCCACAGTACTCCCCAGTGGGGTGGGGGGGTCTCTGCTTGGCCACCCTGCAGCATGGGCTCTGTGCCTTCACCTCTGCCCCTGGGGGCCCCTCTAACTGAACTGGGAATGGTCTCTGGGCCTGTGGCCCTGCCCCCTGCAGTGTGGAAAGCTCCCTGACTCTGGCCAGGTGTCCTGGCCATCCAAGACCATGCCACAAACCCCCAGGCCTTTCTGGCCATGTCTAGTAGCTGCCATGGCTTGGTCACCCACCCAGACCTGCCCGTGCCTTTCTTCCTGAGCAGTCTTGAGCCCTGCCCAGCTGCACCCAGGTCCCTGCTCGTAGCCTCGCCCCTGCTTCACACTACTATAGGGAGTCAGACCTGTCACATGGTCCTTCTGAGAGGGCTCCTCACCTCTCCTGTTCTCTTCCCTCAAGCCACGGGGTGTCCTGATGGGACTTGGGTATGCTGTGTCCTGCTTCCTTCCCAGGCCCCATACTGCCTGTGGCTCACACCCTCCTGTTTCCACTAGGCCACACTCCGCAGCTCCTTGAGGGGTGGGGAGATTCTCCCTGGGAGGAGCTGAGTCCTAGGCACCAGTCCACCTTTGCTGAACAGAAACGGCTAGAGGGTTCTCTAAGGATGGATTTCCTCAGGGGCTGCAGTAGGCTTTCTCCTTGGATGACCTGGGGTTGAAGGACAGGGCTGGAGGGCTGGTGCATCCCCCAAGGGAGTCAGGCCTAGGCACCAGACTTCCCGGGGCCCTTATTCACCCGTAGTCCATTACAAGAGCTGAGATGGAATCAGATTGTGTCCCTGGAACATTCCAAGAGTTTAGAAGACCTGTTGGGCAGCTGAACCCACCGGGGAGACCCTGCTTATGTTCCCTAAGTGAAGGAGACGCCAAGGGGGCCGCAAGTGAACACCAACAGGTGCACTGCCCATCACACGCTTGCACACACACACAATCCAGAGCCATGTCGTTAGTCCCCGTAGCCTGGAGCATCAAGGACACAGACGCCACTCCCTCCCAGAGGCTTCTACCCTCACTTGCCTGGGTCCGCTCCAGCCGTGCACAGGAGGCATCTGTACCCCTGGAGGGGGGCACACTGCTGGCCATGCCTCCTCCCACTTGCCTCTGGTTGCCCTGCCTCAGCATCAGAGCCAAGCTGGGCTACGTGGTGCTTGCAGGGCGACAGTGGCCGTGGCCTGCGCCCTCTAGTGGGGGCCAGGCCCTGTGAGGATCAGGGAGGGAGAGCAGAACTCTGCCTGGGTCAGCAGCCTGGAGGCCTGCTCCAGACCCTTGGAGGTCCTTACACACAGGACTCCCTAAAGGAGACCTTAGCTTAACACCTGTGCTTACCTGCCCGGCGTCCACCCTCTGTGCTCATGCCCACGGGCATATCCCAGGCAGACCCGTGTCCTCCAGAGGCAGAGCCAGGCTCTGGCCCTGGGAGGAAACAGGGGCAATGAGCCCCAGTACTGTCCTCTCCTGCAGTTCCAGCAGCCAGGCCTGGCCAGACTGGGCCCTCCCTCCCCCCAGTCAGCTTCCTCTCCTGCCTCTTGGTGGTTCTTTCCCTAGTGACACGTAGTCTGCCCACGGAGGAGCCGTGCGTCCTGGGGCGGCTGTGTGAACCCCCTGCCCACTTCTTGCTCCAGGTCCCTGGGAGTCTTCCCAGGATTTAGCCTCAGTTGGTTCTCACCCTGAAGCTCCCCACCTTCACAGCTTGTGATAGTGCACCAGGCCCTGGCTGGGTAGTCACCCAACCACTTCTTTTTAGTTGTAGTTGGACACAGTACCTTTATTTTATTTATTTCTTTTTATGTGGTGCTGAGGATGGAACCCAGTACCTCACCGGTGCCATGCGAGCACTCTGCCACTGAGCCCAACCTCAGCCCATGGTAGACCTTTTTGTACAAGGCCATGTTTCACCTGTCTCACTCTGGGGCACCTGATGAAGAGCTGCCGTCAGTGCCAGCAAGGAGACCACGTGTAGTGTGATGGTGCTCAGTGCCTCTGGGCTCTGCCCTCCACAAGGAGCCTGCGGCTGCCTGAGTTCCTCCTTGTCCTGTTTCTTCCACTTCAGGGCAAGGACCTGTTGGCCCAGAAGCTGCCGCTGTGGCAGCAGGCCTGTGCTGACCCCAACAAGATCCCAGACCGTGCCGTCCAGCTGATGCAGCAAATGGCTAGCAGCAATGGCTCCATCCTCCCCAGCGCCCTGTCAGCCTCCAAGTCTAACCTGGTCATCTCAGACCCCATTCCGGGGGCCAAGCCCCTGCCGGTGCCCCCTGAACTGGCCCCATTTGTGGGGGTGAGTCCTGGACCTCCTGGAGTATACGGACATGGGGGTGGGCCCCTTTGCTTGGGTGGCTGCCCCTTCTCTGAGGGACACCCCAGTGTGCCAAGCCCAGGGCCCCCCATGGGACACAAAGGGCTATAACACCTCACCCCTGCCTCCTGTTCTCTCCAGCGGATGTCTGCCCAGGAGAATGCACCCATCATGAATGGTGTCACAGGCCCAGACAGCGAGGACTACAGCCCCTGGGCTGACCGCAAGGCTGCTCAGGCCAAGCCCCTGTCTCCCCCACAGTCGCAGAGCAAGCTCAGCGACTCCTACTCCAACACACTCCCCGTGCGCAAGAGCGTGGCCCCGAAGAACAGCTACGCTACCAGTAAGGCCCCAAGGGTGCTGGGCGGGGACCCTGCCCAGGAGAGGGGCAGGCCTGGGAGACCCTGAGCCCTGAGCTGTCAGAGGCCTGTGCACGTGCTTGCAGGGGCTTACCGAGCATGGGCCTGCAGTGCACATCAGGCTGGGAGTGCCATGTGTGCAGGGAGGCAGAGCCCTGTCCCTGGGCTCAGGAGGGCTTCCTTCAGCCATGGTAGCACCTCACACCTGCCCAGGGCATTCAGGCACCCTGGCTAGTGCCACAGGCTCCCTCTGCCGTGGATAGCCCCTCACACCGGCCCCCATTGTCCCAACAGCTGAGAACAAGACTCTCCCACGCTCCAGCTCCATGGCAGCCGGCCTGGAGCGCAATGGCCGCATGCGGGTTAAAGCCATCTTCTCCCACGCGGCTGGGGACAACAGCACACTGCTGAGCTTCAAGGAGGGCGATCTCATCACCCTGCTGGTGCCTGAGGCCCGTGACGGCTGGCACTACGGCGAGAGTGAGAAGACCAAGATGTGAGTATCCAGTGGGGCGAGAGTGGGTTCCAGGCACACTGGTCCCTAGTGAGCACAGGGACACTGCGGCTCCGATGTGCTCACAGTGCTGGTTCTCTGTGGGGACGGATGGATGGTCCAGGTCTTAGGTCCTCCTGGGATGAGGTGAACCCGAGGGCTTGCCCATGTGGGGCAGCAGCCTTCACAGCTTTCTTCATTGACAGTCCCCTCTGCCACTGCGTCATCTTTCCTTGCCACTCAGTTTGGTGTGCTGAGTGGTGTTCTGGATGCATATTTTCTGTAGCACTCCTAGCTTCCCGGTGGCAAGGCCTGTGGTCTCCCAGGCAGGTGACAGAGCCTGAGACCCCCAGCCTTTGTGCTCCTGCGTCTCTGGCCTGGCCTCAGTGGTGGTACCATGTCCTGCAGGCTGTACCACCACAGATAATGCCTGTTTGCAGAGAGCCTGTGCCAACATGCCACTCTTGCTGCACCTGGGGGCTCCTGTCCCAGGGCCTCTTTTGTCCAGGTGTGTCATAGCAAGAGGGAAGACAGCTGAGGTGGTCTGATGTCCTGGCACTTCTCTGGGTCAAGGGCAACCATGGCCCAGGAGAGGGGTCTCTGCGGACAGGAGGTCCCGTCTTCCTCTTCCAGCGGCTTCTCTGGCTTTGGAGCCTTGGCAAGGGGCTATGTGGCAGATGGAGCACAGCTGTGCCTGGGATTCCACAGGGACCCTGCCCAGCCTGTGGTGGTGGCAGCTAGGCCCATGGCTCCATCAGAGAGGGACATAGAGCTATCTTGCCCTCAGGGCTGAGTGTGGATCCAGCATGGGCCGGGGGACCAGGGTACAGCCGGCATAGCCAGGCTGGGAGATGGGTGGGATTTGGAGTCTGATGGTGATTGGCAGAGGCTGGAACGCCACTCACTTGCTGGCCTGAAGACCTACGGTGCAGCGGGGAATCCTCTCACCGGGGCTTCTCTTCCAGGCGGGGCTGGTTTCCCTTTTCTTACACCCGGGTCCTGGACAGTGACGGCAGTGACAGGTTGCATATGAGGTGAGCATGCCACCCTGGTCGCAGATGGGGGCACCTGGCCTTCAGCCCTGGAGAGTGCTGTGGTGGGAGCACACGGAGCGCAGCTGGGCCCTGCTCCTCTGCCATCACAGGTCCCACTGCTCGTCTGAGGCCTGTGAGGTGGGTGGGGTGGGGCCTCGAGGCTGGCCTGGCCCCCACGGGTTCTGGGCGGTAAGGCACTGGGGCTGCGTGGGCAGCCTTTGGCTGATCCATCATGGTGGGGGCCGTACCCTGTTTATCTTTTGAAGCAGGGAGGCCAGCAGGGAAGCCCACTGGGTTAGCATGGCTGCAGCCGGGTCTTGGGGCAGCCTGGCAGGGCCCAGCGAGAGTGCGCCATGTGAAGGCACCATAGCCACATTGCTGGGCTCCCTGGGGGGCCATGGGGGCTGGGCTGCGGGCTGCCTGGCCTCCCCTGAGCCCTGCACCCCCACAGCCTCCAGCAGGGCAAGAGCAGCAGCACGGGCAATCTCCTGGACAAGGACGACCTGGCCCTCCCGCCCCCTGACTACGGCACATCCTCCCGGGCCTTCCCCACCCAGACAGCTGGCACCTTCAAGCAGAGACCCTACAGCGTGGCTGTGCCTGCCTTCTCCCAGGTGAGTGCTGGGACCTTGGCTGGCATCCCCATACCAGTCTCCCCTGAGGGGCCAGGTGCCTGGTGCTGGGCAGTATCTGGGTCTCCTACCCTGCTGGCCTGGGGTGAGGTCTCTGTGGTTTGGGACTTGTGTCCACACATCTTACAGGTGACTGCTGGTGCCAGCCCCACACAGCCCCCTCTTCTAGCCTTGGCTGCTCGCTGTCCTTTCCTGGTCTGGCTGTGCTAACCGGGTTGAGAGTGGCTAGCCTCAGGGCTGTCCTGGCACCCAGCACTGCTCAGGAGGACCCCTCCCCGGGGGTCAGGGAAGAGCAGATTCCCAGGCTCCTCTCCCAGAGAGTTCAGGTGGTCCCAGGAGCTCCTGCTGCCTGAACCCTCAGGATAGGACCAGAACCCTCCAGTCAGTGTGGCCTTGGAGGGTCACGCCGTCCAGTACTGGAGACCAGAGGTTGCCATTTGAGGCTGAAGTCTTAGGCCCTGGATGGTTCGCTGGCAGGGGGTGGGTGTGGCTCTGTTCAGGGTGTCCATGTGTTGGAGTCCATGCTTAGAGCATGTGGCAACAGCAGGAAGCCCACGGGCCTTGGGCACAGGCCAGTCTCCAAGCAGGGAGTCACCTTCATGTCCCTGTGGTCTTGAGCTTTGATTCAAGGCTGGGAGAGTCAAAGATGGTGAGGCTACCCACCCTTTGATGTCCAGTGGTCAGACCAGGCTGGCAGAGGTGAGACAGCTGTCCATAGCCATCCCCACCCAGCCTCACGCCCAGGGTGTTCCCACCTAGACAGTGTTGTCTCCCCAGGATCCAGACATTTCTAGGAAGCTATGGTTTGGGACTCAGAGGGACAAATGGCCCAAGGCCAGCCCAGACTCCTGGCCAGGTACCCATTTTCACCAGCTGCCCTCCCCCGCACTGGCCTCTGCCTGCCCAATGTCCTCTACAGGCACACGTCCATCGCCCCCACCTTGGTCATACCTACCCCCAGGGCCAGCCTCTGCACATCACTTGCTTAAGGTCTGGCCTCCTGGTGAGGCCCCTCTTGTTTTGCAAGACTTCCAGAGAGCCCTGGCCTCTCCTTTTGTCCTCCACCTGAACAGCCAGTGTTCCTTCTGGGCCTTGGCTCTCAGGGAGGCCCCATTGTGTGGAGGTAGTTTCATGTGCCAACAGCTCACATAGTCCAGGAGGCCATTGGCTAGATGAGGAGGTATCCCGTTAATTTGGGAGGTTCCCATGTCACCACGGGGAACCAAGGGCTCCAGGATGCCCACAGCCACTGCAGCCAGAGAGGGTGGAGACAAGTGCAGGCCTCCAGAGCCCAGTCTCAGCCCGGGGCAGAGAAGTCCCTGTGGACAGTGCCAGGGGCCTGTATCCCCAGGCTGACTATGTGCCTTCCCTCCCCAGGGTCTGGAGGACTACGGGGCGCGGTCCATGAGCAGGTAAGGGCTTTCGAACGGCTCTTGAGGCTGGGCGGGTGCACCAGTGGCTCGATGGGGGTGCTGGGACCTGAGTCTCTTCTTCCTGGGGAGCCCTGCTGGGGCTCAGCCTCCACCAGAGTAGGACCCTGTATTAGCCCTGCTCTTTCTCCCTGGCATCCAGCTGGCCCCGTCCACCCCAGCAGGGTCAGAGAGGGCTGCCTGCCTGCCTCCTTGACTCCTGAGCCCTGGGCAGCCTCGGTCGCCACAGAGCGCATTCCTGTCTTGGCTTCTACATTGCCCACTCCTGAGGCCGTGGCCAGGCTCTGGCCAGCCAGAGCTGATGGAGAAGGCTATTGCCGGCGGTGGGCCTGCTGCCTCTGGCTAGAGTGGTGCGCACCTGGGCAGCTGTCCAGTATTATACTTTGTTCCACAGTGGCAGTGGCACGCTGGTGTCCACAGTGTGAGGACGCTGACCACGGGCAGCTGCTCTGAAGAGCCCCCGCCTCCACCGGTTCCCTCCTCCGCTCTCGTCGGTTTGTTCTTGGGTTGTTTTTTTCCCACCTGCCCCCGCCTTTTGGTTGGTGACCCCAGACTCTGCGATCCCCCAGGGTCCATGGTGCTGCTCCCTGCGCCCCCCGCGCTCACACCCCCACCCGTGTGTCCCCAGCCTCAAGCAGAAACTGCCAGGCGGGGCCTGCTGGCCGGGCAGCAGCGTAGTGTCCTCGCCCGCTGCCTGGCCCTGCGGTGTCTGCGACGCACACCCCTTTGTGAGGCTCGCCACGGGCCAGGTCTAGAGCTCAGAGAAAAAGAAAAACCTTTAAAAAAAAAAAAAAAAAAAGAGAAAAACAGGAAAAGGACTTTTTTTTTCCTGAAAAAAAGATCTGCATGGCCTCGGTGTCCGCACTGTCACTCTGCATCTGCCCCTGGCACACTGGGTCTCCCAGTACAGAGGCTCCGGGGCCCCAGAGGCTCCGCCCTGAGGCCCCAGCCCACCCAGCCCCTTCAAGGGCCACACCAAGAAAGGGGGCTCATGCTGAGCTCAGGGGGGCCTCCTGAGGAAGCTGGCCACTCCTGTGAGGGAGGCCACAACCCTAGGCCCTGCCCTGCTAGGCCACCAGACCAGGCAGGGGCCTCTTTCCTTGGTGGACACTGCGGGACAGGAGTACACAGAGCAGTGTGTGGCGTCTCAGTAGTGGGGTGGTGTTGCCCCCGCAGTGCACTGGCAGGAGCAGGGGCCAGAGCAGGCGCTCCTGGCCGCACGAGGACATTCCAAAGACCTCCAGAGACCACCCCTCCCTGTTTTTTGGAAGCCATTTCCTTAACCAGCCTGCGAGGGAGTCGCAGCTCCCTGTGGCCCCCGGACTGCAGGGGCAGGGTGTGCGCAGCTGGTCTGGCAAGGCCACCCCAGGGGGCTCTGGGCAGGCGCTTCGCGCCTCCCGCGGGGAGAGCAGGCAGCCCCTGCCCCAGTTCCTCCTAAACACTCTCGTCTCTCTGTGTGTCTTGGTGACTTTAGAAGCAAGCACACTGGACTCAGTGGCTACTGGTTTTGTCTCTTCACACAACTAAATTCTGAGTGGCTGAGCCAAGGTGCAGCTGGCTGGGCCCTGTGGCCACTGGGAGCCTTCACGAAGCTGCAGACAGGCCTGTCGGAGGTGTTTAGCCAGAGCCTCCATACACTGCCGAGGACTGGGACGCGGCTGTGGTGTCTGCAAGCCGCAGCTGCAGGCACAGGCAGCCCAGGATGCTAAAGGGGGCACAGCCAGAACCTGGACTGTGTGAAGAACTTTCCGTGTCCCATTTTGCTAAAAGATTTCAAATCCAGGGGATTCCATGTGCAATGGATGAATGTAGACACAACACACAAAACCTGTATGAAGATGTAAAGTGCTGGAGATATTTTTCCTTTCTCCTTTCCTTTTTTTTTTTTTTTTTAATCTGAGTTGTGCCCTGTACTGCAGTTCACTGTTTGAATAAAAGTTTTATTTATTGCACCAAGTTGGGTCTGGCGCCTCCTTCCAGTCCCTGGCATGTGTCCAGGCTTCATTGGCCAGGCCACGCCTCCAGGCACCGATCTATAGCCTCTTCGGTGGGCTTTGCAGGGCACCTTGGGGTCATTTGCTGGAAGGACCTAGGTTTGTGGACAGTGCTGGCCCCTTTGAGTCCAGTGCCGTTGCTGCCACCCTTCTTCACTGGGCTCACTGGTGGTACTGCCCCAGGTGAGAGAGCAGATCCTGGTGGGGCCTGGGCAGGCTCCAGGCGGGGAAGGTAGCCCCTGCCTGTGCCTGCCTAGCCCTCTAGCCCCTGCTCGGCCTCCTGTAGACCTGAATAGCAAGGCAGCCTGCAGGTGCTGCAGCCGGCTCTGCCTGGCAGCTGTGCTCTGGGCTCCAGGATTCTGGAGCCTGCACTGGCCCCCTGGTGTCCCCAGCCTTTCTGGCCTCAGTTCCCTGCAGGGTCCCCTGACCACCTGTTGCTCCCTCATGCCCCACCAACTGAGCCTTGTGTTTCCTTGCAGCACGGATGTGGAAGTGGCCAGACTTTGAGCTGCCCCTGACTAGTTAGTAAGTTGTCCTGGTCTTCTTATGCCCATCTGTCTGCATCTGCAGTGGATCTGGATGGACCCCCGCCTGGGCCAGGGTAGCCTGGTGGGCAGGGGCCCACCTGCCTGGCAGGGCCTGGGGGTCTGCCCAGCTGCTGCGCTCGGGTCTCCGGGCCTTCCTTCCATTGGTTCCCTTCTGGGCTCCTTGGTCTTCCCTTTTCCCCTGGAGGCTTGCGGTTCTGTCCTGTCCACCCTGATACTGCCCTCACTGTGTGGGCTGCCGTGCCTCTGTCTCCTCCTGCCCCTGCTGGGTGCTTCAGCCACAATCACAGGGTGGCCCTGGCAAGCCCCTGAGACTGACCACAGAGCACCAGCAGGGGTCTTTTTCTGGAGGGTGTGATGGGCTCTGAGCCTGTCCGGTGAGCATCATAGTTGGGCAGAGCTGGGCCCAGGCTCAGGGTACTGGAGACAAGAGGGTCTGGAGCCTGCTGCCCACTGCCTTCTGATCTTAACCTTTCTAAGTGCCCCCATCTCCTCAGCCAGTCCCAAGACACTGGGGAGACTGCCCAGGAGTGGCCCTCTGCCACCAAACCCAGGGCGCCCCCATCAGCCTCCAGCCCCTTTGCTGGTTGATGGCTCCTTTGCTGGCGGAGGAGCAGACAGGCAGCTGGGAACAGGAGGGGTCTTCCTCAGCCCTCACTGTATCACGTGGCCCTGCTGTGCACACACTCACCAAGTGGAGGGGGCCTCCTGCTGCCCTCCCACCCCACACTGCAGGAGGGTGGCCTGTGAGGCCAGGGCCTGCATCCCTTACAAGGGATATCCCAACCCGTGGCAGCCAGACCATTCAGGCAGTCCCAGACCGGGCTCCTGTGGGACTCACTTCTGTTGGGGAGTTGCAGCATGAATGTGGAAGGCTCTGTGCGAAAGCTCCTGAAGTCTGGGGGCAGGAAGGCATGCCCCCTTCCTGTCCTGTCGCCCTCCCACAGGTGCTCCCTGGGAAGCCTACCCTCCTGCCCCCCTTCCTGCCCTGTCACCCTCCCACGGGTGCTCCCTGGGAAGCCTACCCTCCTGCCCCCCTTCCTGTCCTGTCGCCCTCCCACAGGTGCTCCCTGGGAAGCCTACCCTCCTGCCCTCCTTCCTGTCCTGTCGCCCTCCCACAGGTGCTCCCTGGGAAGCCTACCCTCTTGCCCACCTTCCTGCCCCGGGCCCTCTGAGCCCCTTGGTGGCCAGGCTGTCCTCACCTGAAGGCCCAGGAGGCTGGAAGACTCTGCCTGGACCCACATCCCTCACTTAGACTGAGGCATGGACCAGGGAATTTGTTGGGCGTCAGGGGATGCGAGTGTGCCAGCAGCCAGCACCACACCGTGGCATGTCGAGCCATTTCCCAGCCAGTGTCTACCTGGCCTTTCAGCTCCCCTGGGTGGGGTCAAAGGCCATCTCTAGTTGGTCGACAAGTGCCCTCCTCCCTAGCTTAGGGCCCTGAGAGGGGGCTTGGCATGAGAACGGAGAGGCAAGTGCCAAGGCACCACCCACTCTCAGGCCAACTCCAGAGCTTAGCACCATGGCACACACCTTAATCCCAGAGACCCAGGAGGCTGAGGCAGGAGGGTCCCAGGTTCGAGGCCAGCTTCAGCAACTTAGGTCTGGGGACGTAGCTCAATGGTAGAAGCCCCTGAGGTTCAGTTCCTAGTCACAGCTTCTGTGGGTGCTGCCACTCTGTGGACACAGGAAGGCACTCATGTGGCGCTCTGAGCTCGGCTCTGTCCTCCAGGCAGCCCAGTCTGCTCTCAGACTCCCTGTTTCTCATGCAAGTGGTCGGCTTAGAAAACGACCGTGCTGACCCTGAAGTCCATGCTGCTCTTGAATTCTGTCAGCCTGAAATGCGAGCCATGTGGCCTCAGGGATTCAGACTGTTTAAGTTCCTGGTGACAGTGTCCCTCACAGGCGGCTACCTGCGTCCCAGCCTGTGGGCCGCCAGACCATTCAAGCAGGTCCTGGGCCCTCAACTGCAAGATGGCGTGGAGCTCCCCTGACCTCTGCCCTGGTGGTGGCCCACCCTGCTGCCCACCTCTCAGCCCTGACCAGCCAGCAGCCCTGCTCTGCCCTGGGAGAGGGCCATTGCACGTTGGTGTCCTCAGGTGTCCTGTGTCCTGGCTGGGCATGCCCTATCTCCAGCCCCCCGATCCTGGACATGGCTTGGTGACTTCCCTTGGCCCGGCACACTCTAGCTGCTTGTCCACCAACCGTGCTCAGACGGGAGCATCTCCTCCCTTGTGGGCAGACGTCCATGGGATCTGCTTGCTGGCACACGTACAGGGAGACGCTGCATGGCCCCAAGGAGTCACCCAGGCTAGCTCCCCAGAGTCACTCAAGAGCCTGCTCTTCCAGCTCCTGGAGGTGGTGGCCTTCTGTGGGGGTGGTGAGATGACAGCGTGCAGGGTCCCAAGACCCTGTTTCCTCAGAAACTCGGTCTGGATGGCTCCGAGCGCTCCACTGTGTGGAGGCGCAGAAAGGAGAACGTGGGTTAGAGTGGAGACCCTCGCAGGAGGGCTCCCTAGGCCTGAGCTCCGGGTCGTCCTGACTGGTGCCGTGTCTGTCGGGGACAGCTTGGGTGAGAGGGAGGTGCGGCGTGCTGTAGGTGACTCGGCCGTCCTGTCTGGGCCCTCGTCTGGAGCCACCCCAGCTCTGGCACCTGGGACGGTCTGCTCCACCCTCTGTCCTGGCACAGACCCTCCACAGAAACCTGCCCATGCCCCCTGGCCCTGGAGCTCTTCTCGGGAGCCGGTGTGGTCCGCGGGTAGGCCTGACCATCGCACCCCGGCCCTCTCTGGCCTCCGGGCAGCAGTGGGAAGCTGCCTGCCCTGAGCTGAAGAGAAGCCCAGCCCTGGGCAGAGCCCCCGGCTGCAGCAGAGCCGGCACTGGCCCTGGACTCTGGATGTTGTGAGCCAAAGGCGGTCAGTCAGCATCAGAGCCGTAGGAGCGACGCCGTCTTGAGGTCCTCCAGACCACGTGGCCTGTCCGTCTTCTCATTTCATCTTTTCCAAGCCTCACAGTGTTTCCAATTTGTAGAAAACACGAAGTCCTTGGGAAAGCATAGGGAGATGCCCCCGCCTGCGGGCGTCCTCCTGGGCATGCTGGATGGAGTGCCTGCCCACAGGCCTGCTGCTGGCTCACCCAGGCTCCCGAGGACCCAGCTGGGCCAGAGGTGACCCCACTCCAGGTAACGGCTCCAGAGCCCAGCCCACGTTCCAGGAGCACAGTCCTGTGCCTGCGAGTCCTGTGTTCACACGCCATCTGTGCTGTCCCTTGTGGAGCTGCCTGACCTACCCACCTGCCGCCCCCTGCTGTCCCAGCCTGGGAAGGTCCTCTTGAGCCTGACAGGGACTGACGAGAAGAGGCTCCCAGTGGACCAGGCTGGTGCTGTGCCCTCTGTGCTCATCTCGTTCCATTTCCACTTCTCGTCTCTTGAGTCCTCTTTGTGTATCAGCTGCAGCCCAGGGACCCCTGGGGAGGGCTCAGCTCCCTGGGGAAACCGCCGCCCAGTGGAGAAAGAGCCAGCCCTTGGCAGGGGCCACCACGTCCACCCCCAGCCTGTAGGTGCCAGCACACCTCATGTCTGTGTGTCTGCCTGTCTGCAGTGACGCCTGCATGCCTGGGCCAGCTCGTGTCGCCTGCCAAGCTGTGTCCTATGTGTTGATGGGCCATCAAGCCCAGTTGCTCCTCAGCCTGGCCTGGTGGTGGGGGCTGACCTGATTGTACCCTCTGAAACCGGAAGGGTTGCAGTGTGCCCCCACCATACCTCTCTGGGACGGTTGCCAGTGTGAAGTGGGGGTGCCCTGTCCAGAGCATGTAGGGTGAAGAGAGGCTGGCTACACCAGGGGTCAGCAGGCTTTGCAGAGAATGCCTGGCTCTGGCCCCAGCACCCCCCTTGTCCACAGCTCTAAGTTCTAAAGTGGCCTGTTGGAGTCCCTGCTGCAGTCCCAGGGCAGCCTGGGTGGCACGGCTTGTCCAGAGCAACTGTCCCAAACTGAAATCACTCTTCTCTCCTCAGGAATCCCTTTGCCAACGTCCAGCTGAAGCCAACGGTGACCAATGACAGGTCTGCTCCCCTCCTCAACTGACAGCCACGCCTGCAGTGCCACACTGTGCCACCCATACACCTGATGCTGTCACCACCTGTGAGTTCCTGTTGGGAAGACCAAGGCCCAAGCCCCCTTCAGCTCAGTTGGATCTGAATCTTGGCTGCTCCTAGGATTGGTGACAGGCGGGACTGACCAGGGGGTGACCCTGAGAACCCTAGGCCTGCTGGTCCTGCCATGGCCTTGGCAGAGAGGCTGGTCCTCTTAGGGCAGGCACCTCTGGTTCCAGGCCAAGCGCTCTAGTTACCCCTGGTCACAGGAAGACACGGGTCAGCTGTGGCTGGAAGGGCGCCTACTGCTGTTCTCACCTCCCGAGCCTGCTCAGTACACGGCTGCCCCCACCCCCCGGGCCAGGTGTGATCTGTGGGCCTGGGTGGACCCTGTTCTCCAGTGTGATTTATCTTAGCACCAAGCTTCCCCCGGGCTCTGTCTGCTGTTCCTGGGGACTGAGTGGGCTCTGCCCGGCTTCCGTCCTGCCTCTCTCCAGGCCCGTCTCCTCCCTGCCTGAGCCCTACTTCCCATCCAGAACTCTGCTGCTGGCAGTGTGCCCGGGGTCACCAGCTGTGTGCCTGCTGGCTGGTGGGGTCCTGACTCTGCCCAGGACTCCTGGGTGGGACGGGACTACCCCCCAGCTGCTTCCTACAGGGGCTGAGCCTTTGCTGGATACAAACTTCAAAGCTCCTGAGCAGAGCTCACTCCTCAGAGACCCTCCAAGGAGGGCTCTGAGCTCCTGGCTTGTCTACACGGGAGGCTGCGCCACAGCTCAGGTGGCACATGGAACCGCAGGGAGCACAGAAATCCTCGCTCCTCCAAAGCCTCTGCCTCTTCTACCCACTGCTGGGCCAAGGGGCAGGCACAGCCCCTGGAAGGGTGGGGGGACTGCCCTAGGGAGGTCTGGGTCCGCCCTCTTCACCCAGGAAGAGGGGGTTTTGGGGGTCTCCTGCCCTGACAGCTGTGTCAGGTCACCAGGGTGTGCCTCCTATCCCCAGACAGCTGGTGGCTGGCAAGCCCCCCAGGGCTTTGTCTACAGACACCAAAGAAGACACTGAGCACAAGATTTTTTTTTCTTAGCGTGGTTTCTCTTAAAAAAACAAAAAAGAACAAGAAAATCATTGCACCAGCTTCTGAAGCCTCAAACTAATTAAAAAAAAAAAAACACACACACACACACACACAAACTAAAAAATGTCCCTTCCCCACCCCCAAAGCAACAATAAACTTTCTCTTTGGCAACAATAACTTAAAATCACCCCATTTCCATTCACTCCAGCAACCGTGGTTACAAAAATACTTCCTTGTGCTGCCTGCGTACCCGCCTCTTCCCCATTTCCCTGTGGCAGGAGCCCCCACTGTCCCTTGACTGCTGGGGCCCGGGGCCAGGCACTATCCCAAGGAGGGGAGCTACCTGTACCAGCCTGCCGAGGGCACCTCTAGAACAGGGCCGGTAGTGGGGTGAGGCCTGGAAGCCCCTCTTGGTGCCTCTGGCTGCCTTTTGCAGCTCAGGAGGGCACCAAAAGAGAGCATCCCAGACCCTATGGGAAGGGCCTTGTGGGTAGAGGCAGTGAAGGGAACAGTCACTCGGAGATAAGGGCATTGGAGACACGGAGCCCAGGGGCCTCTTCTTGCACCAAGCAAACCCAGACCAAGGTGGAAGGGTGCAGGGAGATCTGAAGGCCTGACCTCATCTGGGGCCAGGCCTTGCCTGGCCAAGGACACAAATGTCCTGTGAACACAGGAAGGAAGCCAGCCAGGCAAGGCATGCAGGCCCGTGGCCAAGGGTGGGTCCCCAGGCCTGAAGCCAAGCAGTCCAACAGCAGCAGCCAGGCAGAAGGGTGGCCGCAGGGTGGGGCCACCCAGGCCCAGGGAGTGGGCCCCTCTGGAGTGTGCATGTATGTGGAGACACCCATCGCGCCACAAGCATCCCCAGGCCGACAGCAAACCCGTGTCCAGTCACATTCTGCCCCCAGGGCAGCGCGAGTGTCCTTGCACAGCCAGTTTTCTGTCCACCTGCTTCTCCAGAATGCTGCAGGGGGCACTGCGGCACTGGAGTCCCCTTCCCCTTCACCATCCTTGCTGCTGCCTGGGCAGGGCCTCCAGTGACGCCAGCCTTCACGAGGGCCGCTGCTCAGGTCTCACGCCTCAGGGCAACCAGCCCCAGCACTGGCTGCAGGGCCTGGCAAGGGGGTTGCAGTGAGCAGTAGGAAGAACTGCCCATCCCAGACTCCAGGACCCTCCCCGGCACTCCCACCAGGGCCTGGGGCAGGCCTCTTCCCTGCAGGTCAGAGTCTAGGTGGGCCTGTTTCTCCTCCACCACCTCTCCCCAACCCAGGCCCAACAATGCTCAGCAAAGGCCCTCCACGTCCTCCTGCAGATGGGGAAACCGCCCCTTGGAAGCGGGTGTCGAGGGTTATGCAATCGCCGCCTGGTAATGGGCCTGTCAGTACTGGGGATGATGGCAGGCCCTTGCCCAGGCCAGACAGCTGTAGGGGCTGGGTCTATCTGGGGGAGGAGAGGTAGGCAGGCTCCCGGGAGGAGGTGGGCTTTGAGGGAAGCTTAGAGGATCTGAAGGGACTTGTCAAGCAGTGGGCAAGGGTGCCTGGAGGGGGACCTGGCAGTGGACTGGGAACGTGAATGGCAGGGGTGGTCTAGGGCCCTTCCTCCAAGAAGGTGGCGGAGCCGGGCGAGGGGGCGGGGGGGGGGGGGGGGGGGGGGAAAGCTTGCAGTGATTTCTAGCAAGAACCTCCCACCTGGGATGGCCAGCAGGTGGTGGGGGGCCATAGGCGATGGCGCCCTAGCGCCGGGAAGGATCTGGTGGCAGAGGCTGCAGCTGATTGGGGGCGCTAGGGCCAAGCAGGGGAAAGTTGGTAGGGTGCTCAGTGTCCAGCGGCCTGCCGTGGAGGGAGGAGAAGCCCGAGAGTCTGTCTGCTCGGACGCGGGCAAGCCGCTGCTACAGCAGCCGAGGCCCGGGAAGGCGGGTAGGCCCACCTACCCCCCCGCAGCGGGGCGTCCCTCCCAGCTGCGCCGTTCGCGCCGCCGCTCGGAGCCTCACCTCCACGGACTGGGCGTCCGCGTCCGACACGTGCGTGATGGAGAAGCGGGGACACGGGCGCGGGCGACACGGTGAGCGCGAGAAGGCCGTGGGCGCGGCCGGCGTGAGGGGTGCAGCCGGTGTGGGAGCGGCTGGGTCCAGCGCGGCCGCCACGGCCGCCTTGGCGGGCGCCAGCGGGAAGTCGTCGTCCCACTCGAACCCGCCGCCTGCAAGCCGGGCGCCGAGACGTTCGCGTCCCTCGCCACCCGCGCTGGGCCTGGCCCCGCCCCCGACGCCACGGCCCCGCCCCCCTAGCTCACCGTCTTCGGAGCAGTCACCCGAGCCGTCATCCCGTCGCGGCCGTCGGGGGGCGCTGGGCGAGCCGGGGCTACCCTCCAGAAACGCGGGAGGCGACTCCTTCGCGCCAGGGAAGGGCTCTCCGAGCTCCCGGGTGGGACTCTCCTGGAGGGACCAGAGAATCACATGGCTCACGCCAGGAGCCGCAGCAACTCTCACCCTCCCCATGCACCTCGGGCCGGCTATCCACCTGGTCAAAGAGGTAGACGGTGACATCGTCGAAGAAGGACACAGCTTTCTTCTTGCGCTCCAGGTCTTCGCAGAAGGCCTCCGACAGCAGGCTGGGCATCTTGAGCAGGCTGCGCAGGTTGCGCGCGCTCTGGCTCTCAGCCACCACTACTGGCACAGCTGGGGACTCGTCCTCACTGTCCTCGCTGGGCTCCTGGATGCTGTAGCAGCGGAGCTCTTCGTCCGACTCATCGCTGTCTTCACTGTCCTCCTCCTCCTCCTCCGACCGGCCCTCCAATGCCCCAACATGGTCAGGCAGTGCCAAGCAGAGCGGGGTTCTGGAGGTGCCCGAGCCCCCTGTCCGCCCTTGTGGGGACCACCCTGACAGTCCTGGGGTCCTCTGAAGCTCTACTCCTTCACCTTCTGAGCTCAGTGGGACCGGGGTCAGCAGGAAAAATTTGGAGTGGCTGGAACTGGGCACGGTCTGCACATCTGATGGACCTTTGGACCCAGGAGGCTCTGCCTTGGGATTACTGGAGCAGGCATCTGGCTCCTCCCCAGGTGGAAGCGCCTCCTTGTGGCCAGTGCCTGGTGCCTCCTGGAGCACCCCAGGCTGGGGAGAAGCCTGTACAGATGGCCCAGGACCCTGTGGACTCTTCAGGTCTGGCTCTAGCCCCAGGGCCTGAGCCTCACTGCACTTCTGGGGGCCCACAGAGGGCTCAGACTCAGCGTCCAGGTCTGAGAAGTATGCAGAGTCTCTGTAGGGGTTCTTCTCGCTGAGGCTTCCCAGGGAAGCCGAGAGCTGCATATCAGGCCCTCCACTCCCACCTTCTGAGGCCAGCTCCCCAGAGGCCCCAGGATCACTCGACTCATGGGCCTCCTTGAGCACAAACTCAGGGGACTCATAGTTCTCAGTGTCATAGCCACTGTCCAGGGCCCGGGGCTGCCCAGCAGGGATGCCAGCGGCTGATGGGCTGAAGACCTCACAGCCACCATCACTGGCTGAGGACGGGATGTCCAGAGAGTCCAGGGAGTCGGGGGTCCCCACCTGCTTCTGCAAAGATCGGAAGGCTGGCACTATACCTGGCTTCTCAGCCTGAGGGCCATCACTAGACAAGTCAGTAAAGACACCCAAAGTGGCTTCAGCTGTGTCTTCCTCCTCACTACTGCTGCTGTCCAGAGTTGGGACTGGCTTGAGCACTGTGACCTGGCCACTGGCAGCAGGTGTGGGTGAGGCAGGCAGGGCATCAGGGGCGCTGGCCTCCTCTGAAGGAAGTGGGGCTCCCTCGTGGGATGGGGAGGGGATGGAAGGAAGAGGCAGTTGGGGTCCAGCAGAGCCCTCAGCCTCCTGGGCAAGCTTGGGTTCTGCCTGAGGGTTGTCACCCCCATTTACAGCAGTCTCTGTGTAGGAGGATGTGACCTGGCATGGATGGGGTGGGCTGATGCATCCACCTGGCTCCTGGCCCAGGGAGGCTGTCTGTGGCCCAAGCAGAGGCTCCCTGGGGTCCTCCTGGTCCAGGGGTCGGCCCAGCTCAGGGGAGGCTCGTGGGGTCTGGTTTGGGCTGGGGCAGTGGTCTGCGCAGCTGCCCACGTAGCCTGGGTCCCAGGAATCTGGGTCACGGCTGCCACTGTTGTTGTTGGCTGACATGTTGGAGCTCCAGTGTCCACGCTGGGCAGCCCTTGGTGCCTCAGCCTCCCCCAGCTCCTCCCCACCAGGGGATGGCTGGGCCCTGGAGCTGGCCGAGGGGGAGGCCCCCAGTGGGTCCTGGAAGAATGGAGGGCAAAAAGCCGATACACCCCAGTCTGCATCCTCTGCTAGCATGGAGGGCCCAGGAGAGAGTGAACCTGAGGGGGAGGGCGGATCCCCAGCCCGGCTGCTGTTCTGGTAGTGGTTGCAGCGGCCCCTGGGGCCATCGGCTGGTGGTGCATGGCCCAGCAGCGGCTCCATGGCCAGCGAGGCAGCGGTGCTACCGTCGGAGTCCTCGTCTTGGTCCGCAGCAGCGGGGGGGCTGGGCGCACAGTCAGAACAATCGGGATCGTGGCCCGCAGCAGGCGCGGCCTCCTCCAGGCGAATGAAGTACTCACTGCCCAGAGAGGGGCTGTGCGCGCTGAGCACGGGCACCACGCCTGGCGGCGCTCCATCGGGGGCACACAGCTCCTGCAGGCGCGCGGCGCGGCCCGGGCTCGGCGCGCCCCCCCGTCGGCCCGGAAGGCGTCGGCGCCGCGACCTGCCTCCCATTTGTACTCAAAGTTGAGGCCGCGGCTGGTCTCGGTCACTGTCAGCACGTCGTCGCCGTCCGCGTGGAAGCCGTCGCCTGCGAACTGCTCCAGCAGCGGGAAGGACGAGGTGGCGGCCAGCTCTGGGGCGCCGCTCAGCGCGGGACCCGCTGCGCCCATCCCTGGGCCCCCGCCGCCGCCGCCTGGCCGCAGCGAGCGCCAGCGCCGCTCGAACTCCTCCTCGGCTTCCGTGGCGCCCTTAGCGCACAGGTAGGACAGCAGCAGATGCACCTCCTCGGCCGTGGGCCGCTGCTCCGGCTGCAGCCAGCAGAACTGCATCACCTTCGTACCTGCCGGGAGGCCCCATGGGTGGACCTGGCCATGCCAGCCCCCCACGGGGAAGGTGTTTCCCCTGACTTCAGCTACTGGGGGGGCAAGTAAAGGCACTTACTTCCCCCACACCCCAGTCCCCAAGAAGCGGCAGCCTGAGAGCAGATCCCCCTTTCCTGATCACAGGTGTGCAGAGGCCCCAGAGAGGGCAGGGCTGGGCCAGGGAGACCTTGAACCCCAGCAGTTGTATTGAGCCACCTCCACCCCGGGACTTAGAGCATGCCCCACTTCTGAGACTTCCTGTGCAGGGGTGGTGGGGTCCTCACCAGCGGTCAGACAAGGTCAGCTGCAACTGGGGCTTGGGTAGCTTGAGCTGCTGCTCCCGGACAGCATAAGCCAGCACCTGCCGGTCTGAGTGGTGGGGGTAAGGCTGTGCGCCCAAACTCGAAGAGCTCCCAGATGGTCACACCCAGGGACCTGTAGGGCCAACCACTGTGAGATGGGGCTGGGCATGCCCCTACAGGACCCAGGGGACACCTAGGGCAGCTCCATCATCATGCCGGCCTCTCCAGAATCAGCTCAGTACTACACAGCTGCTCCCACCCCACCCCCACCAAGAAGAGAACATGGTCACCCTGGCCAGGACGAGTCCAGCCCCAGGATGCCTAGTTAGTAAAAGCCAGACTGGAAACCACCCCTGTGGGGCTGAGGGAACAAGCTGGGGCGCCAGGCGCGGGTGGGGCTGGGAGAGAGCAACGGGGGCTCTTTCCAGAGGGCCATGGCTTCACCTGGCTCTGGGGAGTGGAGGACAGAGTTGCTGTGGCGATGGGGAAGTTACTGACCTTGGCCAGAGCTCTGAGCCTGGGGACCCTAGCCAGAGTGCAGTGGGTTGGGCACACTTGAAAGGGACACCTGGACAGAGAACTGAAGACAGGGAGAGGAGGTGGAGCCATGATGGGGGCATGGTTCAGAGGCCCAGGGGAGGCCCCTAAAAGTTCAGGAAAGGTGGCTGGTGCAGGGGTGCAGGCTCTGATTGTCACCAGGAGAGGGACAGAAGCAGAGGCTGGTCCAGCCACCTCTGTGGCAGGAGGCAGCCCCAGGACTGTGAAAGCTGGCACTTTCCAGGTCCCCAGAGCAGCTCCGCCCTGTCCCTCTGAAGGCTGCTGAGCCAGGATGAAAGGAATGGCCACTGCCCAGCTGGGCACTGGGGCTCAGAATGGCGGCTTCCAGGAGACAGTCCTGGGGCACCCCAGCACCCCTCCCAATCTGCTTCTCTGCCCAGCATGGCCTGACCACCACTTGCCCAAAGGCAGCCAGCAGCCCACCCCCACCTCCCCAGGGGCACAGTGTGATCCAGGCCCAACCCCACAGGACAACCCACGCTGCTGCTTGCAGCGGCATTTTGAAACTCAGTGTGCACTCTGACTGTTATTGTTGGATGTCAGCCCAGTAGATCCTGTGAGGCCCAGAGTCAGGGAAGTCCCTCCACCTGCATGGGGTCCCCAGCAACTACACCTGCTCAGTCCACTAGCATTTGTAAATGCAGGTGGGCACCAGCTCCCAATGACCTCCAGAGGCCAGTATGGCAGACACAAGATGTTATCTCACACTAGACTCTCCTGCAGTGGCCAGCCTGCATCCCGCCACAAAAGGCCAGGGGATGGCTGGATGGCTGGTGGGGTGACACTTCAGGCCTGCAAACCCTGTGTCCTTTCCATATATATATATATATATATATATATATATATATATTTTAATTGGGGATTTAACAGGGTTCACTTTACCACTGAGCCTGGTCCTTTTTTAAAAGATAGGATCTTTCGGGGGGGCTGGGGTTGTGGCTCAGTGGTAGAGCGCTTGCCTAGCACTCGTGAGGCACTGGGTTCGATCCCCATCATCACATAAAAAAACTAAATGAACAAATAAAGTTATTGTGTCCATCTACAAATAAAATTAAAAAAAAAAAAAAGACAGGATCTCTCACTAGATGGCTGAGGGTCTTCCTAAGTTGCCAAGACTAGTCTTGAACTTGCTGTCCTCCTGCCTCAGCTTCCTGAGCTCTGGGGTAGCAGGCACACATCACCGCACCCCAGGCAAACCCTTCGTTCTTGCTAGAGGCTCCACTCAAGCACCAGGCAGCCCCGAGGCGGAGCTGCAGCAGGGGAGGTCGGTCCTCCCGAGGCGCCCTGTCTGCTGGGGACTGGCACTCACCACACGTTGCTGGTCTTGGTCTGATCTACCACGAGCAGGTTGCCATGCACCTCATCCACCAGCTCCGGTGCGATCCAGCGCAGCGGCACCCACAGCTGGTCGGCAGTCACGAAGTAGTCTTCCTGTGGGCCCACGGGGACGGTGAGCCCTGCCAGGCGCAGCCCCCTGCAGGCCCCACCCACCCTGACTTACCCTGTACTTGCAGTGAGACAGGCCGTAGTCGCCGATCTTTACCGCCAGGTCAGCTGTGAGCAGGCAGCTTCGCAGGGCCAGGTCGCTGTGGGGTGGGAGGCAGGGTCAGCCGGGTGTGCCAGGCTAGGGGCCTTGAGCACTGAGGGTCCTCTGCCCACAACTGGACAGCTGGTCACCCCGGGTGTCCTGGGCTCCACCCAGCAGTAGGCAGGAAGAGGCGTCTGAGAGGTGGGCCCCAGCCCTGGGCACTCTGGAAAGCCTGCGTGGACAGGGCCTCTAAACTGACAACGCAGATGAAGAAAACGAGGCCCAGAGAGGGCCAGGCCATGCCTAAGGGTCCCCAGTGAAGGCACCGCCAGGCCAGCACTAGCACGCCACCCCCAGCCCTCCTTCCCCTCTGGGGTACCTCTGCTGGCCTGGCCTGGAGTGGACCTGAGGCCACAGCAACCCCTGCTGTGGGCCTGTGGCTTTCCTCCCAGGGCCTTGTTCCCTCTGTGTCACATCACCACTCTAGCTCCCTGGGAGGCGAGGATCCACGGGGACTGAGGCCCGGAGTGTCCCGGGGGTCCTGCCAGTGGCCAGAGCCCATGTTTCAGACCCTGGTCCTGCCCTGCCACCCAGGGTGGGAGCTGAGGCCCCAGGGTGGGGTGGAGCATGCGGGTGACCCAGAGTGACCTCCGACCCAGTGGCTGGCTCTGGTGGAGTTTTACCCTCCTGCCTGGCTGGAGGGTGTGTGAGGCCCTGGGCTCCATCCCAGTGTGTGTCCAGGGACACGCAGTACAGGGTGGGCTGCACCCTCCATATTGCAGCTGTGCCCAGGACTCAGGTGGGGAGGGAGCAGCTCCAGCCTGTCCCTACCCCAGGAGCCCCGGGTCTGTGTGCCGTGCCTGGGGCGGGGGGGTAGCAGGGCAGGTGCGCAGGGGTCAGGAAGCTGGCAGCTGCCCTCTTCAACAAAATCACTGATGCTGGAGTTGCCTGTGTCACCACTCAGCACCAGGATATTGTTGGGGAGGACGGCCCATGCGGCGTCCAGGGCTGGCAGGGGCCACTTGTCCATCACCACTTCTTCCAGCACGTCCCCCAGGCTGGGGGACATCCTGGCCTGTCTTTCTGACTGCTGAGGTAGGACAGAGCCTTCCCGCTGCTGGGGGCCAGCTAAGCCCTTCCTTTTTGCCTTGGGGGAGACAGGGCAGGGCTGATGCGGGGTTTAAAAAGTCTGTAACCCTCCCGTGGTCACTATTCAAAGTGATAGAGGTTGCCCAGTGAGTCCTCCCAAGGCCCCAGGAGGTGGAACCAGGTGCCCTTTCTGCAGGGCACACAGGCGGTGGGCACAGAGGAAACCCATCCAAGGCCCGGCCCCACCTGCCCCTCACCTGTGCACATAGTTGTTGCGATGCAGGTGCAGGACACCACAGGCTACCTCACAGGCCATGCGCTGCAAGGTCAGGGGGTCGGGCGCCATGGACTCGGGCACCCGGCAGCTCCGCAGGTAGCCCTTGAGATCCCCCTGCCAAGAGGAGCACAGAGCCGCCTGCCAGCTGGGGAGTGGCTGCCAGTGCAGGCTGCTGCCTGCTCCAGAGCCCTGCTGCCCACCCTCCCACCCACTGCTGGGTCGGCAGGTCTGACCCTTGAGCCGGGGCTGCCCACCAGCCACCAGGCAGCGGCTGCCCGGAGGAGCCCAGCACTGCCCCACAGCAGCTGTGGCTCGGCACCAAGCTGTTTCTGGAGAGGACTTTGTGTCCCAGAGATGGGCCAACAGGAATGACCCACAGGTGGCCCTTCAGAGTGCTCTCTCCAAACTGGCCCGGCCAACTGGCCCTGTGGGGTCTCTAGGGCCATATCCCTTTGGACAGTCAAAAACACGAGCCTGAATGGATTTGTTGACCACCACATGAGCCAGGAGGAACGGGGGCTGGTAGCCAGAGGATGGGCTGCGGCCCCTGAGTGCAGAACAGAGCTGCTCCCGGAGCCCAGATGCCAGGGGTCCAGACCCAGGGGTGAGGGCCTGTGTCCTGCCGGATGCCAGCTCTGCCACAGGCAGCCTCAGTGCGGGCACACCTCAGCTCGGTGCTGGAGCTGTGAGCATGCACAGGGGCCCAAAGGGGACAGTCTGCAGGCAGGGGACGCAGAGTCTGCCCTGGAAGGTGGCCAGTCCCAGGCTCTCATGATGAAAACCGAGGGAGTGTCGCGAGCCCCATGGCTGCTAGGACACCTTGAGCTCAACCACCACCCAGGCTGCTCTGGGGAGCCCAGGCAGATGGGAAACCCCCGGGGGCACGGGGGCCTCAGCCCCAGGCCCACTTTGTCCTGAGCCCACAGCCATGCCCAGTGCTGACAGGTCACCCTCTGTGTGCCAGCTGCCTCTGGACGGTGGTTCAGCAGGGCCTCCTGGGACTCCACCTTAGGGGGTGTGAGGCCCGAGCAGCACTGCCTAGGTAGGGCGAGAGAGGACCCCACTGAGCCAAGCCCCCACCCCCGCAGCAGAGGGCTGGGGATGGGCGGCCCCTCTCTCCACAGCCACTCACCAGCGGGCAGAGCTCCATCACCAGCAGGTAGGGTGTCACCTCGGCGCACTGGGCCAGGCACTGGAGCAGGTTGCTGTGCTGCAAGGCCCTGCAAGAGCCCACAGGAGCCCTGAGGCGCGGGCAGGGCTGCAGCTGCTCCTGCACAGGCCTCCCGCCCCCACCACCCCAGCCCTGGGCCCTGGCCACCCACCTGTAGGGCTGCGCCTCCTCCAGGAACTGCATCTGCTCCTGCACGCTGGCACTGGCCTTCAGCTCCTTCACCACCACCTGGGTGCTGCTGACGCCCGAGTGCACCTCGCCCAGGAACACCTGTCAGGCACGCCCGTCACCCTCCCCTCCCAGAGCGGCTCTTGGAGAAGTCCTGCCTCCCTGAGCCTTGCTCTGCTCCCGCGCAGGATGAGCTTTGGAACCTTCTGTGCCTCTGTCTATTCCCAAGGCCCTGGCTCTCGGGCTCGGGCTCCACCGTCCAGGCTGAGGGTGGGGTGGGGGAGCTGGGGCCACAGGGCTGCTCCCCCTCCCCCAGCAGCCCTTGCCGCCCTCCCCCCTCACCGCCAGTGAGTGTGCTCACCTTCCCAAACCAGCCGTGGCCGATCTCCTTCAGGTACAGGAGGCTGTGCCGACCCAGGTCCGTGGACTTGAGCAGCTGCACTGTAACGGCAAGGGACTCAGGACCCCTCCACCTCCTCCACCTCCCGTCCTCACCTTGTCCCTCCAGGCCCGTCCTGGGGAGCTAGCCGTGTCCCCACAAAAGACACAGGCCATACCTGGGGGCTGCCATCAGGGGCCAAGGTCTCTGAGGAGCAGGGCACCTGCTGCCCAGGAGAGCCATGGTTCTAGCTCCATCCGGGCATCTCCAGGTAGGCCTGGGAAGGGCTGCCTGAAGCCACCAGGACCAACCAGGCAGAGACAACGGGCCCTGGAGCCAGACCCACTGCCTGGGCAACACGGCGCCGGCAGTGTGGCTGGGGCCAGAGCTCACGCCGAGGCCTGGGGAGGGCACCAAACACCCGCCCCCACCCTGCCGCAGGCTGGCATCCGTCACCAAGCACACCAAAGGCTCCTTTGTTGGGGGCTGCTTGGCACAGCCCCGTACGGGACACACTGGGCCCATTCTCCCTGAAGGCCAGGCTGGGTGAGGTCAGCAGGCAGGAAGGGTCAGTGTGGGTCTGGGAAGAAGGGGCCAGGGCTAGCTGCACCCACTCATGCCCCAACAGATTCCCCAAATTCTGCTCCCACGCCAGCATCCTGGAGGGCAGGGCGGGCCAGGCCTGAGACCAGCTGCCAGCAGAGCCCAGGGCCCCTGGGAATGTTGGCTTGAGGCAGACATTGGGGCGAGGGTCCTTGGTCCCTGTGCCTGGGACTTTTCACCTGCAGCCCAGCCTGTCTGGACATCCCTCCCACCTGGGGGTCTCAGGAGCTCCTTGTCCCTGTGCAAGCTCAGGGGTCCAGGCCGTGGACACAGGGCCAGCCACAGAGGCAGGAGTCTTACACTACAGGAGGCCAGGAGCAGGGTGGAGGGCAGGCCTGAGCCATCCTCCCCTGTTGTCCTGAGCCGGGTGACGCTGGATAGTTTCCATTCTCAGACCCAGCCAATCCCAAGTCTCCCCTCTGTGGAAGCAGAGTGCTCCCAGGGGGTCCCTGTTCCTCTCTGTGCAGGGCTCAGGAACCCCATGGTATCCAGGAGGGCTGGGTCCCCATGCAGCCAACCCACCTGCCCCTTGAGGAGTGCTAGGGAGCCACAGGCCTTCAGGCCAGTGGGCAGATGTGCTCATAATGGAGCCTCAGGCCTGGACTCCTCTCTGAGCAGTGACCTCTGCTCCAGGAGACTGGGGGCTGGAGGACGCGCCTGGAGCCTTGGGCCCAGGCTGCAGGCTGCTGGAGGCCCGCTCTAGGTCTGCTCTGCAGGCCCAGCCCCAGCCTGGGAGGAAGGTAGGCTTGTGAGGAAGCCCAAGGGAAGGCCAGCAGGGCACAGCCCAGGGCAGGTGGTCGGCTCCTCACCCCAGACACACACCTCTGTGCCCACAGAGCCCCCCTGGGGCCGGCAGGGCTTCCTGACCTGACATCCCTTCCCTCAGTGTTCCCAGAGGTCTTGGGGGTGGGCAGCCAGGGGACAGCCCGTGGCTAGAAGTTCCAGGCAGAGGGGCCTGAAATCCGACGCCAGGGAGGTGGCTGGAGGCCATGGACCCTGCCCAGGACAGAGCCAGGGTTCCAGAGCCTCTGCCGTTTACCATCACCTTGGGTCCAGGTCCCATGCCTGCTCCTGGGTGGTCAACAAGGGCGACTGGCCCAGGATGGGGGCAAATGGGGCACATGCACCATCCCAGCCCAAGAGAGGCACAAGAAAAGGCCCTGCCTGACCTCCACCCTCCCACCCTCTCCCCCACCCACTCCAGGCCTGAGTGAAAGGCAGTCCTTGGCCCCACGCCCACAGCCCCACAAGAGCCCTTTGCCCGGGTGCAGGCTCCACCTGGCACGCACCGTGGAGCCCAGGTTCCTGAAAGGTAGAGGCCCAAGGATGTAGGAATCTGGGGTCAAGCATTCTGGGGACAGCAGAGAAGGACGGCCATCCCAGGACCAGAGAGCCCAGCCACCTTGCCTGTGTCACCAACCCTTTGCATAGCAACCCCCAGGTGTGGAAGTGGCAGGCGGGGCTGTCCCCAAACCTGCGGACAACTGGTCCCCAGGTCCAGAAGGTTGCATGCACCCTGGGCCGACACACGGCATGTGGCCCTCTGTGTCCCCACCCCTGCAGCTGGGTCCTCGGGCTTCCCCAGAGGACCTGTGTCCAACACTAGGACACAGGTGAGAGAGGGTGGGAGCCCGGCCCTTCCCTACCTGTCCCACTCACCTGAGCGGCCGGGCTGCTTGGCCATGGGCAGGGAGACCTCGGTGAGGGGCAGGACGTATACATCGGGCCCGTTCTGCGCTGCTGCGGCCGGGGAGCCCTGCGCTGAGCCGTCAGCCACACACTCGTCCCCCTCGGCATTCTCAAACTCCTGTGGGCCGGCAGCACGTGCCATGAGCTGCGCTCCAGGGGGGTCAGAGCAGAGGGTGCAGCAGGGCTCTGTGGGGCCCTCTCCCCTGGAGCCGGGGGAGGGCTGGTGCCCCCCATGCCCTGGCTGGCTCCTTCCCATCTCCTCCTGCAGAACCCTGCTCCTCGCCCCCTGCCTCCCGGAGCCCTGGAGGGACCCAAGGCAAAGCCAAAGCCCCAGCATCCAGCCTCCATGAAGTGACAGTGAGCCCTGGCCACCTGGACCCCACCTCTGCTTGAAGTCCAAGGGAGAGAGGTGGCCGTACTCAGGCCAGCTGCCCTCCACCCAGAGTCGGGCCCCCACACCTCTCAGCCAGCCCTACCCAGAAGCCCCTCACCCTGGGTCCTGCCAGGGGTCCTCTCTGCCTTGGGCAGCCTTGGAGATAGGGAACACATCATCCCAACCCGCCACCAAAGTCATCTGGGAGAAGCAACTAAGTGCCCCGCGTCCCTGGCCAGACAAGAAGCAATAAGTCTGGCAACCTTCACCCCCGGGGCCACCCGGGCCCACTGCCCCCTTGCAAGACAGGCGGCCTCTGGCCTTCACCTGCTGCAGGCTCCCTGGGACCTCCAAACTCCTCAGGGCCTGACACTGGGCAGCACCAGGCAGCCACTCCTGGCCAGGGGCTATTTTGAAATGCAGCTGCCCCGGCTGTGTGGGAAGACCCCCCAGGCCAGGTCCAGAGCACAGCCGAAGTGCCTGGGCACCTCCCAGGCTGGGTTAAAGCAAGCGCAGGGTAAATGATGAAGAACCCCGGAGCACAGGGTCCAGTCTGTCCCAGCCACACTGTCCCCCCACCTCCGGCAACCCCCAGTGCCCAGGTGGGAAAAGAGGAGTGGGATCGAGGGACTTCTTGAGAAGCTGAAGCCTGGCTACCCACTCAGGACTGTGCCCTGTGGACAGACAGCTGGACGAGGAGAGGAGGCCCGGCCTCCTTGCCCCCCGGACCCCCTGAGTTCCTGGGTCTCAGTGCTGACTGGGCTCTGTGAGTGTCCCTCTGGGCAGTCAGGTCTGCACTCAGATACAGGGCCACTTAGGGACCGGACAGGGGGCTGGAGCCTGTGGAAACCCCCTCTCCAGGGCCAGGAGACCACCCAAGGACTCCCCGGCCCTCTAACTCCCACGCCTCTGCAGGTGCCTGCTTCTCACTCAGGTGAGCACTGGCCGCAGTCCGTTACCTGCCCGAGTGGCCTGGAGGCCCGCTGGGTCCTGCCAGAGCAGCGGGTGATCAGGTAGCACAGAGTGAGCATGGGGGCTGCCCAGCACGGCTCCAGGGGGGAGCTGCCAGGGAGCCCGCTACGGAGGCCGGCCCTCCCACCAAGGCACGCTGGTGCTGGAATGTTCCGGGCACCATGTGCCCAAGGAGGTGAGGAGGGCATGGGCAGGAGGGGCTGCAGCCTGTGTGAGGCCTTGTTCTCCAGGGCCCCGAGGAGGGGCTGCTCACAATGGCCCATAAGTTCCGCCCGCCCCCACCCTGCCCACGCGACCTTGAGGCTCTGGCCTCAGGATCCTGCCAACACCCAGCCTTGCCTGGGCCCGCCTGCCATGTCCCCAGGGACCGGGCACCTGCCGCTCAGGCCCCCAGCTCTCTGGCTGATGAGGGCTCCCTGGGCTCTGGGCAGGTGAGCCGGCAGCAAATGTTGGCTCTGGGAGAGGGAAGGCCACGCTCCTGCTGCTCCCCTGCCAGGGGGCCAGAGGGACAGGGACGGGCTTGCATGACATGGCTTTTGGGGCAGGGCAAGGAAGGTGCTGGGACTCCAAATGGGGCGACCGTGGCTGGGTGTGGGTCACCTGGTAGGAAGGGGCCCCTGGAACGCAGCTGGGCCCAGCGTGGGCCACAGGGGCCCCGCCCACCCTGCCCTCTCCACGCACTGCAATCTGTGGGCTGGACTCCCGGTGTGGGCGCGAGAGTGGCCAGGCCTCGCTGTGAATGTGCTGATGGGCAGAATCAGGGCCACAGCCCCCACCGAGGGCGGAGCCTCAGCTCAGGCAGGTCCCCGCCTTCCACCAGTCGTCCCGATTCGAGCTTCAGCAGGGCCAGGTGGGCGTGGGGGCTTGCAGAGTGGGGGACAGCACCCAAGGGACGACCCTCAGCACCTGTCCTTGGAGGGTGGCCTCAGCTCGAGAGTCCCGCGCCCAAGGGCTAACTGGGCCCTTAGCAGACGCTCCAGAGTAGTGACGGTGGCCATCAGTGACGGCAGGGCCCTGGCTCTCAGGGTCTGCACTCCGTGTCCCCGGGGGCAGAGATGCCAAAACTGGGGGACTGCACAGGGCAGTCGGGGCCAGGGGGCACGTCGGCATGCCTTCGGCTTCCCTTTGAGGGACTAGCAGGGGACCTGGGGACGCCCACGGGGACAGCTTCTCAGGTCACGCTCAGACATCCCGAGCGTCCCCAGGGAAGTGGGGAGGCGGTGAGTGAAGCCCCAGCCCAGGCATCAGAATGGTCCCAGTGGTCCCAGGTGGCCCCAGCCACGGTCCCAGCAGCCACCTTGGGGGCCCCAGGAAGGAAGAGAACTCGGGCCAGGCCCTCCAGGTCCCAGGGACAGCCCTGTGGACCCCAGCCCTCACCTTGAACCCAATGCCACCCTTCTTGCAGCACAAGCAGGCCAGCATGAGGACAATGACAGTGAAGAGTCCCGAGAAGGACACAGCCACCACAGCAAGGGACGATGACCAGGAGAGCTCACTGAGCGGAGCTCCGTCTGTGGAGAAAGGAGAATGTGGGGCAGCCCAGGCCCCAGGCCCCAGGCCCCAGGCCCACCCAGTTTCTCAGCCCACCACCCTCGCCTCCAGGAAGCTGATGCAAGTGGACAGAGCCTGCCCTTCTGTGGCTGACCACTGGGTGCCACTCTGACCTCATCATGGGACACTGGGTTGATAAACTGGCTGGAGCCGGTCCTGCCTCCAATTCTGGGGTTCAGGGATACCTTTCTAGGAGGTCAGGGTCCTGGAGACTGTGGGGTGACCCTCACACTGGGTCATCCTACTTTGTCCCTCTGAGGCTGGGAGGGTGGGTCACAGACCCTGCCAAGCAGGGGAGGTCATGGATTTGGCCACCAACCACAAGCCAGGATCTGGACAGCTGCTCCCAAGGTGTGATGAGCCCACTGACCCTGTCTGCAGGGTCAACCCTGCGGGACCCGCCACCAAGACCTCTCTGGACCACTCTGTCCTGGGGGCAGCAAGGACCCCCTTCTGCAGCAGCTGGTCCACACGCGCTGCTCCGTCCCAGACAGGGACGCTGCCCAGGAGAGCAGGACACACCCTCCCCAAGGCCCAGCCAGCGCGGCTCCCAGGTCGGCCTCCCCGCGGAGCCTGGCTCAGGGGAGCTCCGGCACCTGGTGGCCCCCAGGCAGAGGTAAAGGCCGGCCCAGACACCCCCTGGACAGAGGGGACACATTGGCCAGCGGCTCCATGCTGGGCCTGCCCCACCACACCCAGGCGCCCGCCCACCACCCCAGAGACCCTCTGTGACCATCTGGGGGTCTCTGGACCCACCAGCTTCTCTAGCCACTGAGCCCCTCAGCCTCTCCGCTGCCAACAGCAGACCCCTCAGACCCTGTCGCCTGCCCCAGGACCCCTGAGGTAGCAGCCATCTCTACCCGCTGGTGAGGAAGCCGTCAGCCAGGTGAGGGGCACTGTGCTCCTGCCGGGTCTTCGCCTAACGGGGCGTCTGGGAGGACTGCCCGGAGGCGGTGAGAGACCGAGGGCCAGGAAAGACAGCAGGTGGCCTGGGCGTCCACTCAGGGCTCCAGCCCCACTCCCACACCCACTCCTGAGACAGAGAGGGGCCTTGGGCAGCCAGGACAGGGACCAGGCAGGGCCAGGGGACAGAGGGCAGGTCAGCCAGCAAATCCTGTGGTGAAGACCCACACAGAGGGTGGCACACCCATGGCCATGCCCACCTGCAGCCCTGCGTGGATGCCTACGGGGGTGTGTGTGTGTGTGTGTGCGCGCGCACGTGCAGGTGTTGCACAGAGAACGCCCGTTGCCACGGTGACTACCCCCCGCCCCCCCCCCGTCTCCACCTGGTACTGAGCTTCATCAGTATGCCCCCCACCCACCTCTGCCTGCGCGGGACAGACTGGCCGACTGAGTCCCCTTGGTGGCCTTAGGGCTGGGGCTGACAGCCAGGCTGTGGCTGATGGCAGCAGGCAGGTGCCCTCACCCCTGGAGGAGCCCCAAGAAGCCCGTGCTGGGCCTCCACCTCCGTTGCCAGGCCCTTACGTCCTACAGAGGCCCACCGTGGGTGCCCTGCTGACCTCCAGGGGTGGCAGGGTGGGGGCATTCACAGCGTCGCTGGACCAAGCAGCCACGGAGGGCAGGCAGACGGGCGCCGAGTGCTCCTCCCTGTCAACCCAGTGCCCACATCCCTGAAGTCGGATGTGTGGGGTGGGGGACGGCCAAAGGGGCCGGCCAGAGCAAGCAGGGGCCCCGGGGGGCATTTGCTCCCGAGACAGCAGAGACTATGGCCTCCACGGTGCCTTCAACCCAAGAACCCTCCTGCCACACGGTTTGCAGACAAGGACACGGAGGCCCAGGTCAACAGGGGCCACTCCCTTCCTCCCACAGCCACAGGTGCCCCCCAGGGAGAGCTGGTTCCCAGGCTGCAGGCTGGCTGGGCCCCAGGTCCCCTGCTCTGGGCACCTGACACCCCCGACTGAGGCTCCAGAGCACCCGCTGTGCTGCCCAGCTGGCACCTGCTGCCTGCCCACAGGCATCGGCTCTTGGGACAGAAAAGGGCCCGAGGGCCAGGCACACCTGCCCAGGTGACAGGCTCACGCCTGCCCACACGTACACAACCACACTGAGAACACACGGGCAGACGTTAGCACACTGGCCCACACAGGAGTGTGCTCACAGATGGGTGCACACATGGCACACACACCCCTCTGTCCCCAAAAGCCGGCTCCATCATCCCCAATTCCCAAGAAAGAAAACCAAGGCTCAGGGCGTTGCAAAGGCGCCTGCAGAGTGGCCACGGCCAGCAGCCCCTGACTGCTCTCCACCACCAGGAGGCGGGAGGCCAGCGCCCCCAGGGCCATGCCTGCCCCAGGTCAGGGGGGTGGTGGCTCTGCTCAGGGCCCTCCCTTCTTCCCCTCTCGCAACCTCAGCGCTTGGCCAGGTGACCACTGGTCCAGGTCACCTCCTGGTGGTCTGGGAGCCACCCATTATCATGTTGACTGACAGGGGAAGGAAACCATGGGACCCGAGGGGACAGGACACTGCCTCGCCTGAGGGTCTGGGCAGCCTAGCCCTGGACAGAACCTGGGTCTGGCCCTTTACGGGGGCTTCTCAGGCAGCTGCACACAAGCCAGGACAGGGAACAGAGATGGGGACAGGAAGCCAAGCGCATTCCCTGGGAGGGAGCCTGGGCTGAGGGTGTGCAGGGAGGGCGCAGAGGTGGCAGGCGGGAGGGTCAGTGACTTACCAAATAAGTCACTATATAGCTGGTCAGAGGGGTCAGCCTGTCCCTGTGGGGGAAGGGCATCCAGACATGGACAAGGCAGCAGAGGGGGCCCAGGATGAGGGAGGGAGCCGGAGGTGTCCATGAGTCCAGGTTATGAAGCACTAGAGGCTCAGGGACTCCCACTGGCCCAGAGAGGGCACCCGGTACCTGTGTCCACTGACCTCCTCCCTCTGTCCACCGGGGCCTGGGTGCAGAGATTCCCTAAGCTACGCCTCTCCCAACTGTGCCCAGGGTGGGCTGCCCACTGACGCACCCAGACAGCCTCCCTCATCCCAGGACCTCATGCCCAGGGACACAAAAGGCACATGTGGCTTTGTTGGAACAAACATCAAGCGTTGACCGATGCCCTCCGGCGGCTTCTCACAAACTCCCAGCCTTGCAGGCCCCCAATCCTCAGTCCCACGCCAAGCTGCATTGGAAGGCCCCTTCAAATCAGACCCCCGCACTGGCACCCCAACAGCCCCTGGCCCTCCACAGCAGCTCCATGTCACCAACAGCTTGGCTGGGGCTGCTTTGGGGACCCATGGTCAGCAGCAGCAATATCCATGCGGGTGCGCAGGCCTCGGCTTCCCAAGACCACCGCCCACAGGTAGGGGACACTCCAAGATGCGGCCCAGGAGACCTCTGCATCAGCCATATCCGCTGCACCCAACCCTGCCACCTCTCAGACCCGAGGGTGGCGGCTCCCTCCCCCCTGCCCCTCGGCTGGCCTCCACCAGGGCGGATGGCCCTCCGCCCCACTTCCTGCGTTGGCACCAGCACCAGGCCACGGCCGTCACTCCCAGGTCTGTTTATGTCTCACTGAGGGTTCCCGCTCCCCACGAGCTGGCTGTGCTGGTGTCTCTGTTACCTGGAGTCTCACCCCCCCAGATTTGGTGAGAAGCACCTGGTGGGCAGAAAGATGGCCCCCGAGCTGTCCCCCTCCTGATCCCCAGGACTTGGGACTTGGCAGACATGACCAGGAAGGGCCTGAGACGGGAGAGCAGCCTGGGTTACCAGGACAGCCCAGGGCCACTACAAGAGTCCCTGGCTGGGAGGCCAGGGTCAGAGAGGTGTGACAGCGCAGCAGAGTCACCGTGATCAGAGGGGCCCTGACATGGGGACCCTAACACCAAGAAGACAAGGACTGGCTTCTCCCTGAGCCTCAGGAGCCAGCCCTCCAAAGCCTCCATTTTAACCAACAAAATTAGGACTTAAAATCAGTACCATTTAAACCCAAAGCCACGGGACCAAGACTCGCCCACCACCCAGGGCCCAGCAGAGCCCTCACGGGACACCTGCAGCCCCCACTGTGAGCCTGGCTGATCCTGACCCTGCCGCCTGGGTGTGGCCCTGCCCGCGAGCTCCGCCCTTCCAGGTAGGGCCCGACTTCACCTGTGAGCCTGGCCCACACCTGTGTGGCCCTGCCCTGCCCTGCTGAGTAGCCCAGAGTCCAGGGTGGCTGAGGTCAGCAGGCCACCTGGCCCAAGCTCTGTGTGACCCCCACTGTAGGCCAACTACCGGGTCATCTGTGTGACCCCCAGTCTCCACCAGGTGGCACTCTCTGGCCACTTCACACGCGCGGTTCAGCAAGGCCGGGGCCTCCCAGGAGCACGGCAGGTAAGCAGGGCCTGGGGACCAGGTGCTTGAGGGGGCACGGGTTGGGGACCCAAGTTTGGGTGCTGCAGACCCCCCAGTCCTGGCACACAGCCCTTACCAGGAGGGGCTGCTGGGTTTGCTCAGCCCTGCTCAGCGACGGCCACCACCTGGCTCTGCCTGCCCTGCCTGGGGATCCCAGGCCTCCCTGGCCTGTCACATCTGCTCCAGGACGAACCCTCCAAGGCTGTCACCAACAGACCCGGAGCCTGTTCCCAGACACTGCCCTCCAAGCAAAGAGGAAGGCCAGAGAGCCCGCAGGGCCCATAGGCCGCCTCCTGGGACTCTGGGGAGCCGCAGCAGCTCCCGGGCCTCCGGTGGTCCTGGACACCCCACTTGTCCACGCCCAGGGCCCTGACCACACTCATCACACCCAGCTCTGGAAGGGGCTGTCAGGGTCAGGGGTCAGGGGCTTTCTAACAAGGGACCTCTCCACCACCAAGCAAGCCCCGTGGGCCCTGGGGGGCTGGGGTCCTGCCCTGCTCTGCACACTCTGGGGTCTTCTCAGAAGATAGGTGCTTGGGGCCAGCAGCGGCCCACACTGGGTCTCTGCCCCCTGCTGCCCTCTGCAGGACAGACTGGGACAGCATCCACAGGCAGGGGTCCATCTGCCTAGGGCCCAAACCTTGAGCCCCAAGAAGGACAATGGACTGTGTGTGGTGACCTGGGCCCCAAGGCCCCAAGGCCCAGGCCCCACTTCCATGGAAGGGATGAGCCACCTTGTACGTCCCCCAACCATCCGGCCATCTGAGCATGTCTTCCCACCTGGCCCCGTTAACACTGATCTCCTGCCTTGGGTGGAGGTCAGACAGAGGAACTGTCCCCAGCATGGGACAGCAGATGGGGGCAGCAGGTGCTCTGAGCCCTCTGCCAGGCAGAGCCCCTGAGGGACGACAGGGGGCACAGTGGTGGACCCTGCTGCCCTAGACACAGTGCTCACCCTCTGGGCTGAGAGGCTGAGGCTCCACCCTGCAGCCCCGGAGCCCTAAGGCCTGGCAGCCTGCTGGCTGGAGACTCAGAGGGTGGACCCAGCCACTTGCCAGCTCCTGCGCCGGGGCCTCTTTCTGCACCCCCAGTGCCCAGGAGCCAGGGACACGGAACAGTGCTGGCTCTCGAGGACAAGGGCACTCACAGCCCGCTCCATCCTGGCCCCAGACCCCTCTCCAGGCCAGCCTCACCCCCTGGGAAGGCCCTGCCAATGTCGTAGCGTGACCAGTCCTGAGATCTAAGCCCCGGGTGGGTTTGGGGAGTGCCCTGGCTGAGGCCGAGGTGGCCCCACCGCTGGAGCCCTCAGCCCCTCTGGTTCAGGAAGCCCTGGCCGCAGTGGCCTGCCCACCTCCCAGGCCGAATCTCAGGAACCCACAGGCCAGCAGGCCTCGCCTGCCTGCTCAGCAAGAGTCCTGCTCCATGTGACTGTCCCCAGGACCCACATAGCTGCTCTGGGAGCTGGAAGGTTCTCTGCATGGGGTCCATGTCCACTCCCCCAGGCCCCTGCTGCTGGCCAGCTGTGCACGTCCTCAGCCCCTCCTCAGCACCCAGAAATAGCTACTCACACCCCGGGAGCCCAGGACTTCTGGGCCTGCAGAGAGACCCCCTCCTCCAGGCCCCTCTGGGGATGCGCCCATGTGGCCCAGAATGAGCTACGGGTCTGAGCTCGGGGGTGCTGGCCCACAGTGAGTGCCACCAGGCCTGGGAGCCCCCTGCAGGCCTCCCCCACTGAGTGGCCTTCTCAGGGGCAAGTGCCCAGGTGTGAGGGGCAGCTCACCTCGGAACGTTCCTCCTAGTGTACCTGGGTGCACCCTTCTAGGGACACGGGGCCTGCCCCCCTCTGCTTGAGGTGGCACCAATAGTCAGGGTCCCCTTGCACAGAACCAGTCTGGCCTGTACCCCAAAATGCTCCAGAATTGCCCCAGACCCGACAGGGATAAGCAGTGCTGCAGGCAGGAACGTGGGCCAAAGGCAGAGCCCCCCTGGGAGCCCTCCCTCCCCACTGACCCAGCAAGAGGGTGGACAACACAACCAAGGGGCAGTGCCTGTGGGTAGACAGCTGGGGACCGTGGAGGGCTGGGGGGCTGGGGGGAGCCCCAGGGCCTCCCTGGGAGCAGGGGCACGTCCCGGGCCACCCAGGCGGACTCTGGCTTAACACTTCCTGATGGTCGAAGCTTCTGTTTGTTTGGTAAGAGTGACTCAGTCCTCCGTGGGGACGACTGCAGAGGCCGGTGCCTCCCGAGAGGGTCCCAGAGTCAGCTGTGTTGGCACCCACTGCAAACGACGCCGTGGACAGAGCCCTGGGGAGGGGCTGGAAGGCTTAGGAAGGAGGGAGCAGAGAGGATGCTGGCCTTTCCAGGTCACCTCAGCAAAGGCCACGATGACCCATTGTGCTGTGCTGGGCACACCCACCATCCTGCCTCACCTCCACCGAGTAGCCAGACTGGCTCTGGTGTGTCCATGTCAAGTTTCAGCATCTTAAAGAAAATAGGTGAACATGGTCTCTGTCTTTGGACTTTGTCTCTGTGGTGCTGGGGACAGAAGCAGGGCCTTGCTCTGCCGCTGACCTCACCCCAACCCCCCGGGGGCTCCACCACTGAGTTACTGCCCTGGCCCTGTCTATTTATATTTTGAGACAGGGTCTCACTGGCCTTGAACTGGGACTCCTCCTGCCTCAGCTGTGGGAGGACCTGGGATCACAGGCGTGCACCACTGTGCCCAGCTCAGCTGAGGATTTTAAGCTAAAAAATGATGGAAGGGTTCACAAAAGAAAAGATAGAAGGGTTTGGCCACGTCGGAACTTGTGACGGGCCTGAGTGCGTGGCCCCCACCCCGGTGGCAGCTACTCCTCAGGAGGCTAGGCAGCGGAACACAGCTCAAGGCCGCCGGGCAGCTTGGGGGCCTGTCTGGAAAGGATACTTGCATAAGCAGAAAGGGCTGAGGGCCGCCCAGCGGGAAGGCACCTGCCCACCCGGCCTCAGGTCTAGCAGCCAGTACGCAGTCAAATAATGAAAGTCTGGTGAGTTACAGCCCCGAGTTGGGGGCTGGGGTTGTGGCTCAGAGTGGCTCACTGTGGCAGGTGTGAGCCCTGGGTTCCATCCCCAGAACCCCAGAGAACTAGAATACACAAAATAAAGGTTTTGTGTCCATCAACTAAACATATATATATATATATATTTAGAAAGCCCCAAGTTAAAGGCACCCAGCACAGCCGCCAAAATGACGGAAGGAAAGCATGTCCAGGAGCTGAGGCCACCCCACACCCAGCACAACCAGCAAGGCGCCACTCGGCACCAGTAAGGACATGCGAGTTCTCAACCCCAAGGAGGCGCCCATCGCGCCTCCCCGAGCCTCGTCCTCTTCCTTTCAGAAAGAGCCACGGCCATCCCTGTGGGCCAGGTGGCTGGGTGGCCCGGGGGGCTCGCTCCTGTGCCTCTCACTCATTTCTGCCCTGGCTCCCCCGTGGGAGGACTGCTGGTCACTGCCCGGGTTTGGCGTCTCTGACGTCTCTGGTCGTGAAGGGAGCTGGCCTCCCTGGGGTTGAGGACTCGCGGGTCCTTACTGGTGACCGAGCTTGCCCGCGGAGCGCATGGGCTCCGTGCAGCGCCTGAGGCCGTGCCCCGCAGGCTGTCCACAGAGGCCACGGATGCCAGGGGCTGGGGTTGGAGAAGGATGGGGCCCCCGGTGACAGGAACTTTCTGGAACCACAGGTGGTGGCTATGCCCCTGCAAACACCCCAGTGCCGCTGACCTGCCCACGAGGGAGGGTGGAGTCTGTGGGCCTCACCTGAGCACGTCCCCATGGTGAACGGTGACACCCAGTGCCCACGCCATCCACAGGAAGCTGTGGCCAGCCCTGACCATCCCAGCTGGCCCCACTCGTGTGGCAGGGCACCTCCCCGGCCGGCCAGTCATTGCCCCAGGGAGCTCCGGCTCTCCCCCACACCTGGTCTCCTCCGGCCCTGGTGTCCTTAGCTCCTACACAGAGGACACCCAAACCCTCCTGGAACAGGGGCCACAGTCCCGACAGACTTCTGTCCCAGAGACCCCTCCCTGGGCCCCACCTTGGCCAGACCCCGCTGCAGCTCACCCCAGGGTCAGTCAGGCACTGTGGGTCCCTGAGAACAGCGTGGCCATCCTGGACACTCAGCCCCTTCCACCACCATCTGAGGTGAGCCACAGTGGCCACCAGTGGCTGGACAGGTCCGGATGGGGCATCGGGACCTCCCGGTGCCAGGCCCACACCCGCCTGGTGATGCAAATGGGATCTCGCTCAGGAAGGAACTGGCGCAACCCGTGTGCTGAGCTGAGAGGCGGCCACAGGCACCCGAGGGGCGGTCTGCACACCCAGGTCAGGGGCAGTGCCCCGGGGAGCCTGGGGTCTCCAGGATGTCACAGATGCCCCCTTCCAGCTCCCACAGAGGAGTAGGTAGCAGGCCAGGGGAGAAGGAGAGTGCCCTGTCCCCCATGGGCCATTGGAGGGCAGGCAGAGCTGTGGGGCAGCAGCTTGGTTTCTGAGAAGGTGCACCAAGGCCCAGACCCGAGGCCCCTTCCAGAATGAACAGAACGCCCCAGAAAGGTGGACAGTCCTGTTCCCAGGTGGAGACAGGGAAGAGGACTGGCACTCGTGTGGCAGGGCCACAGGTCCTGGACACTGCCCCGAAGCCTCCCAGGACCAAGGTTATGTCCAGCCTTGGTGGACACCTCCACACCAAGAGCTTCCAGACAGCCCCTAGCCCCAGGAGCCCCACCACTAGAAGCCAGGTGCTGGGCAGGCGGGCACCAGGTTCCATGGAGCCTCCAGCAGGGGAGAGGCAGCCCGAGGGGGGAGACAGCACCCTGAAGGCTCCAAAGGCCCAGGACTCAGCCCTGCCCACCCGACCTTCCCAATCCCCTCAGCCCCAGAGCCTGGACAGCCTCCCCTGGGCAGGACACGGAGTCAGTAGCTAAAAAGTGGCCACAGACGTTCAGCCAAGAGACATGTGACCTACAGTGACAAACTCAGGGTCCTGCAGGTGCCAGCCCACTAAGGGCCACCAGGACTGGGGTTTGAGGCTCCCATGATGTCCAGACAACTGGGTGCTGTGCCCACTGCCTTGCCAGCAGGGGAGACCCACTGAGGTGGACGTAGCCAGGGCAGGCCATGGGCCTGAGTAGCTGCGGGCTCAGCCTGTGGGCAGGTGGACAGCAGAAATGGAGGTGGCTCACTCCCAGACCCCAGGTCCAGCTCCAGGAGGGCCCCACTGTTGACCAGATTGGTGTCAGCCCCTCCATCATCACCCTGGGCCAGGGGCTAGAATGTCACCCACACCAGACGCCAGTGAGGAGCCGAGGCAGGGGGGCCCAGGCCAAAGGGCAGCTGGGCACACGCATTCCACAGCCTCACCTGCAGACGCACACGCACTCCCACAGACCGCCACACACACCCACGCACACTCATCCCCACATCCCGACACACCTGTGCCCTCACACGAACACACAGCTGCACACACCCACGCACACACACCCACCTCGACAGACACGGTGTGCACACAGGCATGAACGTGTCCACCCGTGTGCGCCTACACGCACCTTGCACACAGGATCTGCACGCTCACACACGCCCACCCCACAGCACACACTGCAGTTCTCAGGGCAGTCTATCCTGGGCCCACAGGGTCCCCGCATCTCCCAGGACCCGAAGTCTGCTGCCCGGCCCTGGACAGGCCACCCTGCCTTGGTGGCTGGAGAGGCCTAGGGACAGCAGGAAGCTCTGCCAGTGCCGCCAGAGCGACAGCTCTGTGCTGACCACACCAAGTCCTGCCTGGTGTCCTCCCTCCAACGCCCTCACCATGCTCCCTGACACCCCAGGGCCCTCTGAGGCCTGTCCAAGGGTGGGGTGGTGCCGGACAGGAAGCCCCAGGGCAGCCAGCTCACTGGGGAGGCAAGGTCAGGGCCACCCAGAGTCCCCCGCTCCCTCACTGAAGTGCCATCGTCCTCTCTGCACAAGTGTCACCTCACTGTGGCCCCCGCCTCGGCCTGCCGGCACACATCCCTCGGCCCAGACTCTGGTCACCTCGGGCCCCAGCCCTGACACAGCACCTGGGCAGAAGCCGAGGGCCGCGAGGCTCCAGCTGCGAAGGAAGCCACGGGTCCTTGCCAGACCCTCGAGTACCGGGAACGCACGCTGGGTGCAGTTATTTTTAGCCACAACTGGCAGGACTGCCTGTCACGGAAGAAAAACAAGACGGAGAGGGACGTCCCGGGTTCAGAGCGGCTGGATGTGGTGCCGTCCTCGCTGGGACCCCACGGGACGGAGAGCAAGTCCGGGGGCCCCGGGGGCTTAGAAGCAGGGACCAGGCCAGGCCAGGCCTGCGTGTCCACACAGAGTCCCAGCACGATCACCCTCCAGCCAGACACCCCAGAGGCAGGAACTGTGCTCAGGAATGACAACCTTGGGCCCGAGAGACTCCGGCAGCTCTGGGCGAGCAAGGCCTGGGGCCGTGGTGAGCCCAGGAGGGGTGGCGACCGGTCCGGGAGGACAGGGGAGGGAGTGCGCGGCTCCCCTGGCACGAGTGGCCCACAACGTCCTGTCTGACCGGAGCAAGGTCCCTAGGAAGGGAAGGGACAGAAGCTGCCAGACGTCAGTGCTGTGCACAGAGCAAGCAGGAAGCCTCCGACAGGCTGGGAAGAGGACTCCGCCTGGCCAGCAGGCCCTGGGACAGGCACGCAAGGCCGTCAGGCATCGGGGAAATGCAAGCGAGGCCGCCGAGGGCTAGGTGCACCCCAGGAGCCTGGGGTTAGCACTCACGGCTGGCAGGGTGAGGGGATGGGCATGGGGTGCGATGGCTGCAGGCACGGGGCTTTTATTAGGGGAACAGGAGAGCTCCCAAGCTGACGGTGGTGGCGGCTGCGTGACCGTGAACACTAAAAGCCACAGATCCTGCCCTCCATGTGGAGGGACCTCAGAAAGGGGAAGGAGGGAGGCGGGGGGAGGGAGGGCAGGAGGAGGCCCACCAGAATGCTCAGGAGGGCAGCCCAAGTCAGGCAGAACTGAACGCTGGCCCCACGGAGCTGACCAACCTCGCATGGTGGAAGAGCCTTCATTAGAGGGCACGAGAGACCCTCGGCCTGCAGAGCCCAGCAACAGCAGCCTGGGGACAGGGCCAAGAGGGCGGCTAGCAGGGCACTGTCACGCGGTGGGACACCCACTGAGCCACACACTGGGGACGGAGCCCATCTGTGTGTGTGCAGGTTGACTAGGAAATGGGGCACCAGAGGACAACCCGCCCCCAGCAAGCCTGACCAGGACCACGGACCCTCCACAGAAAGGAAACCCAGCCGATGGCCAGAGCCAGCCACTGCTTCACCTGTCTGCCCGCCGGTTGCCCCTCCTGCTGGCCCTGGGCTGGGCCCCACGGGGGCAGGAGCCGGCAGCTGCAGACGCCAGGCCCCTCCTTCAGTCCACGGAGAGTGACAGGACAGCAGGCTGCGCGCACAGCCAGAGGGGACCTAGGAGCACGGGGTCCTGCGGAGCAAGCCAAGACAGCCTGGACGCCACCCCTGGCCTTGAAGTACAGCCTCAGGGCACAGGTGACTTGGGCCAGCTCTGGGACCCAGGTCCCCTATCCCTCACCACAGCAAGCCTGAGGCCATCTGCCCAGAGCTGCCTGCTGCCCTGCGCCCAAGTGGTGAGGAGGAGAGGCCCCCAGGGCCCCGCGGGTGGAAGGAGCTGGACTGCCCTCCCCAGGGCCGGCGAGGAAGGCCACAGCACCACCCTCCGAGGGTGGGCAGGCCTTCAACCCCGCCTGCCTCCCACATCCCTTGCACCTGGGACAGGTGACCCCCACTGCCCAGAAGCCCCCGACAGAGGCTCTGCCCATGCTAGGTGTGGCCACATCCTCTGGCAGGGTCCTCGTCCCCGCAGAGGCCTGGCATCAGCGTCCTGCCCGCCCCGGGCTGGCACGGCGGAGCAGCCTCACAACCCCACCTACCGGACTCCAGCCAGTGGCTCCTGGTGGCTCCGGCGGCGGCTCCGCCCCAGAACGTGGCCCAGGAGCAGCCCACCCTCACCTGCCCCTGCGGCCCCGGCCCCCAGCCCAGGCCCTGGAGGAGGCAGGGTAAGCCGCGTGACCAGCCTACTGTGACAGTCCTCAGGCGACCGTCGCCCAGACAGGCGGCCTGGGAACTGGCTCCGGCCCCTGTCCGCTGCCCTCATTTCCTCTGCCGGCTTCCTCTGCTGGGGGTGGGGAGGCCGTGGCCGCCTGTCCTGCTGCTGCTGGTTCCTCAGTGACAGGCAGGCAGGGCCCAGACGCTGAAGCCCTCCCAGCAGAGTGGCCCTCGGGGGCGGGGGGGGGGGTGATGCAAGTCTCTCCACCAAGGACCCAGCTGGGGACAGGACAGAGCGACCCCAGGCTCCGGGCAGCAGGCCAGGCTCCCTTGAGGTGATCTCGCCCGGACTCCCATCCGGGCAAGGCTGGGTTGGCTCCCTCAGGCCCACCTGGTCCTGCCCCCAGGGCCAGCCTCTGAGAGGGACAGGCCTCCTCAGAGCCCAGGAGGGCCTGGCAGGGAGCTGGGAAGTGCTCCCTGAGCAGGACAGGTGTTGGGGACAGCCATGCCTCAGACACATCCCAGCTCACCCCCACTGCCACGTCCGAGCATACCAGGGTGGTATGCTCCACCCCTGGCGTGCCCAGCAGGGCAAGTGGCTCTGGGGGCCTCCTGCCTGCACCCCTTCACACTGGGGTCAGGTCAGCCACCTCCCCTTGCTCTACTGCATGGATGTCCCTTTCTGGGGAGGGTCACAATTCACCGTACAGGGAGGAGGCTGCGGCCAGCCTGAGGCTGAAGCTGGGCGGGCTGCAGGCAAGGCCGTCAGCTCTGGCCCCGGAGGGCCCAGCACCCTGAGGGACCAGGGGCGACAGTCTGCACAGGGTCCTGGGGCTGCCTAGAAAGTGCCAAGACTGATTCCCCCGGTTCTGGAGGCCAGAGGTCAGGTCCAGGAGCCGCAGGGCCACGCTCCCCAGCAAAGTCCAGGGAGGGTCCTCGCCTCCCGTCCCTGCCTCTGTCCTCTCGTGGCTGTCTTTCTGCCAGTGTCTGTGCTCCCTCCTCAGGTGGCCCCCCGCCTGGCATGGCCTCGTCCTAACGCATTCCGTCTCCATGAGCTAGTTCCCACGTGGCCCCCTCTGAGGTCCTGGGTGGGCACGAATTGGGTGACACCCTTCAACCAGCCTACACCTCCAGAGGAGCCCTGAGGAGGGACGGTGGCATCCAGGGAGCAGGCTCCCAGGCCATAGGCGAGTGAGGGGACTCTGGCGAGCCCCCAGAGTCTCGGGAGCCACCCACCCCACAGCAGGGGCTGCCGAATCTCACAAGACACTCGTCCACAGTCACGCAGTCCACACAGGTGGTCAGGGCTGGAGCACAGCGTGGGGGTCTGTGCACCCTGAAATGCACAGAGGCACAAGGCAGAGCCTTCCTACACGTTTCAAGTCACAGCCACCACAGGTCCAGCCAGGCCATCTGGGGGACTCAGGCCCACGCCAAAGCCAGCAGCACCAGTGGGCCCAGTTCAAGGTCACCCAAGAGAGAGGGTCTGGCCTGGGAAGGACCAGGGAAGGCGGCTCCAAGCCTGGGCTTTGACCACAGAAGCCACAGGTACAGACGGCGGAGGGCGTCCACTGCACCTGCGTGTGCCCAGGTGCGGGTGTGCGCGTCAGGTGTGTGTGGGATCAGTGGGCGTGAGGCACAGGGGCACGTGTGTGTACGTGTTCACGGGTGCATGAGCCTGCAGGGGCAGGTGGGTGGCTGGGCCCCGGGCAGGGTGGGAGCAGGCAGAGCCCATCTGAGGGAAGGGCACACCCCACTTCCTGGAGAATGTGCCAGAAGGGAGAGAAGGGGTTTCCCTCCCTGCCCAGGGCCTGGGACCTCACATCTCCTCCCTGGGCCTCATGAGCTCCCTCCTGGGCTCCCAGACCACTGCCCAGCACGGCCAGGGCTCCTGTCCCCAGGAGACGCTCTGCCTTCACCAGGCCCCACAGCCCCAGGCTGCATGAGTCGGGGTCACAGCTTCCTGGTTTCCAGGGCCCATCGTGAGCCAGGAAGCAGGACGGGGATAACACCCGGCTGTCCCAGGGCACCTTCTTGGGCCCTTGAGCCCCCTGAGTCCCTCACCACTGTGCTGCTCGGCCAGGCCTGGTCTGGGACTCGGCCTCCTCGGCTGCATGGTCACTGTGGGCCCTGGTGCGCCTGCTGTGTGCCTGGCCACACAGGGACCTGGGAGGAGCCACTGTCCTGGTGAGGCTGGGCCTCCCCAGAGGGGAGGATGTGAGCTGAGGGCTGGAGGATGGGGTGGGCAGTGGGGAAGGTGCTGGCCCAGCTGCCCTGTCCGCCACGAGTCTCCACACACTCCAAGTGCTGCTGACTGGTCCAGGACATCTGACCAGGGACAGCCTTGACAAACACTGTCCAGGTACCAGCTCGGCTTACTGTCCACACCAGGGAGGACACCACAGCCCCAGCTTAGAGATCAGGAAACGGAGGCCCAGACAGGGCCAGGTGCACAGGAGGGGGCTGGTGAGCCGTGCCCGGAGGCCTGGGGGTGATGCACCGCCACCCAGCGCTGCCAGCACCTAGGACAGCTCCAGGCCCAGGAACCACAGCACCCTGATGGAGGCCTGAACCAGCAGGAACCTACTGAGCCCCCCGCACCCCCCCCATCCAGAGGCTGGGAGTGAGAAACGGGTCACCCCTGCCCTGGAGCACCCAGCAGGAGCGGTAACCCCACCCCTCAAGGTCAAACACCACCTCCTTCCCAGCCCCCTCCAGCTGCCCCTGTCACCCTTCATTTCTTGGTTTCCATTCTCTGCCCACCTGGTCTACCCAGGAAAAGGCTTCACCTGTGCAGAGCTGATCTCAGAGAGGCTGGGTGATTGGCCCAAGACCACCAGCATAAAAGCCACCTGACTGCCACTGCCATGGGACGTTCCCCAGTCACCCGTCTTGGGTGTCAGAGAGCCAGGGAAGAGCCAGACCCAGATGAGCAACTCTTCCTGGGCTCCCCTGCGCTGGCCCATACCACCCCAGGAGTGAGCATCCAGGCCTGTCCCCTAAGCACCCTGTCCTGCCCAGTATGGCTGGTGGGGGTGGAGGGGGCCCAGGCAGACCCCAGCAAGTGCCAATGGCCTCCACCCCCAGCTCAGCCTCTGCAGTCTCAGACACATCTGCCCACACCACCTATACCATCAGATTGCAGTCACCTCCGTGCAGACCAGGACCAACTCCTATGATGGACCAAGAGCTGGTCATGGGCACAGGACACAGGCTGGAGACCGTCAAGACCCTGTGCCTGGTGCTGCAGTGACCAGAGAGTGACCCATAAACAAACTGCAACCATTGACAACATGAGCCCCCTCTTCCCTGGGTTTTGCTGGCCCCAGAGGACCACCCACAGATGCCAGCTGAGCTCAGAAAGGACCATCTCTCTCTCCATTATGGGGATGAAGAGAGTGAGCAAGCCACTGTGGTCACAGGGAGCCTCAGGCACCAGGTTGTGCCCCAAGAGTGTCTGGCATAGCTACATGCCTCCAGAGCAGCCCAGGCTCCAGCACTGTCCCACTGGACAGATGGGAAAATGGAAGCCCAGAGAGTCAGGGAAGGACAGAGGAATCTCAGTGGGGGACAGCAGATTCTGAACGCTGGGCTAAGTACAGCCAGAGGCTCCTGCCTCTCCTTCCAACACACGGAGCCCTCAGGACCTGTGGGTTACCCCTGCAGGAGCATTCTCTCCCATCCCATCACCTCCTGGGTAGCCCCAGGACAGGTGCGGTGCCCGGGGTACAGTCATGGCGGGGCTCTCTCGTTCCTCCCAGCAACCTTCTTCCCTCCTAGGTCATTAAAAGGACACGTTGTAATGACACTGATCACAGCTGGCTACCAAGTCTGTGCCCATGCTCAGAGCTGCTGTTCCCCTACGGTGGGGAGGGTCTCTCTTGCCCTGGACACCTGGTTCAGCGTCAGGGTGCAAAGACCCCCACCAGGAGAAGTCTGCACCCAACAGAGAGAGCGAGACTGAGGTGGGCCAAAGGGCTCCTCCCTCCTGGGTCAGTCCTAGCGTCCACCTCCACTCCCCAGCAGTCCCAAGGCCGCCCATCTGAGCCTGGACCTGCTTCCCAGCAGGAAGACCCATGCTTGCTGGACAACATCTGGCATGGCATGGGGCCTTCCCTAGCCCATGGCCAGCTCCCAGCTCCTGGATGCTGGTGTGTGGCCTGGGGTTGCTCAGCCCCTACCTCAGCCCGCCAGTTACTGCTGCTGCTGCTGGGCTCTGAGCCATCTGATGATGGTGGCACTGTGGTCTCTGAGCCCCTCAGGTCACCCCGGGAAGTCATTTCCAAGCAAGTGATACCCATGGCCCTTAGCCAAGCAGACAGCCCTCCCCCAGGAACAAATGCCTTCAGACCTGGTCTGCCCAGGGGACCCCGTGCATCACTGCCCATGCTGGCCCCCCTCCAGGGAGGAGACCCAGGAGAGCCATCATGTGCAAGCCTGGCTTTGTTTGGGCTGCATCAGCTCGGTGCCAGAGCCCCAGGGACATGGAGGGGGACTGGAGGCCCCTGGGCAGGGGCTTATCCCCCTCTTAGGCTCAGAGGGGCTGGGAGCTGGAGACAGCCGAGGAAAAGCCACCTCCTAGCCACACCTGGGGCTGCCCGCTGTCCACCCCCTCTGCCCACCCAGCTGCCACACCATAGCCAAGCAGCCACGGGTAAACAGGTCACTGCTGGGTCCACGGGGTGGGGGTGGGGCCTGGACCTAGTCCTGTGCAGCCAGCTTGGCAGCCCCACCTCTGCTTCACCTGCTGCCCAGGGCCTGGGCCCCACCAAGGCCCACTCTAGGCCTCCACCTGGTAGGCCAGCCACCACCTTCCCTGACAGGGAGCCCCAGAACCAGCTCTGGGCCTGGCAAAGAGCCCCCCAACCAAGACTACAGGCCAGCAAGAGTCCCCAGAAGGCCTGTGCCCCAGCCTAGATGCCCCCCCCACACACCTCCCTAAGGGCTCTGAGCCTGGCAACCTCCTCTCCTGCACACCTGGGGCCAACCTGAGCCCTCTGAGCCCTCCCCAGTCACCTGTGCTGGGGAGGCATCCCAGGGACACAGGACCCAGCCACCACTGCCAGCCCAGCTGTGTCCTGTCTGGGCCCCAGGGCCTGCCCAGTTCCACAGACCTGTAGGGGTCCTGCTAAGCTTGACCCTGCTCCTCTGTGCCGGCTCCGGCTCCGGGCAGAAAAGGGGTTAATTTCCATGCAAAATGGGAAACCCAGGCCGCAGCAGCACCCTGTCCGCAGTGGGAGGCAGGTGGGGGTGGGATGCAGCCAGCAGGCCCAGGGGCGGCGCGGACTCACCGGGGTCGAAGTGCGAGCTGAAGGCAAAGCTGGGGTTGAAGAAGGAGGACGACATGGCCAGGGCCAGCAGCGCGACGGGCATCCCCGGGCGGGCGCTGCGCTCAGGACGCCCGCGGCCCTGGCCCGCGCCGCGGCATCGCCCAGCGGCCGCCGCAGGTGCGGAGCGCGCGGCCCCCGCGCCCAGCGCCCCCAGCCACCGCAGCAGCGCGGGCACCGGTGGGGGCGGCGACAGACGAGGCGCCTCCGCCCGCCGCCGCCGCGCCGCGGGGCTCCGGCTGGTGCAGTCCGAAAACACGCGGGAGCGCGCGCGGGGGGGCGCGGAAGCCGGGGGCACCGGGCGGGGGGGCACCGGGCGGGGCGCGGAGGCCGGGGGCACCGGGAGGGGGGCACCGGGCAGGGGCGCGGAGCGGGGCCGCAGAGGTGGGGGGGCGCGGAGCGGAGGCCAGGGGCACGGAGGCTAGGAGCGGCACGGAGGCCGGCGAACACGGAGGCTGGGAGGGGGCGGGAGGCTAGGGGTGGAGGCGTCGGGGGCTGGCATCGCCGACGCAGGGTCCGGGCGGCGCGGGGTTCAAGGCAGGCTTCGGAGGCGACCGGGGTCCCCCGCGTGCCCTTTGGGCGGCGCCTGCGCTGGCGGGGTGGGGGGCTATTTTTGCACGACCGCCTGCGGCTGTGCCACGCTGCGACAGCCGTGGAGAAGGAACTGGCCGCCCCCGCCGCAGTGAACAGCGCTCCGGCGGGCGACAGCGAGGGGCTGCCTCCTCCCGCCCCTCCCCCGCCCGCAGCCATTTTGCCCCGCTGCGGTGGCGCTGCGGGGGCAGCCCGGCCTGGACAGAGCCGGCTGTAGCCTAACTAGTAGTGGAGACTAGTAGAGTTGGGTCGCCTGTACCTCCTGCTCCTTGATGCTTGGGCCAGTTGCAAAGCCCCAGGATGGCCTGTTGGAGGACAGGGGACTGCAGCAGCAGGGGCTGGGGGAAGACTTAGGACAGGGTTTGGCAGAGGGGTCAGCAGTGCTGGGAGAGGGCTCCAGGACTCACCCATTTTTTTTTTCTTAGGGTGGATCTTTGTGCAGAAAGTCCACTTCTCATGTGCCAAGCAAGGGACTCTTCTCTGTCTTCTCAGATCTCAGGGGTCTCCTGCAATGGCAGGTACACCCCAAGCCTGCCCAGGACACTGGGCTGTCCAGACCTCTTTCTGTCCCAGAATAAGTGGTGGATGCTTTCTGGGGCTTTGCCGCAGTCTGCTGTGGACCAAGGAGCCACAGGGGTGAAGCAGCCCCCAGCAACTCAAAAGGCATCTGTTCACCTTGTCCAGTCTGTGCCTTCTGGGGATTCAGGAGAACCAGAGGCCACTGGACTGCAGAGGTAGTTCACAGCCCTGGGGATGGGGTGCTGCAGTGGCCCCCTGAGGGCTGTTGTCCAGGAGTGCACCAGTATAAGGGACAAAGGTCAGATACCCTGCAGCAAAACTGCTCAGCCCCTATATGGAGGGCCAGCCTCTGCCCAGCTTGGCAGGTACCCCGACACCTGGACCTGGGCAGGGGAAAAGTCCAGTACCCCCAGTGGGTGCTAGTTTTAGGCTGAGAGGGAGTCTCTGTCCAGACTCTCAGTGCCCATGTGGCCTGCCCCCTGACCAGGTCTAAGATGGCTCACCTGGAAAGAACAGTGTTCAGGATTTGCCTGTGAGCACGTGTGCAGGCATGTACACAGGGGCCAGACAGGGTCGGAAGCCTTTGAGTTTCAGGTGCACCTGAGTCCCCATGAATGGCATGAGCAGAGATGGGCCTGCCATTCTAGGGGTGATCACAGGCCACTGGTCCAAGTACAGGCTTCTGCCCAATCCAGGGCAGAGTCAGCTAGCACCCTTAGGTGAGAGAACCCCGGGATGTAGCCCTGCCCTACCTCTTGGCCTGGGGGAGAGCACGGTACCCCAGACCCTTCAGTGCCTCTGCAGGAGCCATGCCTAACAGTGGAAAATGACCACCTGAGTGACCAGGACTCCCAGTGGGCCTCAGCCCACAGTGTAGGGGTCACAGAGGTGCCAGCTGCTGACACTAGAGGGTACTGTTAAGTCCTGTAGATGCCAGGGGCAGAGGGTGGCCAAAGGAGCTGACTCCAGGGGCCTAGCCTAGTGAGGGGGGGTTGCCGTCCAAGAGGCAGATGCCAGCAAGCTCTGGAAGGAGATCCTGGGGGGAGGAGAGATGCAGAGGAGGAGCCTCCAGGGGTCAGAGGGTGGCAAGGGCTAGACCCGGAGGAGGGTGGGGCAAGGGAGCGCTCAGGAGCAGAGCTTAGGGGACCCCAGGAAGCTGGGGGATTGCGTCCTTCTCAGGTGAGTGGTGAACAGCAGGGCATGTCCACACGGTGCAACGGTATTGCTCCCCAAAAAGATCAAAGCTGTGGCAGGTGCTGTACCAGGGATGAGCCACAATGCATGGTGCTCAGGGACAGAGGCCAGTCTTGGGAGGGTACAATTCTGTTTATATGAAGTGTCCAGATGGGGCAAGTCCACAGGGACAGGAAGTAGCCTGACGGTGCCAGAACCCTGGGGAGGGGGAGATGGTAAGTGATTGCTGGCTTCTTTTGGGGTGACGAGAAATGTCCTAGGTCTTGTGAATATGCTGAAACACACTGCGCTACTGAGCTGGTCCTGGGGTGCACCTTGGCTCCAGCACCCAGGAAGCAGAGACAGAGGATCCCTGAGCCCTGGAGTTTGAGAGCAGCCTGGGCAACAGAGCAAGACCCTGTCTCAAAACAAAAACAAAAAACTGACATCAAATTGTAGACTTTAAGTTGATAGTTTCATGATGTGTGAATCATATCTCAGTAAAGCTGGTAAAAATAAACTTAGTCGGCACTGGGGCTGTGGCTCAGTGATAGAGCGCCCGCCTCACAGGTGTGAGGCACCGGGTTTGATTCTCAGCATCACATAAAAATAAATAAATAAAAAGATATTGTGTCCATCTACTAAAAAATATTTTAAAAAATAAACTTAATAATTAAGGTAACCAATATTTTAATGCAATATTCTAAAGAGTCAGAATTAATAGAGCCGGGCAGGGTGGCTGGTGGCACTCACCTGTATTCCCAGCAACTTGGGAGGCAGAGGCATGAGGATCGACAGTTCGAGGCCAGCCTGGGCAACCTAGTGAGGCCCTGTCTAAGGTGAAATAAAAGGGTGTGGCTCAGTGTAGAGTGCTTGCCTGCTACGCACAAGCCCTGGCTTCAGTTCCCAGCATCACGCACACAGAAAGTCAGTGTGAAAAAGTTCTCAATGAGTAAAATAACACCGTTGTGAGGAAAGGCTGGGTCACAAAGGCTGCCGGGCCCCTGGAGCCTGGCCCCCCTCCTCAGGGTCCCATCCCACGTGCTGGATCCAGCCATGCCAGACACGGGGTGGTGAGGGGGGCAGCCAGAGCACACAGTGGTCTTTGTCCCCTCCCTGGCCTTCCCAGCCTCACGCTCAGGAACTGGCCATGGTCCTCCTGGCCTGGAGAACTCCAGCAGGGTCGCCTTCCACAGACTGGGACCCAGGGCGCAGGGTGAGGCACTAGTGAGGGGCTCTGGGGTGACGGAGGCTGACAAGAGGAGCAAGAGGGTGGGGAGGCCCGGGAGTGTCCTCACGACTGGTTGGAGCCACAGAGGACTCTCAGTCTGAAATAGAGGTTCCCACCCACGGCTCCAGGGCAGGGCGATCCTCGATTCCAGCTCTGGACCCCACCCCTCCTCTGTGGCCTTGGGGAGATCCTCCAGAGCCGCCCATCACTGGACAGACCTGCCCTCACTGGACAAGTCTTTATCTTTTTTTTTCTTTTTCCCCAGTGCTGGGGACAGAACCCAGAACCTTTGGGTGCTCTGCAGGCGGGCTCCACCACTGAGCCACCCCAGCCCAGTGGACCCTTCCTCACACCTGCAGAGACCCTGTGTCCAGGTGAGGCCACTCCACCATGACCAGGGGCTACAACTGAACTCACTACAGCAGGGAGGGGCCTGGGCGGGGAGTGCAGAGTGGGGAGCACAGGACCCTGGGGACAGGTCATCCCCTTCCTAAATTCATCCCATAAACATTTTAATCCTGACAAGCCACATTCGCACTCCCGCCTGTGAACTGGCGGCCTGGATTCAGCACAGAAACCCATGCGCTGCCACCACAGTGGGCTACAGGGGCCCCCCTGCCTGGCAGGACCCCACCCCACACGGGGCACCTCGGTCACATCCCCAGCTCTACCTGCCAGGCCCTCTGAGCAGCATCTCCAGGGTGCTGGGGCCTCCAACCCCAGCCCCCCAAGCCAGGGCCACAGCTCCTGACCACAACACAGGGACAACGTGTGCCCAGCAAGAGGAGGCCACCCAGGACCCAGCTCACCTGCATGCTGCAGCCACAGCTGTATCCCACTGGGGGGTGCTGGGGTGACCCTGTGTCTGCATGGGGAGGGGAACGGCTACAGGGCAGTTCTGCCTCTACACAGATTTTTCCAGGACACCCCTCAGCTTTGGAATAACCCCTGAACCCCACCCTGTAGCTGTGCTCTGCCTGGGCTTCCGGCATTTGACAAAGAGACACCAGTGGGCAGGGGGTACCCAGCCTCCACAGGAGGCCCAGTTGTGGCCCAGTGTTCAGAGCTGGCCAAGGGCCGCCCACCCACCACAGAGGCCACACCATGATCTAGGAGGAGGCTGCAGCACTCAAATGGCCCTGGCAACAGAAGAGCCAATTCCTCTTCCTTCCCCAACGCTCAGCCAGACAGGCCGGGGGGCGGCTTTGGGCTTCGCTGGGAGGGCGTGCAGGCTGCAGCAGCAGGGCCCAGCCCCACTCTGCCTGCAGTAGCTGGGCAGTGCCAGGAGGCTGGGCAGTGCCAGCCCTTGAGGGGCCTCTGCAGGGGGCAGTGTCCATGGTCATGGGACAGGGTCACTCTGCACTGGGAGGTGGTGCCTGTGGCCCCTGCAGGCCGGCTCCACCCAGAGGGGGGCCAGGGCCGGGGCAGGAGGAGCTGCTCTGACCTGCAGTGAAACCTGAGGGGCCGCGGGGGACAGGCCATCTGTCAGCTTGGGGCAGGTGCTGGCTCCAGGAGCTTTGGCGAGCGGCTGGCTGCCTCTCCCCCACCCTGAGCCGAGCAGCCTGGCTGCTCATGCCGGGCTCCCCCCCAGGGCGCTCCTGGGCTTTACTAAAAGTGCTCCCTCCCACTCTGAGCATGTCCTTGTGCTACTGCAGTGACAGCCACACATGGGGTTAGTCCTCGTCAAGGGGACAGTTAGAACCTCAGCCCTTCATGTGGCTCAACAGGCTCCATTGTTGGCCTGTCCACATGTCGCTGTGGGTGCAGCTGCTGTGACCACAGTCACACGTGGGCTTGCCACACCCAGGTGCCGGGGACACCCAGGCTGTGGCAAACTCTCCTGGAGAAGAACTTGGCAGGACCAGGGGCTCATCCATGGTGTCCCGTGTTGTCCACTCTTGTGAATGTAGCCAAGGTGGAGGACGTGTTCTGGTTCAGAGGTGAGAACCACCATCTCTAAAGACAGAAGCTCTGGAACCTTCCCGAAGCCCAGCAGATGGACAGTCAAGGGAGCTGCTGGCCATCCTCAGTCCCAGTGAGGAGCCATTTCACCTCCTATCACAGGGAACGCAGCGGCCAGCAGGGAGACACGGGGACCAGTGGGTCTGGAGGGTGCCTGGTCCTGGCGCAGCCCTCAGAGGCCGTGACCTGCACCAAGGGGAGCTGGGGACAGGGGCTGGGAAAAGGTTTCCCTTTTTTACTGTCATTTTGGGGTACAATACTCTTTCTAAAATAAAAGGCTAAAAGTCTTAGGCCTGGAAAAGAAATGGATGGTGAAGTGTTTCCCTCCAGGCTGGCCAGGCCAGGAGCTTTCATGCATGAAGTGTCCCTGCTCCACTCCCCAAGGTCCCCCTGGTGACAGCTCTGCGAAGGCCCTGCCTGGAGCAGAGGTGCTCACAGGAGCCCCCTTGGCCTGACAGGCCTTCTCCTCCCCTGGCCTTCTCCTCCACCCCTGTGGACCTCGACAAGGACAACCGCTCCGCCTCTCCTGTGGGCTTTTCTGACACCCTGGCCAGCCTGTCCCCACCGGGAGACCATGCCATGCCAGAAGGCCAAGCTCCTGGACACCACACACAGCTTCCATGAGCAGACAGGGTGGACCTTGGGCACAGGGGCAGCTAGTTGTCTGCCCTAGTTGACAGTGGAAAGCCAGGCAGCTGCTTCCTCCAGGGTCTCATCCTGCAGGGCCCAGGAAAGCACTGAGGATCAGACAAATTCCCGGAATACCAAACTACCAAGTCTGGATCACAGAGAAAGAGAAAACTGGCACAGACCTGGAACCAATAAGGAGACTGAACCAGTGATCAGAACGCCCACAAAGAAAAACGCCGGACCCTGTGTGCTCGCGGCTGAATTCTACCAGATATTTAAAGAGCTTAACGTCAACCAAACCCTTCCAGAAAAGAAAAGAGGAGGGGATACTTCCTGACTCCTCCCGTGAGCCAGCATCATCCTGATATCAGAGTCAGCAGAGGCCACAGAAAAGACAACTACAGCCAGCATCTCTCCTGGACAGGAATGCAAAGGTCCTGGGCAAAACCCCAGCGCCCTGGCCTTAGTAGCAGGTTATAAAGGTCGTCCACCACGGCCAGGTGGGATTCACTCCCTGAATGCAAGGAAGGTCCAACATTCGAGAGTCCATCAATGCCACACACAGCTTTGACAGGATGAAGGACAAGCGACACACCAACTGAGGCAGAAAAAATATTGGATGAAATTCAACACCCTTTCATAGCAAAACACTCAACAGAGTAGAAGGAGACTACCTTAACACAGCACGAACCGTCTGTGCAGAACCCTAGCAAGCACCACGCTCTGACGGAGGGCAGACTCAATGCTGCTTCTACAATCGGGAACAAGGCCAGGGTGCCTGCTCTTGCCATTTATAATCAACAGTACTAGAAGTTCTAGCCAAAGAAATTAGGCAAGAAAAGAAAAAGTATTCGAGTTGGAAAAGAAGAAGTCAAGACTATCTCTGCTCACAGATAATATACTTTTATATTTTGAAAACCTGAAAGATTCCACCAACTGTTAGACTAACAAATGAATTCAGCAAAGTAGCAGGAAATAAAGTCAACACACAAATACCCATGGTGGTTCTTTTTTGTGGGAGGTGGTCCTGGGGATTGAACTCAGGAGTACTTGGTCACTGAGCTACATCCTCAGCCTTATTTTGTATTTTATTTAGAGACAGGGTCTCACCAAGTTGCTTAGTGCTTCACTTTTGCCGAGGCCAGCTTTGAACTTGATCCTCCTGTCTCAGCCTCCCCAGGTTGCTGGGATCACAGGCGTGGGTCACTGGGCCCGGTGGTCAAATGTTGTTGTTGTTGTTGTTTTCAAAAATTCATCTTTTTAGTTTTAGGTGGATACAATGTCTTTATTTTATTTTTATGTGGTGCTAAGGATTGAACCCAGTGCCTCATGCATGCTAGGCTCTACCACTGAGCACCAGCCCCAGCCCCATGTCAAATGGTCTTTGACAAGAGTGTCAAGACGATCGATTCACTGGAGAAAAGACAAATGGTGCTGGGAAAACCAGGCATCCAAATGCGACGGGATGAAGTCAGACCTTCCTCATATCACATGCAAAACCCTGGCTCAACAGGTCCAAGACCTGAACACCAGGGGTAAAGCCATGAACTATTAAAGGAGAGAGGACCAAGTTTCCATGCATTGGGTTTGGCTCGGACTTCTTGGCTCTGACACCCACAACAGTCAACAAAAGAAAACACAAATTTGAGTTCATGATTTTTTTTTTTTTAATGTGCAGAAAAGAAACAATCAACAGAGAAAAAAGTCAGTCCAAGGAATGGAAAAGCCAGGTGCAGTAGCTCAGGAGGCTTGAGGCAGGAGGATCACAAGCTCAGGACCAGCCTCAGCAATTTATTGAGGACCTAAGCAACTTAGCGAGTCCCTGTCTCAAAATAAATAAAAAGGGCTGGGAATGTGCTCAGTGGTAGAGTGCTGCTGGGTTCAATCTCCAGTACCAAAAAAGAAAGATAGAAAAAAATGTTGCCGATCGTTGTCTGATAGGAAATTAGTATGCAGAATGCACAGAGAGGATTCCTAAAGCTCAACAAAAGTCAAACAGCATGACTCAAAAATGGGCTAGAACTGAGATAGACACTTCTCAAACAAGACCATGCATGGGCAGAGAGCACATGCAAACACGCTTGGCACTGGTCACAAGGAACACGCCAACTAAAACCGCAGCGGGTCCCCCTCACACTCACAGGATGGCTGCCATCGGGAAACAGCGGTGTGGAGAGGCTGGACCCCACGCCCCGCTGGCCAGGTGTGAAGCGCACAGCTGCCGAGCAGGGCCTGGGGCTCCTCCGTGTGGCCCAGCACCTCTAATTCTGGGTGGATCCCCAGAAGAACCGAGGGCGGGGACGAGAGGGAATGCCTGCCTGCCCATATTGACAGAGCCGGCAGGAGGGGACACACCCGGGTCCATCAGCAGAGGAGGGAGACAGAAGGTGGCCCAGCCACACCGGGGAAGCTCCTCAGCCCTGAAGAGACAGGACACTTTTCCTTCAGGGTACCCTGAAGGGCTGCTGCCTACCCAGGGTCACTGGTAGGTAAAAACAAACCAGTCTCGCTTCTGCCCAGTGTCCCTGCTGCTGAGGGCAGCGTCTTTGACCCAGGGTGGAAGGAGGACCACGGGTGAGCTCAGTTCTGCAGCCCCACAGCATCTGGTGACCAGGGCATCTCCCCACCCAGCCCTGGAGGCTCCCTGTCTGTGCCATAAGCACCTGGTAAGAAGCTGCCACAGAGACTACCCAGGGCCACTCCACACTGCCCAGGTCCCCACATCAGCAAGACGCCACCCTACAGGGCTGAGGGCTCCAGCCGCGGGTGTGGATGCCTTCCAGCCCCGGGCCCAGCGGCCAAGTCACCTGCCCACCCATGTCAAGTTGCAGGATAAGAAGCACATGGCTGAGCGCCACAAAGGGCCAGGTTCAACTCCCGGCGGCCAGAGGTCCACATCTTAAAGAAGGGGGACTTGACCAAGTTCAATGAGACTAATGTGAAGACATGGTGACTGAGCGGCGGCTCATCCCCAAAGGCTACAGGGTCAAGTACGCCCCAGGCAGGTCCCCGACACACGGGACCCTGCACTCCTGGGGACTTCCCCTGTGCCCTTAATCACATCCAGTGATGAATCCTGTATCACGTCCAGGAAGAAAAAAAAAGATCTGACCCGTGCCACACGGGAGAAGAACTGAAGGTCTGGCGGTGAATGAAACCAGCCAGTCACAGAAGGACACGGACCGTGCGAGGCCTCCTACTGGAGGTGCCCAGACCCCCGTTCATGGCGACAGTGGATGCGGTGGCCAGCAGCCGGGCGCAGGGAGGAGGGTTAGTGTGCCGGGGGGGCAGGGCTTCAGTCTGGAATGAAGGGTCCTGGAGGGGACAGTGGTGGTGGCCACGCCGTGACGTGCTCCCAGCTGCTCAGCGGTGCACTTGAAGACAGTTGTGCTGGAGAGCTTTAGGCCGCTCACCTTCTGCCACAGTGAAGCAGAAAGCACAGCAGCCAGAGGCCCACGGGGAGGGCTTCTGGTGGCCCCTTCCCGCCAGACCTGCCCTGTGTGCTCTCCACCACGTTGCAGACCTGCTGCAGTAACGCATCCCACCGTTGTCCCAGTGAAGCAAGGACACTGGCTGGACCCCGAGGTGCCAGGATTTCCCCCGTCCTAGTTGCTGTGGACAGAGCTGGCTCAGCCCTGCAGGAAAGTGAGCTGTCGGACACACTGGTGTCCCCTCGCTGTCCTGGGCCTAGTGTCTGCTCTGAGGCTCCAGGTGCTCCCTGGCCCCTGAGCCTGGAGCAAACAGAACTGGGGGCCATTTTCCCACTTTCTGGGGACAGAGCCTCCGGGGGGCTGCTGTGAGGGTTCCCTGAGACCCTCTCAAACTGGCCGGCAGGGCACCCGAGGGCAGATGGCACTGCATAACAGCTTCATCATCTCAGATCAGAAGGAACCTCACCTTCATAGGGTGACACACCACCAACAGGACCAGGTGCTGTGCCCAGCCATGCCCCTTCTGACGGCTCCTTCCTGCCCTCGCACAGCCTGTTGCCCCCAGCGTGGCCACCTCACAGGGTCAAGCTGACTGCAGCTACCTGCCCTGGGCAGAAGGTGACGATGTGCCTGGTGCTCAGAGCCAGGCAGGGACAGCCCCTTGCCCTCCTTGCCCCAGCAGGGGGACACACTGTGACCTGGGAGGAGGTCTGTCCTGTGTCATCTGGAGGCTCCCCAGCTGCCCGTTGGCCTCAGGCTCTGCTGAACTGTGAGCCTTCGCCCTGGCTCAGGTCCCCAACATGCCACAGCACCTCTCCAGGGTCCCACCAGCCCACAGCTGCCCAGCAATGGCCACAGCCTCATCTTTCGAGCTTCACGGCCCAGCGCTCCAGTGTCCAGGGCCGTCAGGACCTGGGTCTCCACGTGTGGCGGAGGCTCCAGGTCTCGGCTCCATCCTGTGACCTTGGGCAAGGCCCTTGGCCCTGTACCGTCTGCCTGCCCCTCCCCATCCCCACGCCGTGCCCGTTAAGGCCAGGTACTGCCCAGTCTGGACAGGCTAGCCAAGTGCCAGCAAGCCCCTTGGGGCAGCCAGTGCCAGGCTGGAGTGCCCGGGAGGGGTGGAGGACAGCTGCAGTCGCAAGATGTAAACAAGCCGGGTGCTCCCAAGTATAAAGGCTGACTTCCCCATAGTCCCCTAACACACGGCCTGACTGCCTCCCAAGAGCCCCGAGGAAAGCCAGGCGGTAAGCTGTCCGGGCTGGGAAGCTCGGGGCACTAGGCCCGACTAGAGTTGCCCAAGCTGGACAGCAGGAGCTTGGGGCCTGGTCTTTATACACAGGACAAAGAGGTGCCCTGGGATCTGGAAGGAACTTAGCAAAGTCCAGGGGAGACAAGGAAAGGAGGAGGAAGGAGAGGGGCAGCTCTTCTGCCAGCATCCCCCACTGGCCCCAAGGGAGGTCTGCTCCAAAGGCAGCCAAGTGGGCCTGGGTCTGCACACGCGCCCATGGGGGGCGGCCCGGGTCTGCACGTGTGCCCACCAGGGGTGGCTGTGAGCCAGGACTGCACAGGGGCTGACAGCCACCACCTTGGGCCCTGGGGTGCACAGGGTAGTGGCTGCAGGGCCTCCTGACCCAGGAGCCCTGAGCTGGCTCTGGCCCCTCACCTAGCCCCATCCGTGGGTCCCCTGTGCCCATTATCTCCTGGCCACCAGTGAGTCCTCTCACTGTAGCGTCTGAACCTGGAAGTCCTTGGCAGGGGTAGGGTGCTGGGGCAGCCCCCGCTCCCAGGGAAGGCCATGTGAGTGGTGTGGAGTGGCTGGGCACAAAGGCGTCCAGCTGATGGCAGTACTGGGGACACGGCCACTGGCAGGCCTCGGAGCTCAGTCAGCTCTGGTGGTGGAGGCCGGGAGATTGGAGGGGAAAGGAGGCCTGAGCAGGGAGGAAAGAAGAAGGACTTCTCTAGGCGCTGAGAGGAGCGCGGGGCCTGCTCACCTGGGCCTTGCAGCCCCATCAGGCTGGACATCGGGGCCTTTCTCTGGGGACTGGTCAAACCCCATCCCAGGTCTGGATGCAGGAGCTATAAATAAAAAAGAGCCCAAGGCCCTGCCTCCCCGGCCCCGGCCCCAGCATGCTGGTGGGGACCCTGACAGCAGCCAGGTGGGCAGGGGGCTGGGGACGAACACAGACTCTAGACAGGAGGTCGCCTTCTGGCCGGGCCAGGCCTGGCCTAGAATTTGGCTGGGCCCCTTCCTGATGGAAGCAGGTGGCAGGTCCCCCAACAGGACCCCAAGTGGGCAGACCATTTTCTCCTCTTCCAGAATGGACCCTGAGATGCCTGGGGAGGGGAGTCAGGGACCAGGTCAGGTCCCGGGGTGGTAGGGCCTCTGCTATGCTACAGGAGTTAGCCACTGAGGTGACGATGGGCTCTAAGCCCAGGCCCCACCTTCTCCTTCCCTCCTGCTAGAGGACAGGGGCTGGCCCAGGGGAGCCACCCCGGGCAGGAAGCAGGATTCAGCCTTGGGGCTGCATCAAGTGCTCCCCACGTCCAGGCCCCAGGGTGGGGCTGCAACCTTTGACCTATCAGGAGGAGAGGAGAGAGGCCTCTAGCCACTGCCCAGCCCCTGGCAGGGCCATGAGTGCACACTGCCCCTCCTGGTGGGGCCATGTGTTCTAGATGTCTCCTTCACCCTGTGAACTTTCTGGAGGGCTCAGGGGCCTTGGACACCTGCTAGCCCGCAGCCCTGGACTCTGAAATAGCTGTTCCTACTCATATCCTGGAACCCAACACCCCCCCAGGGAAAGAACCTGAGAGCCCACAGGTCATGAGGCTCTGCCGTGAGGGGCACAGGCTGCCCAGCTGCCCCGTAAAGTGCGGACAGTGATGCCTGCACCTCCTGGGCCACCCAGGCTCAGGGGCTGCCCCCGTGAGCAGGTGCCCCAGGATTACCCTGCCTTTCTCAGTGGGGAAACTGAGGCATGGAAACCCCTCCACCAGCTGCCCCTCTTCTAAGCCTGGGGCCGCCCCACATGTCAAAGTCATGATGATTGCTGCCCAGGTGGGCAGTGCACACCTGGGCAGGGACGTACCAAGAGGCTGTTCTCTGCCCACCCTAGGACAGGATGGACGAGGACTTCTCCTCCCAGATGAAGAAGATGGCCCTGGCCATGGGCACATCCCTATCAGACAAGGACATAGAGCTTCTGCCCTCAGACATGAGGCACCACGGTATAGCCAGCTCGGGGACCCGGCCCCAGCCTGGGAAGGGGGAATGGGACATGGCTGCCCCTGTCCCTGGGCCCAGGCCTAGCAGGGGACATCTGATTTGTGTCCCTGGAGCTGATGGGCTCAGGACTATGACCTTGGTGGGCAGGGAAGAAAGGAAGTGGACCTGGATGATCCCATCTCTGGGTCCACTGACCTGCCCAGCCCTGTGCACAGCTGGCCCTTCTGATGCCAGCCCGGTTGGCCCCAGGGTCCTTCAACTACCTCAAGTTCTTTGAGTACATGCGCAAGTTCCAGGCCTCGGGGCAGTTGGAGAGCGCCATCCGCAAGGCCTTCCAGACCCTGGACAAGGACAAGAGCGGCTTCATTGAGTGGAATGAGATCAAGTAACGAACGGCAGGGGCTGGGAAGGGTGTTGGTGTCCCTGGCCAGGCCCAGCCGGTGCCCCCATGCACCCAGCAGACTTGACATGCCCCCTGGAGCCCTACTGGCCAGGGCCACAGTGTCAGTGCTGGACCCAAACCCAGAGGGTAGGGGACTCTGGGCCTGAGGCATCCGTCCAGGGCCTTGGTTTCCCCGCCTGTGAAGTGGGGATGAGCAGCTGCGAAGGTCAGGCACTCCTGGCCCTGACCTGAGCCCCCTTCGGCCCAGGTACATCCTGACCACCATCCCCAGTAACATGCCCACTGCCCCCCTGACGGATGAGGAGGCCGAGGCCATGATCCAGGCAGCCGACACAGATGGGGATGGAAGGATCGACTACGAAGGTGGGGGCAGCCAGATGGGGCCCCAGGGACTCCTCCAGTGCCCCACCCCATGTGACCACCTGGCCCCACAGTAATGGCCCTTGCCAGTGCTGGACACGCACTATCCAGGCATAGCATTGAGTGGCCACCCCACCCCAGACCTCTCAGCACCCCAACTCAATGTGGGGAACCAGCCTGGGGGTTGCTGAGTGGGTGGGTGTCTCACTGAGCAGAGACGGGTGCTGGGGGGCTTGGGAAGGTTGGCTGGGCAGAGACAGTATGGGTGGGGCTGTGCCCAGGGAAGCGGCAGGGCTCAGACTGCCTGTGGCTCTGGCTGCCCTAGACTTCTGGCCACCACTCGCTGTCATGATACTGGGGCAGAGGGCAGGCAAAGTGGCCACCAGGAAAGAGCCAACCGGCCCAGTGCCCCAGACACCACTGTCCAGGTGTGCGCCCATCCCTACCCACCTGTGCCACATCACAGCCCTCAGTGCAGGGGGAGGCCCCAGGCATAAAACAGGATGGCTGGCAAGGGGCGGTGCAGGACTCAGGCCCCCAGCCTCAGTTTCCCCACTGAGAAAGGCAGGTTGATCACAGGGCACCTGCTCAGAAGGGTCAGGCAGGAATCTCTGAGGGTCTCGGCAGACCCAGGTCATTTGAGCTCAGGGAGGTCCACTCACTGGTCTTCCAGCTCACACCAGGGCTCAGGCAGGCTGGGATGTCAGATCCTCCAGACTGTGGGCCCTCAGAAAGGGGCAAGCCTCACCACTGCTGAGGCCATCAGAGGGCCAGCAGCCTGCCCCCTCAGGGGCCAGGAGCCCAGGCTGTCAGAATCAGACGTGTTTACTAGGTATGGATTTCCTGCCCTAGAGTTTTCTGAATTAATCAAGAAGGAGAAGACTCCAAAGAAGAAGTAATACCATGACCAGCCCTGGACCAGCAAGAGGTCCCTGCAGGGCTGTGTGGGGTGAGCATGTGCCCCAGTGGACATTCACGGAGGAGACCAAGGGTGGACACAGCCTGTTCCAGGAAAGTGGAAGAAACAGAGCTCTAAACAAATGCGGTGCTGCTGCCCGTGTGTCTGTGAACGCCTCCCTGCGCCTGGGAGCCGCCGGAACGCGCTGGGGGCTGGTGGGGAATGGGCAGATGGGCGGGCAGGTGTCCAGGCCTCCCCTCCCCTGGTCTCACCTCACTGGGGGCACTGGGAGGGAGGTCCCCCCCAGCCCTGGGCTGCCTGGGTCTGCCCTCTCTCTCAGCCTGGTGCTTCTTGGACCCAGAACCCTGAAGGGCCCCTTCCTGTGGGCCCTGGGTCTGTCCTGTGGCCACCTGGCCCCACACCCCCAGCTCACACAGCAGATGTGTGGACATGTGTGGGGATTCCTGCAGCCCAGGGCGAGCGAGGCCCAGAGTGCTCTGCAGGTGTCCTTGGCTGCCCCCAGGGCCAGAGCGCACAGGTGGCCGCCTCTCCTGGCCTCGCTCGGCTTTGGGCTGGCTCTCCCTCACTCCTTGTGCCCAATCCTCCATGACTCCAGCTCTCCCAAGCTCTCTGGTGGGACACGGGGCCCGTCTTGGTCTTTGCCCCGCCCACACTTGCCCACCCTCTTTCAGTGTGAGCACCATGTCTATGCTGTCCCTGGCCCCTCCTGGCCTGTCTTCCGGTGTGGAGAGTGAGCACCAGGAGCGTGGCTTACCTCAGTGCACTCATGAGAGCAGGTGGCCTCGTCCAGTGCCCCACCAGGAACATCCTGTCCCAGGGCCTTTCCACGGCTGTTCCCCCAGCCTGGCATGCTCCCCAGCTGCATGACAAACTCCCTCTTCTCCTTCAGTGTTTTCCTCAAATGTCACGTCCCAGTGAGGTCCCTACCCACCGTTCTGCCTTTCACTTACCCCCAGAATCTCATGCTCCCCTTGACTCAGTCTTCCCCACAGCACCTCCCATCCTCCAATACACTATGACCTTCACATGTGTATCATGTTTTCTTTAATGAGCAAACAAAGCATCAAAGACATGGGGTATGAGATCCCAGAAAGAGAGCGCCCCAGGAGGTGAGCGTGAGGGGCACAGGTTCCCCTGGCAGGCACGGTCCAGCCAGTGACACTGCTTAAGGGCTGAGCAGCCTCCTGGGTGTTCAGGATCTGCCAGGGAGGAGGTGCCCACATTGGAGCTCCAGCGGGGTCCCCAGGAGGAGCCAGGACAGAGAGAACCCAGCCGGCCCCACAGACCTGGCCCCTTGGCCCCCTCCTCCCCACCTGCCCACCAGAGCAAAAGTGGGTCAGCAACTCCCAGCCAGACCTGGGTGCATATCGCCTGGGACTGGCCTGAACTATAAGGACATAGAAAGGTTGGAAGTAAAAAGAGGGCAAAGAGACACCACGCGGGGCTGGGGCAGAGCGCTTGTCTGGCACATGTGAGGCACCGGATTCAATCCTCAGCACCACACAAAAATAAATAAAACAAAGGTATAAAAGTACTTTTAAAAAATTTAAAAAGAGAGACACATGCAGGTACCAAGGAGAGAAAGCTTTACTATCAGATGAAGGAGACTTTAAGGCAAGAAGCACTTCTAGGGTCAAAGAGGAAGGACTCATGATAAAGGGCCAATCTCAGGGAATCACCATGGTTCTGAACGTACAGCCTCCAAATGCACAACGGGAAAAATGAACACACCAGAATGAGACAGAGCTGATGCACAAATATGGTGAGAGACCTTAGCACTCAACCCCAGGGACCGAGAGACCGAGTGCCAAAGGAAGCAGTCAGCCTACAGAAGGCTCGGGAAATACGACGGGCTGGCTCTTGGATGTAGCCAGTTCTCTGCAGCCCCCTGATGCAGAGTGCACATTACAGATGTAACACCTGCCAAAGTTGACCAACAGCCAGGCCTTAAAGCATATCTCAACCAAGTGAAAGGACTGGAATAACATGGGACAGGTCCTCTGGGAAGATGAGTTAGAAATCATAGACAAAAGTTAAAGAAAAACAACACAGTTCTAAACAGCCTGAGATTCAAAGAAACCACCACAGAAATAAGAAAATCAAACCTAACATTAACAAAAATACAACATACCAAACCTTGTGGGTACAGCTCAAGTTGTAATCTGAGGGAAATTCATAGTCTTAAATGCACTGATTTGAAAGGAAAAGGGGCTGGTAATCAATGATCCAAGTATCCTCCCCAAGAACTTAGAAAAAAAAAAAAAAAACAGAAAATTAAAGTCAAAGAAAAGAGAGGGAAGGAAATAAAGGGCAGGGATTCTGAAATGGTAAGTCCCTTGCTTTCTGCCCATTAGCCCCGCTAGCCTGTGGGCCCCAGAGGGCAAGGTGTCTGCTCAGGTCTGCACCAAGGTCTACGTCGGGCACAGAGATGGCTGCTGATGGTGTGGCCTCTCTCAGAAGGAATGTGGCTCAGACGCAGGCTCTGTGGGGAACATGAAACCCACGAGGGCAGCAAGGTGGGCAGGGGGGACTCCCTAGGCAGAGTCCACTTGGGGCTCTAAAATCTGACCTCCTAGGGTCGGGGATATAGCTCAGCTGGTAGAGTGCCTGCCTCACATGCACAAGGCCCTGGGTTCAGTCCCAGCACCAAAAATAAAATAAAGAGACCATCTAAAACCTGACCTCCTGCTGTGGGAGCCCTCCTCCTCACCGAGGGACCAGACCTTACCCCACCCACTCTACAGTCCAGGGACAACAGGAGCTCCACAGGATTACGTCCTGCCGGGTGACATCCTGCTGCCCCTGCCCTGACCTCTGGTCCACAACCTGCAGTAGGAGGAGGTGGAAGGCCCAGGCAGGAGGCTGAGGACTAACAGATGCCCCTGAGACCCCAGGAAACTTCCTGTGGAACTCCCGAGTGCTACAAGCTGCCAGAGGGACCCAAGGCTGTGGACTCCCCTCTGAGCCCTGTCCACCCTCATTCTCCAGGAGTCCCGGCCTTCCTGACAACATACACTCTCTCCCAAATTCATATCTGCCTCCAGGTTGTGTCCTGGTCAGGGGCATTTCCCAGCCTCACCCAAAGGCTTGGGCTTCTCCTTCTGGTCAGCAACCCTGTCCTGCAGATGGTGAGCAGAGAGGCCCAGCAGCCTTCACCCTCTGCCATGTAGGGGAGCCATCGACAGCCTCCTGGTCTAGCCCGAGACCAGGGACCAGTTGAGTTCTTCTCTGGGAGGGGGCTAGACAAGGAGCAGACATGGCTTATGTCCAGCAGTGAACAGGATGGTGACTCGGGTGCAAGGTGGTACAGGGCAGGGGGTCATGGGGCTGGTCGGGCCCTCATGGGGGGAGACCCCCAGAGCCGTCCCAGACACAGCAGCAGAACCACACTCACAGGAAGCCTCCTGGGGTCTGCACACCACTTGCAGGCGAGGAGAAAGGCCCGGGGTGAAGGCCCCCTGGGGCTGCTGGGCAGCATCCCAACACGGAAGCCTGCTCCAGGACAGCACGCCTGCTGAGTAGACCCTCATCTCCCTGCGAGTGCTCCAGGACCCTCCTGTCCACGAGGGCTGCAGCCTCCACCTGTCTGTGCCGACAACCCGCAAGGTGAAGGGCACTAGCAGATTCTGAGCTAAAGTGCCAAGTGCAGAGGCTGCAGAGGGAGGGTCTGGCAGTGCCCGCCCTCCTCGGGGTGCCTGTCCAGTCCCCGTTTCCAGAGGGCTCCCGGCAGTCACGCCTCAGTAGGGGACGGTCTCCTAGGAGGGCCACCTGCTCCCCTGGAGTCTTTCCAGTCATGGGGGACACAACAGCAGCCCAGGGGCTTCAGGCACCCACAGACTGCACGGAGCCTCCTATGGGCCAGGCAGGGACAGAGGGCCATTCTCCAAGTTGGGCACTGGAGCTGAGTCTCAGGGCCACGGGGCAAGGCAGAGAACAGATGGGGGTGGCAGGGGCGTTGAGAGCAGAAGGGATGTTAGCCACCTGCCATTTCCTGGTCAGTCTGAACAGCCCAGAAGAGGGAGATGGGGAGGCAGGAGAGGGCTGGAGCCAGGCCTGAGCTCTGCGGTGTCCTCCAGCCCAGGAGAGAAACATAAGGCAGGTGACACAGGACTCTAAAAAAAACCCTCTTTTACTGTAAAAAATACAGCCACAGACTGGGTGTCCTGAGCACAGGGCTCACAAGCAGGGCAGCAGGCCACACCTTGGCCAGCAGGCCGCACCTTGGCCAGCATGCGCCCCAGGGCCCAGCAAGGCAGCGGGACTCCTTATCGCAGTCTCCGGCCTGCCTCCGTCCTGCAGGTGGCGTCACTTGGCACTCAGGGGTGGCCGCCTGTGCTGCTCTAGCAGCTCCTCCAGATGATCAGCCCGCTTCATGGCAGCCTATGATGGGCACCAGAGTCAGGCGTGGGCTGCCCCAATCTCAGGCAGGACCAGCACAGGGACCCTGGGACCCACCTCATGCTGTCTCCGGAGGCTGCTCACGGCCTTCTCCTTCCTGGCGAGGGCTGTCTTCACCCTGCAGAGGCACACAGTGGGATTCTGCACAGCCCGCCCTCGGCCAGCCTGCAGGGGCAGCCAGCCTGTAGGGGCAGCCAACCTGCCCAGCCCACCGGCCACAGCTCCAAGGCTGGCCTGGGCCCAGAGAAGCTGCCTTCACGGGGGTCAGAACCCAGAGAGCGTGCCTGGAGCAGCACAGGCCGTGGGGCTGTGCCAGGACGGCCGTGAACTTCTCATACCCACCCCTCAGGGCCATGGCAAGTGTGGGCAGGTGGCAGGAGGACCATGAGGTCCCTGGGGGCTCACTGTTGCCCCTGCAGCTTCCCCTCTCTGCATCAGCTGCCCCACCCAGGCCTCCAGCCCTCAGGAGGCCCTGGGGTGCCCCCTAAGAAGCACACTGAGCCCCAGCTTGAAGCAACCTGCTCAGGTGCTCCTGGTGAGGCCAGGCACCAGATGCCCCAGGACTCAGTGCCACTGGGGTACTGGTCCAGGCTTCCTGGACTCGGACCTGGACCACGTGCCAGCCCCTGCCCACGGGCGGCCTGCACCCCGGAGGCCTTCACCTTGCTCACCCTCCTCATCTGTGGTGCCCTCTGCCGTGGTGCTGCATGCTGCCCTGCCCTCTGCCTCTGGCCCCTGCAACCCGGCTACCCACCTCTGGTGCACCTCATCCAGCTCCAGCTGCTGGCGGGCCTGCAGCTCAGCCAGCTCGGCCTTGACCCGCTGGTTCTCCTCCTCAGAGGCCGCCAGCCGGTCAGCAAACTCCTGGCGGACCACCTGGACCAGGCTGCCTTGCTCCCTGGACAGCTCTGAGTTGACCTGGAGGCAGGGAAGGTGGTGAACAGGGCTCCCACGGTGGTGGGCTCTAGACCTGGGAGGGGCGGGGGACACTCACTGCCCGCAGGTCATCCAGCTCCTTCTCCCTCTGCCGCAACAGGGCCTGCAGGCGCTCCTCCTCCCCCTCGGCCTCCCCAAGGCGCCCCCTCAGCTCCGAGCACCGATCCTGAAGCTTCCGCTGGGACTGCTCCAGCTCCGAGAGCTCAGCCTCATACTGGTCCCGCACACGCTTGATGCTGGTGGGTGGGCAGGGTGCAGCTGGCAGAGCGGCCGGGACAAGCTCCTGCCCTCCCCTCACCCCAGCGGCCAGAGCAGCCCAGCACCAGCCCCTGGCTGGCTCCCGCGCTGGAGGCCTCACCGGCTCTCCATGGCCCTCTCACTCTCCTCCTTGGCCAGGGTCATGTCAGCCTCCAGCCGGTGGATAACCAGCTCAATCTCCTGATCGCGGTCTTTCCGGATTTCCTCCTTGAGCTCACGTTCCCGGTTCAGCTGCCACGCTTCCTGCGGGGCCAGGCAGCTGGCTTGGGAACCACTGGGAGGGTGCAGGACAAGGGAGGTGGAGGGGCACAGGGCAGGGGAGCAGCAGGCTCCCTTCTCTGAACCACAGGGGCACGGACACATTCATCGGGCAGAGAGGGCTTGCCCTGCCCTAGTTCCCCAGGTGCTGGAGGCCCTTGGATAAGCCGGCTAACATGCAAGTCCTCTCCTTGGAGACCACTCTGCCACCAGACAGGCTGGGGACAAAGAAGGAACTTGCCATATTGCTAAGTGGGGCTGTGAGAGTGTAAATGGGACCAGTTCCTGGAAGCTATTTGGAAATTCCCAAAAGGAAACACCAGAGGCCAAGGAGGGCGGCCCCCACAGGCAGGCAAGCAGTTGACCAAGGGGCACGGGCTGGCAGCTGCCGGGCATGGAGGACAAGATGCCCTGACCAGGCCTTGTCCTCTTGCTGCCAACTCCTGGCTTTCCTGTGGCCACAGGATGGCAGAGAGCAGCCTGCAAGCCGAGGAAGGAGAGCCCCAGGAGCCCTGTGCGACACTGGAAGAGCCCCAGAGGCCTGGAGCTGCCCTGCCCTCCCACCTCTTTCTTGGCACAGCTGGCCGTCCATGCCTGCCTCTCCACCTCCAGCTGGTCCTTCAGAGCCTTCAGCTCCACCTGGAGGGGAACAGGGCATGAGAGCCACCAGCCAGCCCTGTCCGCCCAGAGCCTAGCCCAGGCCCCTGCCCTACTGGATGCCAGGCTCGGCACGGGGGAGGGGACCTGGTGCCGACGCTCCTGCTCCTCTTGACCCTTCTCGAACTCGGTCCTCAGGGCTCGGGTCAGCGCTGAGCTGCTGTCCTCTAGCTGCTGTCTCAGCTCCTCCAGCTCTGCCCGCTGCCTGCAGGCCAGGCCAGGGGTCAGTGGGCAAAGGGCACTGAGGGTCACCACGTGAGCAGTCTATGGGCGGGTGAGGGGTCACTGTGAGGAGGGTCAGCAGCCCCTGGCGGCACCTGGCTGCCTGCTGGCTCAGGCGCTCCCTTTCCTCGGCCACCTCGCTGTACAGCCGCCGCCGCTGCTGCTCCAGGGCACGCTGTTCCTGCTCCAGGTGCTGCTCAAACCTGCGGGAGGGCGAGGCTGGCTCACCTGGCAGGCCGCCGGCCCCAGGACAGGTCCCAGGACACTCGTGCGGCAGGGCAGGGGCAGCCACAGGCCACAAACACCAGTCCTCAGAGCATCCTTCCAGTCACACTTGATGCCTGTCAGAGCCACTGCCCAGGTCAGCAAAGCCAGGCCACAAGTCCACCATGACTCTGAGCTGAGGCCCCTGTGGTGGCTCGTGAAATGGCCTCATGGCTCGGCCACCTACTATCTCCTATTCCTGTCTGTCCTCACCGACCGCATCCTGCTTGGCCCTGCAAGCGAGGAGGGCCTCTTCCTGCCAGCTCTGCTTCCTGTGTGGGGGGCCAGGGGCAGGGTCCACGGTGGGAACAGGCTGCCATAGGCCTGTGTCCTCACCCCACCTGAGACAGGGCTGTGGGTCTGGCCAGCTGTGTTTTGGAAGGGCCAGCCATACAAAAAGAGCTGCTTGCATATACTGGCCACTGCCAGCATATCCCCCAGCCATCAGGTCCCTAGGGTCTGAGGGTCCACCCAGCCTGGTCACACCTCTGACCAGTGACACCCCCCACGCCCACAGGGCCAAGGAGATGAGGGCAAGAGGCTGCTCTGGGCACCAGAGGGGCCTTGGAGTCACCTGTCTGGGGCTGAAAGTTCTGGGCCAGCTGTGGGGGTCTGCACACCTCCTAAGTCACAACGTCCCTTCACGGGAGGGACGTGCTGGCTGGTGCAGGGGCTGCACCCACAAGCACAAAGGAGCTACTGGCTGGTGCTGAGATGGGCAGGACTGTTATCCTGGGGCCACAGTTTCCTGTGCCCTCCTGGGCAGCTGCACCAAGACACTGGGCCCCTCCCGCTCCCAAGACCCCCAGACCCAGGCCTTCAGGACATACCCTCAGGGTTTAGAGAGGAAATGCCCTGCTTCGGATGAGGGTCTGGGCATCGCCCCACCCCACCCGGGGCCCCTGGCCTGGGCAGCCAGGATGTGCGAATACCCACCGCCGCTGGGCTCGCTCGCGCTCCTGCTGACCCAGTGCCTCCTTCTCCCGCTCCAGGTGCTCCCGCAGGTCCTCGGCCTGGCGCAGGTAGCGCTGGGCGGCCTGCTCGTCCCGCTGCAGCAGCTCGGCCTCGTGCAGGCCCCGCAGCCGCCTCAGCTCCTGCTTGTGTTTGGCGATGAGCTTCTGGATCTCGGGCTCCAGGCCTGGGGGCAGGGCAGCAGCTGCAGGGAGTCCCCGCCCACACCACCCACTCCAGGACGCCAACCTCAGAGTGCAGTTGTGCCTGAAGTGCTGCAGGGAAGGGGCAGTGCTGCCCCTGGTCCCTGCTCCTGGGGCAGTCACTCTGTAGCAGCTGAAGGGGACTACAGGCCTGTCCAGCCTGGGCATGTGCCCGCCTGCCCTAACCATCAGGTCTCTGAGCATGGGTGTCCAGGACCCTGGAGCAAGGGTTCTGGGTCAAGAGCCAGGCCAGGAGAGCCCCACGAGCCACCTGAGGGCCTGGGCTCCCTCCGACAGCACCCTGGAGCCTGCCTCCCAGCCTCCCGCTCCCTGCTGCTTCCCACAGTGTGGCCTCCAAGCCCACCCCAGGGGAGGTGGGCGCTGCCCGAGCTCTAGTCTCTGGTGGCCCACTGGTGTGGGCCTGCCCCTTCCACCCTAGGGCGGCTGCCCCTCGACACTGTGCCTGCTCTGGGAGGTCTGGTGTGAGTCCCTCCTGTTGGGGACTGCAGCCACTCTTCCCCTCTAGAGCACCCCAATCGGTGCTGGAGTGGCCCACCTCTGACGGTGATCTCCTTGATCTTCTTGGTCTTCTCGTTGATCCACTTCTCCCTGCGGACTTTCTCTGTTGCACTCATTAGTTCTTTGAGTTTCTTGATCTCCTAAAAACAAGGACATGGGAAGTGGAAAGAGAAGATGCAAATGACATCTGTCCCCTCTACCACACCTGTGTCCTGAGCAGGGCAGCAGCCTTCCAACTGCAGAGGCCTTCCAACTGCAGAGGCCCTGCTCTCCCCTGTGGCCGGTGGTCCTCAACCTGGCTGTCACCATGGACTCCGGGGCCTCTGGCAACGCTGGTGCCACCCCCACTCAGAATCTGGGCTCTGGTCTGAGGTGGGCTCAGGGACTTGGCATCCAGATGGGAAGCACACTGAGGTGGCTGAGGCGGCCTCTCACTCCTGGCAGCCAAGCAGGAAGACACCAGGAGCGATCCTGGGCCTGAGCTGCTTGGGCACCCAGGTTGGGCTTGGCCTCCTGAGTCCAGGGCCACTGCCCAGGGGAAGGGCCAGGCCGGCACCAGGTCTGGATCTGGGTGGAAACATGGAAGCAGCCAGGGGAAGATGCAGCTGGGTGCGAGGAATAGCCCTCCTGTCTGGACCGCATCCTCAGGGCCCCCGACTATGGAGACCCTCCTCCAACCCTGCCCTGCTCTGGGGTCCGCTGCCCGCGGAGCAGCTCGGCCAGGCCCCCAGGCTGCTCACCAGCTCGTGCTGCTCCTGCATCTGGGCCATGCGCTCTCGACACCGCTGGTCGCCCTGCTTCAGCTCGGCCACCACCGCCTCACACTTCTCATGCAGGACCTTCTTGTCTTCGATCAGCTGTGAGGCGGGGGTGGGGGTAAGGCTCTGCACTAAGGTCCCCACCCCAGCAGGAGGCCTGTCTCCCAGGGCCACCCTGTCCATACAGGACCGTGTATGCTTGTGGACACGGGGCGGCTGCCCCTCTGGGTACTCGACCTGGAGGACATGGTGGATGTCAGAGAGGCCTCGCTGAGGACCCTCCTGGAACCACACCAGCCTCCCTGAGAGCCCGACTCTCGACTCGGGCACACTGATGTCGACCACCCAAAGTGACCACCATCTTTCCAACCCCAGGCCTAGAGGTCTCTCCAGATCCGGCCAGGGATGTGGCTGAGGGGCAACCCGGAAGCTTCTGCTGCTCTCACTGGGGGTACTCTGGCTGTCCCAGAAGCCCCAACAGACCAGGGGTGGCCCTCCAGGGATCTGATGGCCCAGGCACGGCACAGAAAATTTTGAACTTTGTCCAGGACACCTCCCTGTTGGGCCAGCAGTCAGCTAGCTCTGGAACTGCCTGGCTCCTCCAAGGGACACCTGGTCATGCTCTGCCCGCTGTCCCGGCAGCCCACCACACTGGGCAGGACACAGCGGGCTATGTGGACCTCAGGCCAGCTCCACCTGCGGCCAGTCCCTTGCTCTGTAAGCCTGATTCTGACCCTCTGGCCTCATCCACCTTCCTGGTCCCCTGGGAGGGATCACCTGGTCAATGAAGGACAGGTGCCGCTGGATGGTGGCCTCATAGTGCTCTTTCTGTTGCCGAAGCTGCCGCCTCAGCTCCTTTTCTGTCTCTTTGACCCGCCGGACCGTGAGGTCACGTTGCTGTGCCTGTGGAGGATGTGAGCAGGAAAGGAGGTTCTGGCACCAGTCCAGCCAGAGACCCAGGGCTGGGCACGGGTGGCCGTGTGGAAGGCACAGAGTGCCTTGGGAAGAAGCCAGTGCCCAGGGCTCGCAGCGAGGTGCTATGGGGGCCTGTGGCCCAGCTGGCAGCCCTGGGTGACATGCTAAGGGCCTCACCAGTGCCCTCTGCAGCAGCACCACAGCCTGCTTCTGCTCCTCCAGCTCCAGCTTCAGCCGCATCACAGACATGCGCCCCTCAGATGCCAACTCTGGGTGCCCCCGCCCCACGTCTGGTGCCAGCCCCTGCAGATGTGGCCAAGTGTCAGGCAGGTGGGCCACCACCCACTGCTCACTGGGTAGATGACCAGGAGGCAGCATGGATGTGCAAGGTGCCCTGCCTGCCCATGTTCCAGGGGACCTCCATGTCCCCTCCACTCCACCCTCAGGGGAAGGAGCAGCAAGGTGCAGGCGTCTGAGGCGTGGTGGGAGAGCTCTCCCAGAAGGCTTCTGTTGTTGGGTACAGGGGAATGAGGGCTGTGACCTCAGTCCCTACACAGCCTGGCACTCTGGCACCAGTCCAGCCAGAGACCCAGGGCTGGCACAGGTGGCCGTGTGGAAGGCACAGAGTGCCTTGGGAAGGAGGCAGCGCCCGGGTTACAGTCACTTCTGACCTTCCTGCTGTTTGCCACCACTCCACTCAGCCTGGCCACTGGTGTTCACCAGGGGACACCAGGGCCCAGGGTGCCAGGACAGCTCCCTGGGCAAGGCGTAGGGAGGATGCTCGAGAGGCTCACCCAGAGAGGAATCCGCATGGGACAGTCGGTCCTGCCAGTCCCCCGCCTGGGCCCTTCAGCCACATCGCTGAGCAGCCTGGTGGCCTCAGGTAAGGGGGAGGCAGGTGCGACCCCCAGAGCAGAGTGGGCTGGGCTGCCGCAGGGGCCTGACAGGTGCCCACCTCCTGCTGCATGGCGGGCTGGCCCTGGCCCGACCTCTCCATCTCGTCCAGGAAGCTCCTGACGCCCTGCAGCTTCGCCTCAGACAGTAGCGCCCCCTCCTCAGGGGTGCTGCAGGGTGCACCGAGTTTCCCCCATCTCTCCAGGTTGTCAGCCGTCAGGGAGCTGGCACTGTCCTGTGGGTGGGGCCAGCATTGGGTGCTGCTGGGGTGGCCCGAGCACTCGGGGTCCCCGGGGCTGGGTGCTTTGCTGGGGGAGCAGAGGCAGTAAGAGTGGGAGGCGGGAGGCAGCTGGGTGTCGCCCACCCAGAGGTTCTCCTGTGTCCCAACTCAGGGTCCCTGCACAGGAGGGGAGAGTGGGTCAGTGAGATCCGGCTGCCTTGTTAGGGTCTCAACTGCAGCCAGGAGCTGGGGAACCCCGCCTTCCCTGGCCTCTGGGCCTGTGAGAATGGTGGCAGCATGGGCTGGGGTGAGGGATCGTGTGGCTGAGTCACCTCATCCATCCAAGCATATCTGTCCTTGTGATAGACCCTGGGATGGGACAGTGGTTCGGGATCCTCCTCCAGCAGCCTCAGCGTGTCCAGCAGCTCGTCCAGGGTTTCCCTGGACTTGACCCTGCTCCTGGTGGGGCCCACCATCTCCACGTCCTCACTGGCCATGTCCTGGGACAGGATGCCTTACAGTAGACAGGCAGGGGGGACGCAGCCACCAAGGCCACTGGTGCCCAAGAGAATACTCGTGCCCAAGGCGGACCCCAGTGGAGCTGGGTGGGGCCTCTGCTCCCACGTCCTGTGGCCCCTCAAGCCCAGCCTACAGGTTGAAAGCATCTCCACCAGTGGCAACCCTCCCCCAGGAGAACAGACAGACAGGCTCAGCCATTCAGCTACATCACTGAGCAGCCTGAGGGCCTCGATGTCCCCTGACACCTCTGACCTTCAAGCTCCTCTTCTGTGGACAGGGACACAAGGCCCTACCCAGGCCCCGTGTGAAAACCTTACAGGGTTCCAGAGCAGTTCTGAGACTCCACCCAGCCAGGGCCCCCCAGCCTGCCACTCTGCATCAGAACAGGAGCCCTGGGAAGCCTTTCAGGGGAACCCGGCTGAGGAGGGGTGGGGAAAAGGTCAGCTCAGGCCACTCCTGGCATGGACACGCCCCTCAAAACTAAAGTCCAGAAGGGAGGGAAGGGTGGGCTGTGCCCAGACCTGTGGCTTGTCCTCCGGAGACAGCTGGTGCCCTGAGGATGAGTCAGAGGCAGGTAGGCAAGGGTTCCTGGGGCCTGTGGGGTGGACGGTGGTGCCTGCCCAACAGAACACAGCAGGTTGCTGAACCTGGAAGAGCCTGGGAAGGAGCCAGGTAAGGGGGAGGCAGGTACGACCCAGAGCAGAGTCATTGGGGGGCCCTGGCTTCCAGGGACTGAGGTTGGGGAGCTGGCATAACCTCTGGCTCTAGGCCTCGATGCTCCATGGGTCCTGTGTCCAGGACCATCTGTCAAGGACTGAGCACCTCAAGTCCAACCAAACAGGTGAGCTGGTCAGGAGCAGGGGTGGTGTGGGTGTTACCATGGCCCAGGCTGCGGGTAGAAGCTGCCCACCTGGCCACAGTATGAGGGCCAGGGCATGACAGCAAAGGCTGTATCTCCTTCCTATCCTAGGCCTTCCAGGTCACTCACCAGTGTTGTTGGCCTTGAGGGGCTGGCAGGCGTCACTGCCTGGTGTCAGGGGCGGCTCCTGGGAGGGCCGAGGCTGCCCCGGTGCTCTGGTTTCCGGGCTCCCCTTGGGCAGCCCGTGCTCAGCCTTGCCTGACTGCTGGGCTCGTTTCTGCCGCAGCTCCTGCCAGAGGAAGCATCTCTGAGCGGTCCCGAGGCCAGCCCCTTGCCTCCCACAGCCCAGCTGCCCTGGGGCTCCATGTCCAGAGCCTGAGGACCCAGGCAGCAGTGCTGGAGCTGGGGCTGGGGCTGGGCTCTTCCTGGCCTCCGGGGGCTGAAGGGCACCTGAATGGCCGCCTGCCTGGCCTGGCGAGCCTTCTCCTCTCGGGCCTTCTTCCTTGCTGCCTCCTTCTGCCGGTGCAGGTCCAGGAGGTTGCCACTGCCCAGCTGCTGCTGCTGCCCCTGCCAGAAGAGCTGGGGAGGGTGAGGCAAGTCCCCATGACCCTGAACCCCACCTCTGCCCCATGAAGGGAAGCCCCTAACCCCGAGAGTGCTCAGAAGGGGAGTCAACACTGTGCCTCGGGGTCAGGTGCCCATGCAGAGGCCTCCTGGGACTAGCAGGACACTCAGGCCTGACCATGGTCCCCTGAGGACAATGTGGGCCACAGAGGTGTGACCTTTGTGGTTCCAGGTCTCCGTTCTACTAGTCCCAGAAACTGCCTATGCACAGTTCAGACCTTGGGCTTCTGCACCCGCCCAGGGGGAGCCCGGGGTGGCTGTGCCCACACTGACCTCCTGCGTGGCCGCCTGCAGGTGCTCCAGGTCTGCAACTCCTGCTTTGCGGCGCTGTACCTGGTGGCGGTACCAGCGCTGGATGGTGATGGCAGCCTGGTTCACCTGGTGGATAAACCTGCCCAGAGAGCAGGCTTCAGGGCTGAGAGGGGGTCCAGTGCCCCCAAGGCCCTGCCAGAACCTGCAGACTGGAGGCCCAGCCAGGCAGAGCAAGTTGGTGGCTGCACACAGCCCTTGCCACCAACTGAAACCTGGCAGGACCAGCCCTCCTGGCTCATCTCACCAACAACCAAATGTGACGTCCCAGGTCACCAGGAGAGCAGGTGCCGTCTGTCCACAGACCAGGGTAGTCTGTGCACGAAAGGTACCAACTGGAAGCAATCCAAACATGCTTCACTGTCCTCAGAGGGAGCACAGGTGACAGGTGACAGGACGCTGCTCAGCAGCAAGGAGAAACCACCTGCGCTAGTGCCGGGCACAGAGGAGGGGCTCTGTCTAGGGCATGCCACAACAGCCGGACTGCTGGGCAGGGGCCTGAAGGTGGACAGACAGGACTCCAGGGACCGTGGTGCTGGAGCCGTCTGGTGGTGGTGCACTGTATCCACAAGACACCACGTGTGCATCTGTCCAGGGGAAGCCTTTTACCACTCGAGATCACACTCAGTACAGCTGACCAAGGGAAAACGCCGACCCTGACCCTTAGGACCAAGCGCAGATCCTCTCAGCAAAGACACTAACAGAGAGCGGAGGGCAGAACTCGTCTGCCACCAGGGCCCTGACTCGATGAGCCCGCCCACCAAGGGCACCTCAGAGGCTTTGAGCAGCTGCAGCAGGGCAGGCAGGCCGGGTGGAGGTCGAGGCTGGGTGGAGGTGTCTGCAGAGGCTGTCTAGCTGCGAAGTGGGGAGGCCAGGGCCACTATCCTGAGGCAGAGGCTCCACCACACCCACCCCGCAGCCCCCAAGGGTGGCTTCAAGTGTACAGCCCCACAGGGTTTCTTGCTCTTCTCAGTCTTGTATCTTCTTTCCCTTAACTTTTTTTTTTTTGTACTGAGGATTAAACCGAGGGGTGTTTAACCACCAAGCCACATCCCCAGCCCTTTTTGAGACAGGGTCTCGCTAAGTTGCTTATAGCCTTGCTGACTTGCTGAAGCTGACCTTAAACTTGTGATCCTCCTGCCTCAGCCTCCTGAGCTGCTAGGATGACAGGTATGCTCCACCTCATCCAGCCCCATAAAGTTCTTTTAACAAACAACTTTACTGAGAATAACTGACACATTATTAAAACCTGCCCATTTTCAGCACACAATTTCATGATTTTAAGCAAATTCACAGAGTCTGCAACTACCAGCACAATCCCCATCAACATAATCCTGTTCTAGAATGTTCCCACTGCCTCAAAGAGCAACGGCCACCCTGTGTCTCCAGCTTCTGCCCAATCCTGGCAGCCATTGCTCCCTTCATCCCTCTAAGGATCTACCTCTTCTTGGCATTTTATGCAGATGAACCACACCACATGTGTCTGTCACTTGCCATTTAAATAACTACTGAATAAGATTCCCACTGGAGTCCTCCGACCCCAGGCTTTGCCCCTGCTCCCCCAACCCTCCAGGCCCTTGCCCCTGCTCCCTAAAGCCCCCCAGGCCCTTGCCCCTGCTCCCTGCTACTCCCCCAGGCCCTTGCCCCTGCTCCCTGCTACTCCCCCAGGCCCTTGCCCCTGCTCCCCACAACCCCCCCAGGCGCTTGCCCCTGCTCCCTGCTACTCCCCCAGGCCCTTGCCCCTGCTCCCTGCTACTCCCCCAGGCCCTTGCCCCTGCTCCCCACAACCCCCCCAGGCCTTGCCCCTGCTCCCCGCTACTCCCCCAGGCCCTTGCCCCTGCTCCCTGCTACTCCCCCAGGCCCTTGCCCCTGCTCCCTGCTACTCCCCCAGGCCCTTGCCCCTGCTCCCCACAACCCTCCCAGGCCTTGCCCCTGCTCCCTGCTACTCCCCAGGCCCTTGTCCCTGATCCCCACAACCCCCCAGGCCTTGCCCCTGCTCCCCACAACCCCCAGGCCCTTGCCCCTGATCCCCACAACCCCCCAGGCCTTGCCCCTGCTCCCTGCTACTCCCCCAGGCCTTGCCCCTGCTCCCCACAACCCCCAGGCCCTTGCCCCTGCTCCCCACAACCCCCCAGGCCCTTGCCCCTGCTCCCTAAAGCCCCCAGGCCCTAGCCCCTGCTCCCTGCAAGCCTCACCTCTCGGCCTCCTCCTCCGTCACCTCCTTCCGCCTGAGTAGGTTGGTGGTGGTCCCCCCAGCGGCGCCCCGGGCCGCATGGTCAGTGCTGAAGTTCTTGTGGGGCTTCCGGAAGCTGCTACCCTCACTGCCCTCGTTGGTGGCTGCCTTGATGATGTTGCTAATCAGAAGAGAAACCCGTCTCACTGCCCCAGGAGCGCTCTGCCCAGCGCCAGTGGAGCCCCAGCCACCCTTGGCTCTGAGCCAGCAGGAGGTCTGGGCTCGGCAAGAAGCTTGCCCTCCTCCTCTACTTGGCCAGTCCCTGGGGAAACCTGTACTACGACAGACCCATCAGCCTGCGCCCGAGTAAATGGGCTTCACGTTCATTTATTTTTTTAAGTGGTATTGGGATTGAACGCAGGGGTACTGTATCACCGGGCCACATCCAGGCTTCTGTTTTTTTTTAAGTATTTTTTTTTAGTTGTAGTTGGACACAACTTTATGTTATTTATTTATTTTTATGTGGTGCCAAGGATTGAACCCAGTGCCTCATACATGCTAGGCAAGCGCTCCACCTCTGAGTCGCGACCCCAGCCCCAGTCTTCTATTTTTTATTATACAGACAAGGTCTCACTAAATTGCTCAGGGCCTCCCTAAATCGCCCAGGCTGGCCTCAAACCTGTGATCCTCTTGCCTCAGCCTCCAAAGTAGCTGAGATTATAGGCATCTGGGATTACAGGCATGTACCATTAGGCCAGATATTCTTTACATTTACAAAAGTAAGAAGTTCTTAGAAGCAGCAGGAGTCCATAGCTAGGTGGCTCAGGAAAGCTGGAGAGCCACCAACTCAGCAAAGCAGCACAGGGGGCTCCTCTGCTTCTTTCAGTCACCCCACGGCGACACCCTTTCAGTTCTGGACATGGCCAGCAGCTTCCTCAGGAGGGCCCCCGCCCGATGTGAGTCCCTGGGAAGTGGGCCTAGCCCTGGATGGGACTGGGTGACAGCACTGAGGGTGAGGGACCTGCTGCTCGGGTCCAGTGCCCTCACGTGCACCGCGTGCCCTGCTGAGCAGACCCCGGGCCTGGTGCCTCCTGGGCCGGTGCCAGCCTTACTTGAGCGCGGGGGCTGTCTGGTTGGAGCTCTTGAGTGGGGGTGCCCTCTCCACGGGGGCGTAGTGGTTGTGCACCATGCTGGTGACACAGTTGCCCACGGCTCCCTTGCTGCTCCTGTCAGAGAAGGAGGGTGCATCAGTGTGGGAGCAGGCGGCTGGGACCGCCAGCATGGGTACAGGTGTCGAGGGGCTGCCAGTGCTGGCTGTGGCACCGTCAGGAGTCTCCAGGGCCCCATGTCCTGCACCTAGTGGAGAAGCCCTTCCTGTCTCTCAGGGAGACAGCTCTGTCCCCAGGCCCCATGAGGCCGAGGCTGGGGCTGGCCTGCTGCTTCCTCCGGGGCTTCTCCGCACCCTCCCACCACCCTGACCATGGCCTGCGGACGTGCTCTGGTCCTTCAGGTCCCCAGAGTGCGACCTTAGAGTGAACACTGCATCCCTGACAAGGCAGGCCACTTTGGGCCTGAAGGCCATATGGTCCCTACCACCAGAGACACACATGGAGCCACCAAGTCCAACCTCCAGGGAACCCTGGAGGGGCAGGAGCTCCCCGCGGGACATGGCGGCTACAGCCTGCGGGACAAGCACAAGCCCCTGTTTAAGCAGTGGTCAACAGCCCCCACCCCGCCCCCACCCCACCTTGCAGCCTATGCCCTTGAGCAAGAAAGCCATTCATTCCAAAGGAGCCAGATCCCACACCCGCACTGCAGAGGTGGTACCTGTTATTGGCTGTGAAGCTGGGTGCCAGGGCACACTCCCTCCTCCGTGGGCCCCCTGGGGAGTTGAGGGTGCTGGGACTCTGGGCACTGGCCGGTGAGCCAAAGCCCCTGGGCTGATCGTCCTAGGGGCACACAGGACACCCTCGAGGCCCTACCCCAGGGCCCTTGCCCTCCCAACACTGCCATACCCACAAATGGAGGTGCCCAAGTGCCCAGGGTGTAAGGATCACAGCCTGCTGACCAAGACAAAGGCAAAAGGACACAAGGAGCAGATGGCAGTCCTGTGGCAGGACCAAGACCCACGCCGCCTCGGCCCGCCTCACCAGGACGTTCCAGGTGGCTCCCTTCCCACTGCATGGCTTGGGCAGACGGGCCAGCCTCCCTCTCCCACTAGGATCTCCCTCGAACAGCGCCAGGAAGTCAGTGGGCTCTGCAGGCCTGTGTCACAAGAGGATGGCACATGAGGACAAGGTCAGCCAGCCAGGTGGCCAGCCCCAGGAAGACAGGGCCACATCTCACAAGAGGACAGAGGGGGGCTGTGCTGCCAGTGAGAGCTTCTCTCCCAAAGCCGGCTCCTTAGCCCTGACCAGCGGGCTCGGGCTGGGGCCTGGGGGAAGAGGCCCAAGAACCCGTCCATTAGCCACACTGAGCTTAGATTTCGATATGTGACCAGCCACTGCTACCACTCTCCTCCTGTGGTCAGGAAGCCACACAGGCCTGCAGCTCAGAGGGGTCCACAGGGCCCCCCATGTGGCCTAGGACATACCTGCCCCAATGTCCAAACCTACCTGGGGCAAGAGCCACAGCTGCCCCAACAGAGCTGCCCTGATGGAAACGTGGTCTGTCCACACAGTACTGTATCATTATTGTTGTTTTGTTGTTATTATTTTTTTTTTTTAAAGAAAGAGTGAGAGAGAGAGGGAGAGAGAGAGAGAGAATTTTTTAACATTTATTTTTTTTTAGTACTTGGCGGACACAACATCTTTGTTTGTACGTGGTGCTGAGGATCGAACCCAGGCCGCATGCATGCCAGGCAAGCGCGCTACCGCTTGAGCCAATCCCCAGCCCCTGTTGTTATTATTATTATTATTATTATTATACCAGAGATTGAACCCAGGGACGCTAACCCCTGAGTTTCATCCCCAGCACTCTTTGCTTTTGAGATGGGTCTTCCTAAGTTGCTCAGGGCCTTGCTAAGTTGCCCAGGCTGACTTGAACTTGAGTCCTCCTGCCTCAACCTCCTGAGTTGCTGGGATCACAGGCACATGCCACTGCGCCCAGCCAGTGACAAATCAACCCACTATGAGGACTGCAGCACTGGTCATCCACTGGCCATCGCCATGGCACAGATGGCCCTCAAACACACTGAGCTCCAGGACAAAGCCCGACACCAAAGGCCACACACGGTGACTCCAGCTGCAGGAAATGTCCAGAGCAGGCGAACCCACAGCACGCAGGTTGGTGACCAGCAGGTGGGAGGGAGGGAAATGACCACCAAGGGCCACGGGGCTTTCTCCAGGGAGAAAACATGACCGTGGCGATGGCAGGACAACTCAAGTGCACTAAGGATCACAGACGGGCTGGGTGTGGCTCAGCGATAGAGCACTTGTCCAGCATGCAGGAGGCCCTGGGTTCAATGCCCAGCACCAAAAAAATAAATAAATAAATAAAAAGAAAAGAAGAAGAAATAAAAAGTGCAGCAAGTATCCCAGCTGCTCTGCGCCACAGTCCTGGGCTCTGAAGTTGCCTCTGGTGGACACACAATGCCAACCCCTGAGGCCACCGACCCTGGGCGGGGCAGCACTGTCCTGTTCCTCAGGGGAGGTGACCCCTGGGCTGGCCCAGAACTTATCAGTCTGCACATCTGCAGCCCTAGCTGGCATCTGCCCTCTTGCAGACAAGATGTGTGGGAGGAGGTGTCAGCCTAGGCCCTTGTCCTGAGGGTCTGCTGGCTGCAGGCTGGGTCCCCTGCTGGCACTGGGCATCCCTTCCCACTGGAGTGGAGCCAGCAGGGCAGCAGCTGTTTAACTGGTGGAGGTGGCACAGGCTCACCAGGAGGACGGGGAAGTGCCAGGTGCCAGTGCCTCTGCACCCAGGCCTGACCCCAGGGGAAGGTGGAAGAGGCTGGGACAAAGACTTGTGAGGAGCAGGCCTGTGAGGGTCCCACCACCTGCCACCAAGCCCAGCAGAGGACACAGGTGGGAGATCTGCCTGGAGGACCACGCCTGCAGGGTCCCTGCCAATGAGACAAGACTGTCTGCCTGTTGGTGGCCTCCCCACCCAGCCCATGGCTAGAGGTGGACATGCATGGAGCTCGCCCCAGACCCCAGGCCTTAAAGGGGCACAAATGGAGCTGACAAAGGGCTGAGGCAGGAGAGGACAGGGGCTACCTGGGGGCTGGGCTACCAGAGGGCTCTGGGAGAAGCTGGGGTGATGAGGCCACCCGATGGGCTGGGGTTACCTGGGGCAGCTGGTCCACGGCTGGTTGACCTGTGTGGTGCTGTTAGACCTTCGAAGGTTGTTGATGGCCCGGGAACCCCCAAGCCCTGTGGCCTCCTGCGAAGAGGGAGAGAAAGCCACTCAATGGCCGAAGTCTCCCACCCTGGTCAGCCTGCTCAGCACAGGCAAGCCCTGGAGGGACAGACGAAAGGCACGCTCGGTTTAGGGACGGACTGGGACACAAGTGGTCCAGGAGCAGGTAGGCAGGATGGGGCAGTGTGGGGGCTGGGCAGGGCCGACCACCTAGAGCCTGGACTTCCTGCACAGGTGGGGAGGGTCGTGGCCAGGCAGCAGGCTGGCTGTGACCGTCTCCTGTTGGGAGCACAGCCAGGCGGCTCTAGGGTTGCCATGGGGTGAGAGAGGAGATGGGGGCACCGGTGGGCAGCGAGCTCTCAGGGAGTCTGGGTCAGAGGGCAGTCTGCACAGTCCCCGGGCAGGAGGCTGTTGGGGAGGAGAGTGCCGCCGGTGGCGAGGGCATGTGGAGCCCTGCGGCCAGGCTGAGGGAGGCACCTGGGTGGCCTCTGGGAGAGCAGTGAGGGGCTTGAGGCAGGTGGGGAAGGGCTCAGTGGAACGCGGCTGGGCCCAGGGCTGCCTTCCAGCTTCCCACAGGCTTAAGATCTTCCAAATCAAGCACTTTGGGGGAAAGTCCTGAGTGAGAAACAGCGGGGGACCCTCCCCACCCCACACACTGCTCACATCATCAGTGAGATTCAACCTGACGCCAACAGGGGTCCACCCCAACAGTGAGCCCCCAGACCGGAAAACAGACACAGACTTTCAGGTTTTAAAATCCGAATCCTTAAGCTAAAAACAGCCCCCCCCCCCTCCCCGCCAGAAGACAAAAAACAAAACCACATGCCGGAAGCCGGAAGCAGACATTCTCCCTGGCGTCTCCCCTGGCTCGAAGTCGCTTTCTGAAGCAGCGGACAGCGGGCCGGAGCGGCCACAGCAGAGACACAGGGCTCTGACGTACCTTCCCTGCAGAGGACGCACACTCCCCCCAGGCTGTGGGCGGCGGCCCTCACGGACTGTCAGGGTCTGTTTCCAGAGGCAGCTGTCAAGTCTGGCAGGTCAGTGATGCGCCCAGTGCTCTCCTGTGGTGGTCCCACTGGACCACACTAGGGGCCCAGGCCAGGCACTGGGAAAGGCTCCAGAGGACAGGGCGGTGGCAAGGGCACCAAGCGTGCACCCAGCACCCAGCACCCTGCGAAGGGAGCTGAGCGACGACTGAAACTGGGGCAATGGACCCAGAAAGGCCACTGCTCTTCTGGGCAGACCCAGGAATGTCTGCCTGGCCCTGGCACTGTGCCTATCAGACATGGGCAGAGGGCACCCTCCACCTCCTCAGGGAGGCTGGCTGAGGTGGGCCGCACCTGCTCAGGGAAAGGGGCAACGGAGGCCTGCGCCTCACCAGAGCAAGCCCCAGACTCTGCCCTCAGCATCTCGGGGGTGACCTCGAAGTCCCCAGAATTTCCCACCTGATCAAAATGTCAGTTCACCTGGGACCCTGGGCCAGCCTCATGTCGAACAGTACGGTTTACAGAGGGGATTTCAACAACACCCAGAAGGTGAGGTGGGATGGGGGCGTGGGCCACATAGTGCCACTCCACCTGGAGGGGCTGTAGGCTGAGGCGCGCCAGTGTGTGCCCACCGCACCTCTGCATGGAGCAGGGCAAAGCAGAACACACAAGATGAGGCCAGAGCAGTTTGTTGGGCCAGAAAGGAAGAAAGCAAGTGCTCAAAACCAAAAGGTGAGCAGTCCAAGGGAGCAAGAGCCAGGCGCAAGACTCCCGGGGCCAAGGCTGGAGCCGGCAGATCAGCAAGCAAGGGGTTCAAGAGCAGCACGCGCTGCGGAGCCTTCTCACAGTGAGGTACAGTGAGAAGCCACTGGTCACAAACCCCAAAGAACCTGTGGAGACATTCTGGCTAGAGCAGGGCCCACAGGTCCCCAAGCGTGGACCACATGGATAAGAGCCCTCCAGAGAGCAAGTAAGAAAGGGAACCTGACGAGTGGCAGGGAGGCCTCATGCCATGAAAGGGCCGTCAGCTCTGTGGTCCTACCAAACCTGCCTACCCATGAGAACGTCCTGCAGACCACCGTCAAGTCATGGAGGAGGGGCTGAGCCTCGGCCATAGGGGACCGAGGGGGCCCAATGCCATGTGGGATCCTGGGGCAGAATAAAGACGTCAGGCCAGACACTGTAATCCCAGCGGCTCAGGAGGCTGAGACAGGAGGACCGCAAGTTCAAAGCCAGCCTCAGCAACAGCGAGGCACTAAGCAACTCAGTGAGACTCTGTCTCTAAATAAAATACAAAATAGGGCTGGGATGTGGCTCACTGGGCAAGTACCCCTGAGTTCAATCTCCTGTACCCCACCCCCCAAAAAAAGATGTCAGAAAAAAAAAAGATGTCAGGCAAAAATTGGGCATGTGACAACTGTGGGCTTCAGCCATTGACAAGGTCATGGCCTGGGCCAACATCCCACACTAGTGCCACAAGAGCACGACGACCCACAGCTGTGTGGATAGTCCTGGTTTCCATCTGAAGCTGGAAGGATGCAGCTTGCAGCTCATGCTCACCCGATTCCACACAGGGAGATAAATGCCTCTGATACCGCAGACACAGATGTGGACTGCTACACCGGCAGCTCGGGGGAAGGAACAAGGGGCAAAATGCGCCGTGAGAGGCTGTGTCCAGCACAGAACCTGGCCCTCGGCCTGTAGTGGACCAACTCAGCCCTTCCCCTCTGCTGCCCTGATTCTAGAATCAGTCAATCACGCAGACCGAGACCCCCAAGCTCCTTCAAGCAGAGTGAAGGGCAGCTACGTCAGGATCCAGGTACATGCAGCGGCCTGCTAGCCTAGCTCCTCGGAAGCCCTTCAGCAGAGGTAAAGGCTGGCCCTGCCACCCACTCCACACACGTGATTGCGTTCTTGTGGCATCTCAGGTAAACTTTTCTCATTGCCAAACATCTATTTGAATTTGAAAATATTTATGTTTTATTAAGGCATGTAATAAATTATTCTTTGAAACTTGTTGGACTGAACAAGATTCAAAGCCATGCGGTAAAAGATGGCATACTGATTGCAAAATGAACAAAAATAACATTGTGATTTTTTTGATACCGAGAATTGAACTCAGGGGCACTCAACCACTGAGCCAGATCCCCAGCCCCTTCTTGTGTTTTTATTTACAGACAGGGCTCACTGAGTCGGTTAGGGCCTCACTCTTGATCCCCCTGCCTCAACCTCCCGAGCTGCTGGGATTACAGGCGCCACCACGCCACCTGGCTGCATCTTTCTAATACAATTTTCTAACAATGTAATAAAACTCTAAACTTACATATCCATGTCCTGTTAAAACCACGTTTCATTAAAAGTACACTTTCATAGTATGTAATTTACATTTTTTTCCTAATGTGCTTATCTAAATGAAGCAAAGCTACAAATATAGACCTTAATGATAAGTTAAATAAACTTCTCTACAACTGCTAAAAAACAGCACCATCAGTTCTCTTTCTGTGCATACCAAATTAGTGAAGACCAACAGCTGTGGGCATGTTGTATGTCACTGTCCATCAGTGGCACTCTCCTTGTGTGAGGTGAGTATAAATGGGGCCGATGAGCTTCTTTTGGCAGCACCCAGGGCCCCCACTGAGCCACACCCAGCCGGGAGCACTTGGCAATACCAATACCACGGGTTCTGACCCCGTGGTTCCACCTTTAAGATTTATTCTAGGGGCTGGGGATGTGGCTCAAGCAGTAGCGTGCTCGCCTGGCATGCGTGCGGCCCAGGTTCGATCCTCAGCACCACATACAAACAAAGATGTTGTATCCACCGAAAACTAAAAAATAAATATTAAAAAAATTCTCTCTCTCTCTCTCTCTCTCTCTCTTTAAAAAAAAAAAAAAACAAGATTCATTCTACAAGATCACGTATGTATTGGCAAACACAGGCCTGAAGACACTCGTGGCGGCACTGTTTGCTGCCAGCCGACCTGCAGCCACCCACAAGAGGACCTTCTGCCCTGCTGTTAGAGAGCAACGGCTGCGCACAGCCACTCAGGGTTCTACAAGACACAGCCCGCGCGCAGGCCCACATGTGCCTGTGTACTGGAGCAGCAAGACCCGCAGCACCACACAGCCACCCTGACATGTTGCCCGGGGAGGTGACAGGCAGGTCTGCTGCTTGATGGGCCCCCTTCTGGTGTCTCTGCATTTTAAACCGTGTGCATGTGACCATTCAGAATAGCACACACAGAATTTTTTTAAATATGTATTTTTTAGTTATAGATGGACACAATACCTTTATTTATCTTTGTGTGGTGCTTAGCATCGAACCCGGGGCCTCACACACGCTAGGCAAGCACTCTACCACTGAGCTACAGCCCCAGTCCCATAGGTAGAATTTTAAAACAATCAAACAAAGCGGCAGCACGGCGGCACCAGGTGACGGATATGGACAGCTTCGTCTGTCCTGGGTCTTCCTGGCAGCGGTTTCCCACCTCCTTGCTGAGGCTGATGTCAAGAAGGGAGGAGGGTCTTGTGCTCACTGAAGGCGCCAAGGCGGAAAGGGTGTGCTCAGAAGGTACACAAAGTCACAAGCCAGGAGCCCCACCCTCCAACTGCAGGGTGGTCTGGCACTGACGTCACCTGAGCCACAAGACCACCAGTGACTACAGCTCATGTCCCAGACAATCGCGGGACAGAGGGCCCTGGAGAGAGGGAAGTCTTTGGAGACAAAGGTGATATGGAAATACCAGGCGGACGGTCAGCAAAATGGCCCCCAGCCAGGGGCTACTCCAGCCCCACAGAGAACAGGAGAAAGAGAGTCATCAGCCCCATGTCAGGCATGGAGCCATGGCCTGGCAAGTGCTCCCCACAAACCCCAAAGACACCTGTGGCAGCAAGGTGGCCAAGAGGACAGGCGCCACCCAGAGCCACTCCTCGCTGGGTGGTGGCTTTTACCCACATGTGACCCCTGCCAGGGATACCAGGGAGCAAGCTACAATCATAAATGTAGGAAACAGCTGGACACTCTGCCACGGAGAGGACTCGCGAGCTCCCCCCTCAATACTGGGGCAGGCAATGGGGCAGCCTGGGAAGATGCCTGGACAGGACCTGTGCTGGCCTTGTCTTTAAACCCATGTTCAGGAACAGAATGCCCTCAAGTGGAGAGGTGGGAGAGGGTGGTAGGTGCCCAGGTCAGCCACAGGTGCAGCCAACCACAGCTGGGCACTAGCAAGCCAGCAACTCCACACCACTGTGTCACCGCATCATCCCCACCCCACGCCCCCTTCTAGGCCTCCTGGGGCAGTGGGAGGGAGCTGGACAGGAGGCAGGGTCCAGTGACTCCGGAGCAAGGTGGAGCTGCAGAGGGCAGCAGGTATCAGTGACACACTAGCCCAAGTTGGCCATCACTCCGCTGAAGCAGCACACTGTATCTTAAACCTGTGGCCACCATGAGTGCCCTGGTAGAACGTCCCAGATCCCCATCACAAGGGTCCTGGGCTTTGGGAACTTGTTTGGATGGAAGGTCCTCTACTAGACTGTTGTCCTCACCTCAGAATTTGGCTTTCACGAAAGCAGGAGTGACCTTTTTAGGGAGAAGGGCGGTAAGAATGCAAGGGCACTTAACCACTGAGCTACATCCCCAGCCTTTATATTTTATTTAGAGACAGGGTTTCACTGAGTTGCTTAGGGCCTCACTAAGTTTCTAGGGCTGGCTCTGAACTCATGATCCCCCTGCCTCAGCCTCCTGAGCCACTGGGATTACAGGCGTGTCCACCCGCCCAGCTGGAGCAAGGCTTTTATCCACAGGGATCACCATCCCAACCCATGAGGCTACTCTCAACCAGGACCCCTACCAGGACCAGACTGTCTGGGCATCTAAGCCAAGCTCCCAGGCCCCTCTGTGGGGCACTGCCCTGCCCCGCCCCCAGCACTTCCCTGAGACCAAATCCTAGCCCCTCAGCCACCCTGATGTGTGGGTGACAGCCTCATTCCCTGCCCCAGCACAGGTGGCAGGAGGAGCACCCCTGCCCAGCACACTGGAGCCCATCCAGGGTTCTCCGGGGTCACAGGAGCGTGGCACCCTCCCCACAGGTCAACCTTGTTGATTAAGATTCCAAACAAATCCAAGGGCAGCAGAGCAGGAGGGACAGGGCCTGGTGCTAGGATGTGGGCTCTGCCTCAGGCCAGTTGGCCACTGTGTCCTCCTGTGGGTCAGCTCCCAGGTGTGCACGGCCTGGACCATTCCTGCTTGGAAATAGCCAAGAACTGCACAGAACTGCCCTGGGACCAGATGCCACCCATGACAACAGGACCCAGGGCCCTACGCTGCACTCACCAGAGCCCTCCTCCTCATTGTGCCGCCTGTGGCCACAGAGATGGAGCGGGTGACGGGCTTGGCTGTAGAGGCACTGCTAGGACGCCGGGACATGGGCAGAGGGAGGCCAGTCAGACTCAGGTCCACACCTTCCGGGCTGCCCTCAGGGGTACCACTAGTGGCCCGTGAGCCTTTCATGGTGGACATGACAGACCTTAAGAGGGAAACGAGATATAGTGAGACACCCGAAAAAACTGCAGTCCCCTGCAAACACCACCTGCAGCAGAGCCTTGCCCGCTCAAGACACCTAGGTCCACCTGCCACCAAACCCTCCAGGAACCTGCCACCCTCCTCACTGACAGGTGAGCCCCTCAACAGGAATACGAGGGGGCTGTTCTAAACCCCATGCCAGTACAGGGCTGAGCAGGTGCCTCTGGGTGATAGGCAGGTGGGCAGCATATTACTGCATGAAAGTGGCTCAGATAAGTGGAGTGCCTTGCTCAGGATCATGGTGCTGGTAGTAAACGGCAGAGCTCTACCATTTACTACCATTTATTACCAGCACCATGATCCTGAACAAGGCACTCCACTTGTCTGAGCCACTTTCTTCAGTGAAATGGGAATTTTAGAATTGCCTCTGTGTGGGTACCACAAGGTGTGACCTGAGGCTAGCATAGGGTGTGCACTCAACAACCCAATTTACTCCAGCAGGATTTGGTCTTGAAAGTCCTAGGACAATAAGCTCAGGGTCCCCAAGCTCTAGCCAAGACCCCCTCAGAGCCCCTGGGCACTCCCTGAACTCTTGGATGAGGCAGCTGCTCTTGTGCTTTCGGGGCACCCTGCCACCCCTTTTTATGTAGGCTGCTCTTAGTCTCCCTTGCTCTTTTCCTCTGAAAAGGGCTCAGCCCCAGCTTCTCTTTCCCATCCACCCTCTTGCCTGGGAACCACCTCTGGCCTCTTGGCTCCCTCCACATCTCAACCCTGGTTGGGTCAGAGACTCCTTGTCTTGGACAACTGTAACAGCCCCTCCACCTGCCCGGCCCCCTGCTGTCCTCACCCGGCACCTGAGTTTCAGAACACTCCCAGATGGCATTATATCCTGGTGGAAACAGTTTTCCAGGCACAGAGAATCAAACACCCCACCCCTGCCCACTCTCATGCTCAGCTGGCCCATCCCAGCATCTCTGCACCTGCTGGCCCTTCTGCCTACCTGACCTTGTCTACCACCCCAACCCTCTTCTTTCCCATATCCTGCTTCCGCTTCAAACACCACACAAGATTCTGAATTGGGTGACTCCCTTGAGAGGACAGGGACCTGACACAGAAAGGGCTCAAGTGGTGAGTGCTGAGGGAATGAGGACCCAAATGTTACATGTGATTACAGTCCCTGTCACTGCATCCGGTGTGCCAAGGGCACAGAGCTATCGTGGGTCAGTGCTGCCTGGGTGCTACCCCACAGTTGGCCAGCCCCAGTCTGGGAGCCGGTCCCCCGTTTTCTAGCGGCAGACCTGCCACTGGCCTGGTCAGCGGCCTCAGCTCTGCGTTTCCTGCTTGCCGGTGAAATTTAACACCCCCCCTCCTCGGCACTGGCCACGCCCAGCTGGACACAGCGGACCCTGCTGTCCCAGCCACACGTGCAACCAGCAAGGCTCCGGGGTAAACACAGCCTCTCCATGGAAACCTCCGGCAGGATGAAGGGAGGCCTGCGAGGCCAACCGCACCCCGGGTGGAAAGGTGTTCCTCGCGGGGCCTGAGGGGTCAGGTCCAGCGTCCCGCCTGGCCCCGCGTGGGGGGGACGCGGGGACAAGCAGGGGTAGGGCCCTTGCGCAGTGCGGAGCCCTCCGCTTCTCCCCGGGCCGCTCCGGTCTCCCCGGTTCCCCTGGGCATAAGGCGGGTCCTGAGACCCCCGGCCGTACTCCACGTCGCCCTCTGGGAGGGCGGGAGAGGGCCGCCCGGGGGCACCAGCCCCGTCTCACCTGCAGGGCGAGACTCACCTGCGCGGACACCCCTCACCTGCGCGAGCTGGGCCTGGGGCGCGGGGCCCGCGGACTCGGCCGGGCGGGCGACCTGGCGCCCCGCGGTCCCCAGCGGTGCCCCCGGGCGGGTGACAATGAAGCGCCGTGAGGACGGGCGAGGGGCCGCGGCTAGCAACCACTCGGGCACCGCCTCCCCTGCCCTTCACCCGGCCCGCCTTTCCTGCCAGCGTCGCTTTCGGATTGGTCTTCTGGCCTCCCGCTTTGGAATTCTCTGGACCTCATTGGACCACTGGGCTGTCCTTCGGGAGGTTCCAGCGTGGGAGGAGCGGCGGAGAGCTGGGGGCCCGCGACGGTGGCGGGCTGTCGATTGGATGAGGCCGGAAGAGGGCGGAGCTTCTGGGGCGGGGCCAACGCGTGGGCGGAGCGGGCGGTGGGCGGAACCAACGCGCCTCTTGATCCCACCCCTGACCCGGCTCCGTCCGCTGGTGAGCGGAAGGCGCGCGTTAGGCCGGGAGTGCGTCCCCGTGCTGCGTGGTCAGAGCCCTCGCCCGGCTCTGGCTCTCCAGACTCTGCCCAGGGAACCCTGGACATACAGATCGGATGCCCTCTTCAACAAAAGTTGTATTACATGGTGCTGGCCTCTCCACATACCTTTTATATTTATATATATATAATTTTTTTTTTTTTTTTTTTTTTTTTTTTTTGGTACCAGGGACTGAATTCAGGGGCACGTGCCCACTGGGCCCCATCCCAGCCCTATGTTGTATTTTATTTAGAGACAGGGTCTCATTGAGTTAGCGCCTCGCTAAATTGCGGAGGCTGGCTTTGAACTCCTGCCTCCGCCTCCCTGGCTGTTGGGATTACAGGGATATATATATATATATATATATATATATATATATATATATTTTATTGTTGTGGTATATATATATATATTTTTATTGTTGTTGTTGTCGTCGTCAATGAACCTTTATTTTATTTATAGGCGGTGCTGAGAATCGAACCCTTACACATGCTAGGCAAGCGTTCTGTCACTGAGCTATAACCTCCACCCCCACCTTTTCTTTCCCCTTAAACACCTTTATTATTTTTATTCTTTTTAAAAGGGTTTGAACGGGGCACATAGACCATGCCTGTAATCCCAGATGCTGGGGAGGCTGAGGCAAGAAGATTGCAAATAGAGGACAGCCTCAGCATCTTAGCAAGGCCCTGAGCAATTTAGAGAGACCCTGTCTCAAAATTAAAAAAAAAAAAAAATAAAAGAGGTTTGAAGCCGGGAGCAATAATGGTGCAGGCCTGTAATCCCAGGGACTCAGGAAACTGAGGCAAGAGTATTACAAGTTCAAGGCCAGCCTGGAAAACTTAATGAGGCCATGTCTCAAAATAAAAACCAAAAAGGGCTGTGAATGTAGCTCAGTGGTTGTTTGCCTAGCTTCATTCCCCAGGACTGCAATAAATCAGTAAATAAAATAGAAGAGTTGGTTTATACATAGTAAAATTCACGGTGTTGGCAGTGTGAGTTGTGCAACCACCTCTGCAACCCAGGTGCAAAACACTCTTCCACCCACGTGTGTGTGTGTGTGTGTGTGTGTTTGGGGTGGATCGGAATGTCCTCCAAGCTGGTGTGCTGAAGGCGTGGTCCTCAGTGCTGCAGTGTCCTGAGGTGGGCCTTCAGAGGGTGAGGGGATCAGGAGGCAGAGCTCACACTGATGGGTGCGTAGACTACTGGGCTGAAGCAAGGCTGCATGTCACTGGGTGTGTGCCCGCAAGGGTACTTTTTGCTGGAGCTCCTGCTCCCTCTCTCCCACTCCCTCTCCTCCATCTCCTCCCTCTATTCAGGCCCAACACACTGCAGCCAGCCAGCCATGGGTGGAGAGCTCTGAAACTGAGCTACAACAGAAGTTGTTATTCTTGGGTATTTGTCACCGGGTGATGAAAAAGCTGACTTGGAACTGGACCTCCTCATTGCCAAACCCTCCCCGCCCTCAGGCCCTATGGTCAGGCAGCTTCAAGGTCATGGCGTAGCCTTGGGCCTGGTTCTCCCCCGGCTCTCTGCTCCTGGCAGCAGTGCTCAAGCCACAGGCAAGCCCAGCTGTCACCTTGTTCTTCAACCTTAGGACCCAGCCTCAATCCCAGCACTGCCACTGAAGCCGTGGCTCTAGACTTGCTTAGACTGAGTGGAGGTGGCTTCTGTTTGGGTGAGTGCTGGGAGGGGCTTGTGGGTCGTGTACTGGGTGCTTGTAAGCTACCAGAATGTTCCACAAGCTTGCAGCTCCACACTCCTGCAGCCCTCTGGGCCCAGTGCTGCCAGGGTTCCTCCTCTACAGTCCCAGTGACAGGCAGGTCGTGGGAACCCACACAGCCTTCAGGACCCTTCCTGATGATCAGGGGCGGTGAGAATCCACTCCTGACACGTGCGCCTTGTGTTCACACAAGGGATCAAACTCAGGAGTACTTTGATCCTTTGGGGACATATCTGTTCACATATTCTGTTCACTTTGTAATGTGGGTCCTTTTTCTTAGTTTTGAGTGTTCCTTACAAGGTCTTTATATCAGTCCTTCATTAAGAGACAGGTGATCTGAAAATATCTTCTCCATCTCTGTTCATCCCCTTAACTGTCAAAAGAAAAGTTTTGTTTTTGTGGTTTTTTGGTAGGTAGTAGAAATTGAACCCTCATGTATGCAAGGCAAGTGCTCTGCCACTGACCCACAACCCCAGCCCTTTTATTTTGAAACAGGGTTTAAGTTGCTGGGGGTCTTGCTAAATTGCCTGAGCTGGTCTTGAACTTGCAATCCTCGTGCCTCAACCTCCCAAGTAGCTAGGATTATAGGTGTGTACCACAACACCTGGCTAAAGAGGTTTTTTTTTTTAAATCATTCTTTAAAATATTTCTTTCTTTTATGTACACAATGCCTTTATTTTTATGTGGTGCTGAGATCGAACCCAGGGACTTGCACACACTGAGTGCTCTACTACTGAGCCACAACCCCAGCCCCAAGTTTTTTTTTTTTTTTTTTAACTTTAGTAATAATCCTTTTTCTATCTCATAACACTATTGCTTAACCAAACCACAGAAACTTCTGTTTTCTTCTGGAAGCTTGACAGTTTTGCTTCATGTTGAGACCTATGGTTCCCTTTAAACTACAGGTAAGGTGTGAGGTATGGGCCAAGATTTGTTTTTTTATTCCTTTTTCCACATGCAGATGTCTGCTGTTTAGCACTGTCTTAAAGGCTGCCCCTTCTTCAGGGCCAGTCACTTTTGCAGAAGACGGATGGTCCACATGTGCTGGTCCATTGATCAGCATCTACCTGGTCGCCAACACCAGCCTCAGCTGTGCTGAGATCAGTCACTGGTGTGTTCTTACTCAAGATCACCTCAGTTATTCTAATTCCTTCGATTTTCACTGTTTGTCACTATATCTTCAAAAATCCAGCAGAGGGACCTGGGGCACAGCTCTGTGGTAGAGCACATGCTTGGCAGGTGAGCCCCTGGGTGCTATCCCAGCTGAGACCTGACGGGGTCACCTGAAGCCTGCAGGTCTCTGGTTCAGAAGCAGGGATCCCTCATCGACGCTCATGCTCACCTCCTCTGCTTGACATCTCTCATCCCAGGCACAGTGACGTGACCACCACCAGGATCGAGGTGTGAATGGACACAGTAAGATTAGTGGCAAGGATGGGGCCACTTGGCAGTTGTGCCAAAAGTTAATAACAGCCGGCCTACGTTAAGAATCCTCAGAGCTAGCAGGACGGACGATGCACACCAGTGATCCCAATAGCTCGGAAGGCTGAGGCAGGAGGATGGCGAGTTCAAAGCCAGCCTCAGCAACTTAAGCAACTCAGGGAGACCCTGTCTTTAAATAAAATATAAATAAGGGTTGGGGATGTGGTTCAGTGGTTGAGTACCCCTGAGTTTGATCCCTAATAACCCCCCCAAAAAAAAAGAAATCCCCAAAGTGTGTTCTTACTAATGGTGTCTTCATTAAAATGTACACCTGCAGAAGAAAGTGGGAAAAAAGTGGCCCAACTGCATACAACAGTAGTGTTTTTATTCAGAGTGTAGACCCCAGCACTCTGGCAGCTCCCGTGGGATGGGCAGGAGCACTCCACCTCTCCCATGCAGTCTGCAGGAGGCAGCTGGGGCCAAGGGGAGCAGCACGAGCCTGGGGCAGGGCACCCGGGAACCAGGCCTGCTGCACCCATGGGCATCACACCAGCCTCAACCCCACAAGGCAGTGGGCTCTGGCCACTGTGGCTTTTCTGAGAAGAATCTGAGGTTGGGACCAAAACAAAGTAAGAACCAAGCTGTTGCTCCCAAGTTCAACCCTTGACTCTGAAGGTAGAGCTGCTCCTGGACCCCAAGGCCAGCACCTGAAACCCTGTCTGCCACTACAGGAATTCAAGCCCAAGTAGCCAGCATCCAGCCAAGGAGGCAGATGGACAAGACTGAGATAGCCCTGGGGTCCTCTTCTCTGGTCAGGTTGCCTGGAGACTGGCCAGTAGCCTTCAGGAAGCATTAGTTTGCAGATGCACTGGCCAAAACCCCAAGACGACAGGTGGCCCCCAGGCACTCAGACCCTTGAGAAGGCATGTGTGGGTCCTATCCTGCAGGGGCATGGCTGGGGAACTGGCCTGGAGGGAAGGTGTCACAGATGACTCGTGGGGGCACCAGATAAACCTGCTCTTCAGCACGTGCGCCCTGTCCTGGCCAGTCTGGGGCATGCAGAGGTGCCGCACAGGCTCCATTAGTGGCTGTCCACACCAAGGCCCCAGTGGGTGAGGATGAGAGACCAGAAAGGTGCAAGGAAACTGCCAGCAGACCCCTAGGAGAACCAGGCCTTGACGGGCAGGAGGCCACAGGGTCCTGGGAGCCACCAGCTGAGAACAAGGAAACCAGATGCCAGGTCCACCTGGTCACACATTTAAGAAAGGGAAAGCTGAGGGCTCCGAGCCCACAGGCTCTGCAACCATTGCCTTCTGGGCCCGTGCCTGGGGAGGCTGGGCTGGGTGGGGTGCCTCTATAGAAGCCCTGGTGCCACCCAGGTGGGGGCAGGCCACCAGCTCCATGCCAGCAAACAAGGAGCCACGACAGCGACTGGGGCCTCTTTTTGGGGTGTCTGGGCCCTGCTCTCTAGACACTGCCAGAGAAGTTTCAGCCTCATTGGTGTCTCCAGGGATTGGGAGGGGACAGGAGTCCAGGGGTGGGGAGGGCACAGGGCTCCTAGGCAAGGCTGGGGTGGAGCTCAGTGGCTGGAGGAAGGCCTGGCCCCCAGGGGGAGGCGAGGGGCCAGTCAGCAAGTCCGAGGAGCCTGCAAGGGTGGCTGCGGGGCCAGGCTCGGTGCAGGACCTGGGAGCAGGGGGCTGCTGTCCACAGGAGGCCTCCAGGTGCCTCAGGATCTAGAAGAAGAGAGGAAGTGGGAGGTTCCTGCATAGCTCCAGGAGTCCTGGGGGACAGCTGGTCCCTCCCCACATGCCCTTCTTAGCACACTGCCTAGAAGGCAGGGCCAGCTTGGGCAGGAGCCTGTTGTCATCGCTGCCCTCCCTATGTCACTGCCATGCAGATAGACATTCCTGTCCTCAGAACTTCCTGGGCACCACCAGGGAAACTGAAGAGCCAGTTCTTCAGCATGTCTGGTCACCCCAACAGGTGGACATGAAATGCACCCATAGCAATGTGCAGTCCAGGCTCACTCAGCACTGTGACTGCAGCCCGTCAGCGGGCAGCAGTGGCGGACGGAAATGGGGCTGGGTGACGGGCAGCTGTACTCCCAGCAGCCACAGAATGGGAAAAAATGGGGACCAGGACGATGGAGGGGCCAGGCCTGGCTGGGAGGGGCCAGCAGCACTCAGAACACTGGGGAAGTGGGCACAGACCAGGGCTAGAGTTGGAGGAGGTTCCCCTGGCTGTGAGGCTGCAAGGAGGGAGGGAGGAGGAAGAGTGAGCCAGGCGCTGAGGCTGAGGGCTGGGGTTCTGGGACGTGACCGTGCCCCAAGCATGGTACAGCCAGCACAGGGCGCAGGGGACAGCAGGGACCGTGTTCCATTTCCTCTGCCAGCACTGCCCACCAAGAAGGGCCTTGTGGGCATGTGTCCAGGAGAGGGACACTGCCAGTGGCCCCAGCTGCTGCCCACCTTGGTGGCCTTGCTGGTCACAGGCCCAGGGCCTCCCCTGCTGAGTTCCTGCAACCTTGACTGGGAGAGGAGGAGGACGTGCTCCGGGGGAAGGAGGTCAGCACAGCCCAGGGAGGCGATGGCACTCAGGGCCCTCTAGGAGGCAGGAGGCAGGGTCAGCACCCAGCAGCACACCCAACCCCAAGGCTGAGCCCTGTGCACACAGCCCCCTGGCTCCCCGTGGCCCCACAGCCCTCTCACCATCTGCTCGTGCTCACCAGCCCCGTCCAGGCGGTGGAGGAGCAGCTCCAGCACAGCCTCACAGTTGAGCAGCCCGCACCTGTGGGCAGGAGGGGATGGCTGGTGTCCCCACGCAGGCCTGGCTGGTGGGGGCGGGGCGGGGTGTCAACTCACTCTTTGAGGAAGTGCTGGGCCTCCTCCCGGCTCAGGAAGGTGCGTGGCCCCTGCACCAAGGTCCTCACCAGGCTTAGCTCTTGCTGGCAGTCACTGGTGGCCACAGCCTCCGCCCTGGGAAGGGAAAGTACTCAGGCAGCTCCAGCTCGGGTGGAGGGGGACGGCCCTTCCCCCTCCCTATGCTGGGGTGAAGCCTGGACAGCAGGAGCCCTGGGGAAGACCCCTCTGGGAGTGGAGGCCACATGTCCCCTCCCCTAGCTGATCCTGCTCACCTTTCTGCCAGGTCGCCTGGCTCCCGGCTGGCCCCTGACTGGCTGTCACTACCAGACCTACTGCCCAAGTCTGAGGCCCTGCTCAGGTCACTGTTCTGGGAGCTGGGGCTGCTGTCCAGCTCATCCCAGCCCCCTCCGGCCTGCCCAGGCTGGTGTCTGGTGGCTGCAAGAAAAGATGGCAGTTGTGACCCTCAGAGGCTTTGTTCCAGGGGGTGGGGGGGCAGCTCTGCTTCCTATCTGTCCCTTCCCCCAAGTGAGGAAGCACTGCCACCTGCCTCCACGCCCCAAAGCCCCAGGCCCCAGCACACAGGAGGAACAGCCTGACCCGAGAGCAGGAGTCCTTGCCTCAGTACCTCGGACACCTGGGAGGGCTCCAGGGAGCTGGTTCCCAAGGGTGGGCAGGCCATGGCTGACTGCAGGAGTCACGGCAGGCTGGTAGGTGTCTCCCCAGGGTGGGGGTTTCTGGGCTCCAGGGCGCACGGCATTAGCCACCACCTCTGCAGCCCTCTGGATGGTGGAGAAGAGGGCCTCGCTGGCAGAGCCTATGCCCACAGAAGGGAGCCATGTGAGCCCCAGTCTACCCCCTGGTCCCCACATTCTCCAGCACGAAGGGGCCAGGGCTGCTCCCTGCTCAGGGCTGAAGAAGACAGGATACATGCTGCAAGTAGGAGCAGAGGTTCCTAGTGGGACCTCAGCTCCCTGGAAGCTTCCAGCATAATCCATTTCAGCAGTTCCCAGGACCATGTTCCTGGACACCCTCAGCTTACAGGAGCTTGGGGCAAGGGCATCCAAAGGGCTTGTCCCAAGAAGCAAAAATGTTTTGGGCCCTTTGCTTGAGGGGTGCTAGGACTGATGCCAGGAGGGGCCGCCCTTTTCTTTCCTGGGCTAAAGCAGAAAAGCCCACAGAACCTGGCTTTCAAGGCCCTTTCCTCCCAGCTCTGTGCTCCAGCCAGCCCCGCCCTGCCCCCAGGGCCAGCAGGGAGTCCCTCTCCTCTGCCTCGGTATAGGCCATAGCCAAATGAAGCATCAGCAGGAACCCCCAGAGCTGCAACCAGGATGGTCTGTTAAAGTCCAGCACCAAACAACTGGACCCCAGCAGATGCCAGCACCAGGGGCCAGCTGAGATGCCTCGCACAGCAGCACGGGCTTCACATACCTGGGGCAGCAGGCGTCTGCAGTCACTGCTCCCTGCCCCACTTGCACAGGTGACAGCTCTGTTTCCACCTTGCTGCCCTCAGCCCTCAGTCCCATCAGGGGACTGAGCCCCTGCTGCTGTTGCTGGCCAGACCCTGAGCTCCCAGCCTGACTTCTCTCCCCTGCCCACAAAGCCAGTGTGGCCCCGGCCCTGCTGCTCTCCTCATGGCTGGGCAGAAAGATGCCAATGGGGACCACGCCAGGAAAGGGTCCACAAAGGTGGGGCTGGGGTTAGCAGGGGAGGCACAGGGGCCTGCTCCCACTGCCCTCCTATTTCCTGCTCCCCCAACATGCTAGGGGCCCCAGAGCCTCACCCTCTTACCTGCCTGGGCTTGCTCCTTGCTGTAGCCAAAACCCTGGAGGGTGCCCTGAGGCCTGGACTGGGAGCCCATGCCTATGGGAGGACCCTTGAGTCAGTGACCAGCCAACCCCATCCTTAGCCCCACCACACAAGCAACCAAGCTCAGAATACTCCAGAGGAAGAAACCCCGTGACAGGCTGAACGTGATCTCCATATCTAGTACCTGCTGGAGCCAGGCCCCGGGGAGGCTGGGAGGGAGGCAGCGGCAACATGGCGTCAGAGAACAAGGTGCTGCCCAGGTCCTGGAGGAGGAAGCAGGGCGCTCAGCGTCCACATGGGCCTGCTGCTCTGGCCCCCCATTCCTGTCAGCTCTGCTCCATCTCAGATGCTTCCCCTGAGCTGCCCAGCTAGACACAGGGGCTGGAGGCTGGCAGCAAGGAGCAGAGCCTGGGGTCCCATGTGGCAGGAGAACGGCAAACACCCTGTGGGTACTCTGGTACAAGTTCAGAGTGACCCTGATCCTGGGCTCACCTGGGCAGCTGCCCGCACCTTCTGGTACAAGCTGTTCCCGTGGAGAGGATCCGGGGGCCCTGCAAAAACTAGAAGGCAGAGAAGGCCAACAAGGGGTGGCTGACCCTGGGCACTGCTGACCACCTGTAGAGTATGGCTCTTAAGGCCCATTCCTCCCAAGCTGTGGGCTACGGACACCCCATCCCTACCGGCGTGACCAGCAAGGAGTCCCTCCTCAGGACCTACGCAGGCCACACCCAAGCAGATCCCCAGCACCCTCCTCACCTACCCCACAGCGGTGGCCCCTTATCTACCACCGTGGTGGCTGCTGACTCCCCAGGTACCCATGCCTCCCCTCCTGCCAAGTCACTGCTTCACCCCTCACTGCTGCCTTAGGCCCAGTCTCCTCCAGCCAGACGCAACACAAGAGGCCTTGCAGGGACTGGATGTGCAACCCAGGTCTGTGTCACAGCCTGAAAGGCCCTGCTTTGTTCAGCCCCACTCGCGCCCAGCCTTGGGCTGTGCCAGGCTCCCTCTGCTAAAAAGCAGAGGTCCTAGAAAATCAGACTCAGTCACCCCCAAGCTCTCCGGCCTCAGAGCATGACAGCACCCAACACCTACTCAACCTCATCCCATGAGGGCTTACAGCTGCCCGTGGAGAACCCTTAGTCTGTACCTCCAATACCTCCAATGCAAACAAATTCCCCTTTTCACCCCTTAACAGTCAATCAATTGACAATCCTTCTCCCTGCCATCCCACCCTGGCTTCCCCCAGCAAGTCTGTGCTGGCTCCATGTACCTGTGGCTTCCTGGATGAGGGCAGAGTTGCGTTTGAGGATCAGCAGGAAGGAGGAGGAACCGTGGCTGCACAGGTAGAGCAAGATCTTCAGCACCTGGGGAGTCCACAGGTACAGAGTGCTGAGGGTTCTGGCATGGGATGCTCAGGGCAGAGCCCAGCTACCCGACACCCTGGCTACATGTCTTCCCCTCCAGCCTTGCCACCCACAATGGGAACTAGGGCCTGACTGCTGCCACTCAAGGACTCACCTTGAGCTTGACGTGGCCAGAGCTGCTGTCCAGGCGGTTCAGGAGGTATTCCAGTAGGCACTGGCTGCTGCCCAGGGACTCATGGGAGATTTCTGGAATGCGGTCAGGTTAGAGAAGGAACGTGTGTGTGTGTGTGTGTGTGTGTGTGTGTGTACAAGCACTCGCGCTCATAGCCTGTTGTAACACACGTTGCATCAGGAAGCACTGGCTGAGGAGAGAAACCCAACCTCCTGTTACCAATGGCCTTCTCAGGGCGTGCTTCCTAGTGGCACTGACTGTAAGCCCTGGTTTCAGGAGTGCTGGGATCCAGGGTCTCCTGTATCGCAGTTCTTGGACCAGCCATCCCTGGATCCTATGATGAAGGAGCTGTGGATGCCCACAGGAGAGCAGAAACCCTAGTAACCTCAAAGCCACAAAGGGCCCCTGCCATCCACTCTCCCCCTCACCAGGAACATAGAGGAAGGATACTAGCAATCTCTTCAAACAGGTAGCCTGGACACGGGACATCATCATCCGAGGTGCCCTTCAGGAGAATTGGGAGCTGAAAGGGAACAAGAGCTGTGACACATTGCCATCTTACACATGTGGGCCCACAGTCACCAGACGTGTTAGAAATAGGCCTCACCTAGCTAAGAGGGACCAGAACCGACCCCCAGGACACAGGGAGGAGAGAAAGGAATGATGGTTCTCTTCTTGGGTCAAGATGAGGCCCAGCTCCCAACCTTCTTACTGACATGTGAGATGGTTTTAAATAATACCCCTGCTTATTGACTAGTAAGAGCAAAATGCCCAGAACAGTCTACGTAGAGAATGTGAATGCTGCTAGTTCTTCTGAGCACAGGTTCAAAGAATCAGAACCATTCACTCTCCATATTCCCGAGAACAACTAACTAAAGTTTTAGATTTTATGCTCACACATCAACAGACATACCAGTAATCACACCAGTATGCTGTTGAAAACTAACATGTTGTCATGTTATCCAGTATCTGCCCAGAATGGAAAAGTTGGGGGCTATTTAATTAATTAACTTATTTACTTACTTACTTATAAGTTGGGGGTTATTTTAAATAATAAGCACTGGAAGCATGTCTGGTGCCAGTGACCTGAATGGCAGCCATGTGTCAGGACTATTCGTAAAATCGTGCAACGTGTGTTACAACAGGCCTTGAACGCGAGCGCTCGTGTGTACACCCCCGCACACACACACACACCCCGCCACACCATGCTATTTGCCCACCACGTCCTGAAGGGGACCTGGAGGGAGGGGGTCTGCAGGACTACAGGAGAAGACAGGAGAGCTCGCACAGAAGCGTCCCGTCCGAGGCTCTGCGCGGGAGACCGGACCCTTCTAGCAGCCCAAGGCGCGCGTCCCCGGACTACCCGGTGCTCTAGGGCTCAGGGCTGTCAAAGGACGACGCACGTTCCGGACAATGGCTGGTCACAGGCTCCTGACCTCTCCCTGAGCATACACTACCCAAGCTTTTAGCTTCCCCTCTGTCGCCTGGAGATGTCTGCATCTCCCGCACGCGACATCTCCAGGACCTGAGGCTCCCTAGGCAAGGTGCCGTCCGGAGCGCCGCAGCCTCCGGGTGCGGGAGGTCGCCCGCCCGCTGCCCCCTCATCCTCCGCGATCAGGGAGAGCTCGGCCCTTCTCTCCTGCTGCTCAACAGTTCTTTCCCGTCGTCCCAGGAAGGTCCCCAGGCGCCCGGAGTCGGCGGGGCGAGCCGGCCTCACTCACCCGGTGCAGGAAGCTCAGGCGGTCCCGCAGCGGCGGCGCGGCAGCCATGGTCCAAGTCACCTCCCGGCCTGCCCCGCTTCCGCCAGGCCCGGGTCCTCCAATCACCGCGCGGCTCTGGCGCCGCTAGCCAATCGCTCGCGGGAGGCGGGCCCTAAGGTCGGCTTCGTGAGAAATTTGAGTCTGAACCAACCCGCAGTCCCAGACCACAGACAGACAAGGACCAGAGCCAACTGCAGGGGCTCTAGGCCTCTAACCTGGAAGAGTGGGCAAGCTAAGCACGGAAGCGCCGACCGATTTACAGCTGGACGCCGGAAGAGGGCGGGCTTAAGATGGCGGCGCCCTGAGGTGCCTGGGAGAGCCGCTCATGTCGGCGAACGGAGCGGTGTGGGGGCGCGTGCGGAGCCGCCTCCGCGCCTTCCCCGAGCGCTTGGCGGCCTGCGCGGCCGAGGTAAGGAGCCGAGGGCGGGGCCGTGCCTGTGGGGGCAGAAAGGCTGCGCAGGCGGTGGCGGGGGGGCGATGGCCGCGGTCAGGCCCCCGACGGCGCCCTCCCCTTGCAGGCCGCAGCGTATGGCAGGTGCGTGCAGGCCTCCACTGCCCCCGGCGGCCGCCTTAGCAAGGATGTCTGCGCGCGGGAGTTCGAGGCCCTGCGGAGCTGCTTCGCCGCCGCGGTAGGTGGGCGCGACCCCAGCCCCAACCCGCCCCAGGGTCGGGCTCTCTCCCTCAGGCCGCGGGGAGGACCGGCGGTGACCGGTGGAAGGCCCTCGCGCCAACTCGCGTTGGCCTGTCACCCAGGGCCGTCCTGCCCGAAGGGACCCCAGCGCCGCGCTCCGCGTCCTGTTTGCCGCACGCGCTAGTGGCTGCTGCCCCGCGCCCCCTTCATCGCTGACCATTCCACAAGGAGTCCTGGTCGGTTCTTGGTCCGAGATTTGGTCTGTCTCTGACCCCTCCACCTGCGTCCTTCCTGTTTCTGGGCTTCAGCATCTTCTGGTCCGTGCCATGGGTCTTTATGCAATAAAAGTCCTGTACAAACAGCCACATACTTTAAGGGGAAAGACCCAGGCCCTGGTGAAAGTGGGGTTCCTGGAGGCTGGTGGACTGGGCCACGGTGAATGTTCCAGAACAGGACTGGGAAGCTGTCACCTGCCAATGGGGCTTTCGTTGTTTATTTATTTTTAATTTTTTGTACTGGGGATTGAACCCAGGGCACTTAATCCCTGAGCCACGCCCCCATCCATTTTTTTGCATTTTTTGTTTTAGAGACGGGACCTTGCTAAGTTGCTGAGGCTGGCTTTAGACTCACAATCCTCCTGCTTCAGCCTCCTTAGCAACTGGGATTACAGGTACTACTACACCGGGCCCAATAGGGCTTTAACCACAAGGGTCTTGTGCCATCATTATTCTGGGGTTGCATATACCTTAGGTACCCCTAATTCAGTCTGGGGTCTGAGGTGAGTCATGATGCTAGTGATTACTTGTTTACTGGAAGCTATTAACGCAGGGAATTGGGCCAAAAAAAAACCCCATAGCTGGCTAAGACTCACAGGATTCAGTGAATCCCAAGCAACTTCTTGATGTTTCAGGACTGCCCTAGGCAGAATGGCAGTGGTCGAGGAATCTGGTTCGTGTTCTCCTTTTTGGAAGGCTTAGGGAACTCTCTCTTCTTTTAGTTCTTATGGCTTTGCCCCACCATGTGGCCCCTTGACTAGCTGCCCATCCAGAGGCCAGTCACTCACCAGCAGTTGCCCTTTGTTCCTTTCGGCAGCTTCCCGGCCTCACTGCCCTTCAGAGGGGAAAGGCAGCTTTGTGGCAGCTCTGTGTTAGATGAAGAATGGCGTGCTCCTGCTGTTTGTAGGTCTCTGTGGCTGGTCAAGAGCTAACCCTTAGGTTGTGTGGCCATCTGTGACCCCACACACACACTCTTTTGCCAAGGTCAGGTAAAGACCTCCCCACAGCAGTCCCTGCATGTGCCCTCACTCACTTGGGCTGGGGTCCCCAGTTGTTTCTCACAGTGAGGAAACCTGCCGATAAGCTGGTTCGGGCCTCTCCTCCCCGTGATCCAAGGCACTTTTACAGGGTTCTACATGAGGAGGTGGAAAGGTCATTGGGCTCAAATTCCTGCTGCACCCTTGGAGCCCTGTGACCTGGACAAGTGACTTCACCCTCTCTGAACCTAGTGAGAATAGTCTCCCGCTGCTGTTGCCCGTGTGTGTGTGTGTGTGTGTGTGTGTGTGTGTGTGTGTGTGTGTCCCCGTGTGTGTCCAGATGTGTGTGGGCCTGGTCCCCACCAGGTGGTGCTCAGGGGTAGGCAAATGAGGTCTGTGCTGGCCGTCAGGGTCACTGTGAACAGCTGAACTGAACACCCAGCCCTGGGGTGAGCTCCAGCCAGCTCCCCCAGCACCCATAAGGTATTTGGTAAAATAAGGCATTTATTGTGGTGGGTTTGTTACTTTTGAGCCATATCTAGTTTGGAAAAAAGCCACTCAGACAAAACGCTTTTATCTTTCAGGCCAAGAGAACCTTGAAGGGAAGTTCTTAGGAAGGACCCTACACTCTGACCTCCGTCCACCACCACTGGATGGCACACAGCGAACACTCTTGGGGCTAGAAGGGGTGGGAGCAACGAAGTTTCTTGGGTGTTGGAGCATGTTTCTTCACAACAGGTTGAACCTGGGTGGGCAGGAACTTATTATATGTAAGGATCTGGGTTAGGTTAAGATGTAGTCAAGCCAGCAACAAAGACTATTAAATCCTACAGCTTAAGCTTCATTGTACAGAGCGAGTGGCCTGTGGGCCTGGCCTCCCCCAAGAAGCTGGCAGGTCTGGGCCATGGAACACTGCCACCAGGTCCCCACTTAAGAACCTTCTCCCCAGATGCATTTAACCTGAGTAGTGAAGGAAGCCCCTGAACCTGATAGCCAGTGCCCAGGACACACCAGAGATAACAGTCCAGTGGCACAAGGGGACCCACTCTGCAGATGATTTTACTTAGGAAGGGGGCTGTTCTGATTGCAGCTGCCGAGTACCTGAGCCCAAGGTGCACTTGAGCACAAGCCTTTTCCAACCCTTCATGGGTTCCCCATCCCATCTCATGGGGACCTTTCTAAAAGGTCTGAAGTGTAACTCTGGCACTCCTGAAGCCACAGGCCTGAGCACCATCTGCTGGGCACTGTGGGGGACCATCCTGTTCACTGGCTGGGCAGAGAGGGCACGCTGTCCTTGTCACAGCTTGCACCCCCCTCAGGGCCCTGGGGCAGAGCAGAGCTGGGATGGGGCCCTTTGGCACTGCCTCCTGTGAACTCAAGTCTGTGCCTCTGCCTTGCATCTAAACCCTATTTCAAAGCTGTAAGTGCTTCAAGATGTGGCTTCCAAGAGGGTGTAGTGGCCACTGTGACAAGACCCAGGCTGGGTCTTGTCCAGAGAGAGGGACATTGTGCTGGCATGACTCTCCGCTGCTGCTGGGGTGTTGGGACAGGGCAGCCACACATCTCAGAAACACTAACTTCTCAAGTGTTCCTTTCTCAGATGGAATGGTGTCTGCTGCTGCACACATGACCTGTCTAGGCTTGTACTGTTTCAGGCGTGCCCTGTGTGGCTGCCATAAAAGAATACCAGAGACTGAGCGGTTTATAAAAACCCTTTCTCATTCTGGGGGCTGGAAGTCCAGTGTCAATGGTGTCTTATGAGGGCCCTCTTGCTGCACCTCCTGGCAGGTGGCAAGGTAGGAGCATGCACACCTAAGCACCACCTGAGCTCTCAAGAGCTGTGTTCCTGCCGTGGGGGTGACTCGTAACCCAAGCCCCGCTTCGAGGACCACCTTGGTGCTCTCATGGCAGGCTCACGTTATGCCCAGGCAGAAGTCTTGGTTCCCGGTGAGAGCTGGAGTTCGGTAAAACCAGTGCTTCCGGGTTCCCGCCCTGGTTCAGGGCGCTGTGCACTGACTAGGCAGCACCGTCCCTGCTCTAGGAGGGAGCCTCAGGTAGACACCACTGCCCTGTGGTCTGCACTGGGGTGGACCTGGCCCTTGTCTGCCAAGGGCAGCAACTGACTTGGTGGGTGGCTCACTGATGACCCAGTCTGAGAGTTCTGGCCAGAACTACTGGCTGCTCCCAGTAGTCATGTGACCCAGACAGGGTTGGTGCCAAGGAGTCAGAGCCCTGTTCAGAGCTCCACCCAGAGGTCTGCAATTTCTTGGGGAAGAAGTTCCTGTCCTTACCTGTGGAGGGCTGCTGATTGGAAGGGGCAGATGGATAGCCAGGAGGAAAGTGTTGAGGGGCAGGTGAGGGCAGTGGCAGCTGTGACATGCCCAGTCATGACATCCATCTATTGGGGTAGGAGGCCCTGACTCTTAAGGAGGGCGGGTGGTGGGGGTGGTATGACGTCCAGCAAGGAAAAGAAAACTGGGTGAAGGTAAGATGTTCAGGAAAGTCAAGGCAAGAGAAAACTCGCACCCCAGCAATCCTAACCTGTGGAGCTTGATCCCAGGGTCACCCAGAGGGTGCTTCACCTTGTCACAGCTGATCTGGAGTTGTGAGGAACAAAAGGTGGGAGATGACCTGGGATCCACACCCCTCTTGAGCAGCATTCAGCAGGAGTCCCAGCCTGGCCTGCAGAAACTCCACTCCTATTCATTTTCTAGCCATCAGGCTGCCCAGTGACATAAGTTAAAAGATCACAGTGAAATCTAAGGACTTCAGCAGGTGCAGGGGGGCACCGCACAGCCCTATTCCCCAGGCTTCCAAGGACGGGTGCAAATAGGGTGCTTCCGTGACCCAAAGACAAGCCAGGCTCCTTGTCCCTGCATTCCTCAAGTGCCTACCCCCCAGGCCAGGGGTGTTAAAGGCACAGAACTAAACTCATACCTCCCTGCCTGAATTCCCAGCAGCAAGGCCCTGGTGGCCACACTGGTAAGAGTGGAAAAAGAACGATGGCCGAGGCAGCCCTAGTGTTGGGCTGCGAGCCCACTGCAGGCATAGCACCTGGTGCGACAGTGCCACTCCACAGCTGGCAAGGCACACTAAGTTGCTCTGGTTGTGGGCATGCACGTGCCACAAGCATGAGGCAGTCTGCGCGTCCCTCTGGGGCTGCACTTGCACTGTGAGCATGAAGGTCCTATGATGTCCTCCAGGACCCCCAGTCCCATCAAATCCTGACTGGGTTTTCCTTCAGGTGACTCAATGCCAACTTGACTCTTCAGTTATCAGTGGTATTTTTATTTTTTTAAAAATCTCATCATTAATTAAGCCATGAAGTATGTGGATGATTGACAGGAAGCTCTGAGCAGCTACACCCTACAGCTGGCCAAGGCTCACCCTGCATGTCTCTCACACCAAGGGCTTTGCCTGCCAGTGGGGAGGCCTCAGCATGCTTAGGGAGGAACCCCTGGAGGAACAGAGGCCACGGTAGAATGCAGGTGTCACGGAGGCCGAGAGTGGGACCAGCACTGCTTGACTGGGCACAGCAGTGCCAGTCACAGAGCCTCAGCAGGCCACAGGTGAGACCCTCTTCCTCTTGAGGACAGCCAGAGCCCACAGCTGCAGAGGCCTAGAGGCCCTGAGAAAGCAGGGAGAATGCCAGGGAGGGGACAAAGCCGCAGACAAGGCAGTCCTTCAGGCTTTCCCAGCACTTGCTAAGGGGCTCAGACAAATACCTGGGAAGAAACAAGTGTGACCTCACACTCACCAGGGACGCAGCTAGACACTAGCTGGCCTCCTCCAGAGCCCCAGACAACTGTTTAATTTGCCGGCTGTGAACCACCTGCAGTGCGCCCCCTGCTGCCTGGCGGAGCTGAGTATCCAGGGCACTGCGAAGATCGTTCACCTGGACATGAGGGAGGGGGTTAAAGCTGATGATGACCCCATCCTTTGGGGCTGGCTCCCCCTCTGGATGAGGGGCAAGATCTCGTCGCCTCCTCCGAAGATCAGAGCCAGCTTGCAGCTTCAGGTCTCGGTTGGGTTTGGGGTTGTCTGGCGGCTCAGCCCCAGGAGCAACTATCCTGGGGCTAGGCTCAGGGTCTGGCCTCTGCTTGGGCTCCTGGTTGGCAGTATCTTCCCTGGCTCTTGGCTGCTCATGAGGACCAGGTACATGGTCCCCACCAGGGGGTTCCTTTTTTGCCTCCAGGTGACCACCGTGGCCCCCCTCAGAGATGGGCTGGGGTTCCTTCTGACCTAGCATGGCTTGGGGCTGAGGGTCCACTCCTGCTGGCCTGTCAGGTGGGTCCATGGCAGGTCCCAAGTCTCGGCTCAACTGCCTGGACTTCATATGAGGGTCCCCAGCCTCTACAACTGCCCCTACCATGGGCCGGTCAGCCTCCTTCTGTGTGTTGGCCCCAGTGGCTGCTGCTTCCTGCCCAGTTTTTTTCCTTTCTTGGGAACCTCTGCCAAAGGTGTCCTGGCTTTGCCTGAAGACCTCCCCAGCAAGATGCTCTTCTGGGCTCCCAGGGGCCCCGGCAGGGTGTGGCCTGGGCGCTGGTTCCAAGTCTTGGGCCATCTTAGGCTCTTTCACAGCCTGGGCCACTTCGGGCACGGCACCTTTCTGTTCCTCTCTCAGCTTGGCCCGGGCTCCCTGCGGCTCTATGTCAGATCCTCCACCAGGAGGACCAGCTGGGTCTCTGCCTGCTGCCCCCTCGGGTTTCTCTGGGGAGTGCTGGCCCAGTTCCCGGGGTGGAGCTCGGCGATCCCCTGGAGCTCCAAGTGCAGGTTTCTTCAGCTGTGGAGGGGCATTTTCCATCTTCCCAGCAGGCCCATCTCGGGCCTCCTTATCCTGACCTTTGGGCACACCCACTCCAGGATCTGGCTGCATGTCTTCTGCAAGTAAAGCTGATGTTAGTTTGGGCCATAGAAATGAACACAAGCTGCTAATGCAGGGACTAAAAAGAACAGACTTCGAGAAGTTAAGAATTACAAATCAAAATTAAACTCGCCCTCTAGACATCAGGCCAGCAAGCCTCAGGTCCAGCCCCAGATGCCTAATGCCCTCCCCCTGCCAGGGCCAGCCTACCAGGCCTGGACTTGTCCTCATCCTCCTGCCTCTGCTGGTGGATCTCCTTGTGCTGCTCCTCGATCACGGCCAGCAGCTTCTCCTGCTGATCCAGCAGGCGCTTCTGCTGCACCTGCTGCTCTTTGATCACCTGCAGCAGGACAGCGTGGTCCAGCATCTCTGCCCTGCCGGCTTCTGGTAGACACACACAGCACACAGTCAGGACACTGGGCTGCCAGACATCTGGTGGGCTGCCAGCATGACGCACCTCAAGGCCCAGAGCAGCAGCGGAGGGCCACGCCGCCGTCACCTCAACCACATGAGTGCAGTGAGGGTTCCCGCCAGTGAGAGTTCCAAGGAGGCCTAGAAACCCGCCCACCACTAGCTGGGTGCCAGCTCCCGCCCGCAGCCACACCCTGGTGGCCAGGGCCATCCAACCAGTTAGCCCCCCACTGCTGTGGTTCAGACACAACTGCAGAGCCCAGCTCCCTGCCTGGTACTTGCTGAAAAAAATGCGCCCAGAGAAAAACCAAATAAGTCTGGGAATGTGCCAGAAGATCAGCTGGGGTGGGTGGTTTCCCCATTGTTCACACTGTTGTTCTAAGCCAATCACCTAAGAAAATAAAAGTGACAAACAAGCTAGTTTTTTAAAAAGAATATTGGTGGGGCTGGGGATGTGGCTCAAGAGGTAGTACGCTTGCCTGCCATGTGTGGGGCGCTGGGTTCGATCCTCAGCACCACATACAAATAAAAAATAAAGATGTTGTGTCCACCGAAAACTAAAAAATAAATATTTAAAAAAAAAAAAAAAAGAATATTGGTACTTTAAGAAAGTTTCCTCCAAGGTGAGAATAAACACAGTTTTCCATTAAGAAGAGCATGGGGGCCAGACCCAGTGAGGCATAGGCCAGTGGCCAGCACACAGCTGTCCTGGACACCCAGCAGCCCTGGCACGTAGGGGAGCACACACCCACGGATGGAAGTGGCCAACCATGGGATAGCACAGACAGGAGGGGAGGGAGGCTCCAAATGTCCACTTGCACCTGCGCCCTGTTCGTATGCAGAGCCAGGCATCACCAGAAACCACCACCCATGGGGTCAGCAGGGAGCTGGCTTTTTTCTGCAAACTCTTCAGCACAGGGTCAGTTGTGGGCAGCAGGCACCTGTGGCTTGTGAAATTTTCACAAGTATTAAAATTGAGAATCTCTGATAGATGACGGGTTAGGGCTGCCAGGGGAATGGCTCACATCAGACGGAAGAATGCCCAGCAAGGGCCCTGTGTGCCTCACAGACTGGCGGCAGGCCATCCTCCCCAAGAGTGACATGGTGACCGGTTGCGGCAGTTCAGGGCAGCATCCTGCCAGGGGCACTGAGGGTTCCCTGGACACAGCCCTAAGCTTTGCCCTGATCTCCTGTGGGCCAGTGGCAAGGATGCCGAGGCTGAGGAAGAGGGGCAGCCCCTACTCCCTGCCCAGTCCCAGACACTTGCCCAGAGTGGCGCCCACATATCTCCCTTTAGGGAGCTGTCCCCATGGGTTACAGACCAGCCACCTCAGCCACAGGTCTCCCGTCACCCTGGCTGTCTCAAGTCATGATGGTCACATCAGGTCCCACGTCTGCTGACACCCTCCTGCCCCTGGGGTGGGGTTCCAAGAGAGCAGCCACGCCCCCATGCCTGGAGGACCTGGAGGACCAGCCCTGGACTCTGCTGAGAGGGACAGGGCAAGGAGGAAAGAGGCCCTTGATGCTGTAGGAAGCCCCACGGGACACAAGTCAGACACTGGAGGGGTAAGACCACCCAGCCAGAGCCCACCAAAACCAATGGACCAGGCAAAGGGCTGTGGCGGCCCACATGTGGAGCCCCGTGTGGAATGCGTGACACACCCATCTCTAGTGGGCGGGCCGTCCTCTCACAGAAGCCATTCAGTGGTCCTCTGAGAACAGCAGAGCCACAGCAAGAGAGTCTCCGAGAACACTGGGTGTTGGGCCCAGCTGGGTGGGCTCCCCAGCCGACGCCACCCGCACGAGGCCCTCCGCGAGCGCGCTGCATCCCAACACACTCCTTCAGGTCCTACCTGCTACTATCTTTTTAATTTCAGCTGTTCGTCCCGTGGAGAGGCATACGGAAGAAAGGCAGAATAGGAAACTGTGAAAAGTCTCTTTTCAGAAAGAAAAAAAGCAAAGCATCAAATAGGTTTAGATGACAGAGCATAGAAACTGGAACCAACGAGCACAGCCAGACCAACAGAGAGGCAAGAGCCACAGCAAAGGAAAGCCTTCTGAGCAACTCCACACCTGCAGAAACCCACCATGCACCCAGCTCTGCCTTCCAGGACTTCTGCCACAGTGCCTGCTGGCACCCAGCAGAGCGCAAAGCCGCTCTCTCCCCAACCCTGAGGGTGGCCCTGGAGCACAAGGCAACACCATGTCCAGAGCAGCTGAGGCTGGTGCCAGGCTGGCCCAAGAGAGCTGAGCAACCTGCTGCCTGCCGTCCCCAAGGACAGTGGGGCCAACCTCCCAGCTGTGTCCTGAGGGAATGGTGACGTGAGTTGGCCGACCTAGGAGGCTTCGTCACCAAAGTCAGCAAGAGGGGCCCTCACTAGCAGGCCACTAGGGGGCCACCACCTCCTCCTCTGCCAGGGAGCACTTAGGATGAGGTAGGTAGGGTTCAAAGCCAGGAAAGGCATGGCCAAGCTTTAGGGGGCAGGGGACAGTCCTTTACAGCACGAGATGGGCAGGAAGGGACCCTGTGAGGACCACAGGGTCACAACCCCACAAGGCGGCCCCAGGCAAAGCACAGCCTTAAAGTGAGTCTTTACACCTGGGTATGCTAACACCCACCCTGGGTGGCTCCAACTCTGAGTGCTGGAAGCAGCAACCTGCCTGCTTTAAGGTAAAATAAAAGGGCAATTTCAAGCCACGAGGCACCATGGCAGGTTCTTTTTGAAGGGGAGAAGGGAGATAAAAAAGCACTTCTTCATAGAAGGGCCAGGAGAAAGCCCCAAGGGGGAGACAGAAGAGGGCTGCAGAGGGCACTTCCTTAGAGAAATGGAGGTGAGCAGAAGCAGGGACCTGATGGGCTCCAGGGACCACCCCAGCCTCTCCCCAACCTTACCCTGGGGAACTGGGGGGACATGCTCAGGCCTTACCCTCCAGCTTGCTGCCTGCTTGGTCTCCGCCTGGGGGTTCTACATCCCTCTGCTCACGAGGCTCTGGCTGCAGGCCGGCCCCAGGAGCTGGCCTCTGCGCTGGGAGGGGCGCCTTCCCACCTGCACATACAGGAGGCTCAGGTTTTGCAAAATGCTCAGGGTGGGGGACAAAGGAGGCAGCAGATGTTTCCTTAAACGATTCCCCGACGTAGCCCCCCCCAGCCTGTCAGCAGTTTATATTCAACCTGATGATTACCAGGGAAGTAATAAAAAAATATTTAACAATCTCATAGGCTTGTGGCAGTGAGCCAATGTTAACTACCTTTGCCAATTAAAATGCAAGCCGCGTCCTAACTAGCTCTTAGACGGGCACTTAACAATGTGTTACCTGTCAAGCGCTCCCGAGCCGTCCCCAGTGTGCACCCAGACACACCAGAACAGCGTGGCACCTGACATTTAGTGGTCTGCAAACAACTGTGTGACAGACACTATAGTAGCTGTCAAGCCACCAGACTCTTCCTTCCCCACCAGCTGCTGAAGGGGCTGCTACATTCACACGCTGATCTTGTGAAATGAGAGAGAGTAATCAGTCCCTCCTGCCCATTCCCAAGCCCACCCCGCGGGAGCTCCCCAAGGTAAGCTGGCTGACACCCACCAGGGCCACTCTCTACAGGCTTCTCCGTGTTCCCCACAGCACCTCGTGGAGGCTCCCCTCCAACTGCGGCCAGGACCTTCTGATCTGCAGAGATCACAGCCTGGGGCCCTGGGTGCAGATCTCTGTTGCCTGGCCCATACTCGTCCTTCCCAGGCTGGACATCTGGTTGGTCATTTCCTTCTGGAAGCTTCTGGAGACTTTCGGGAAGACCACCTGCTTCCTCCAGGACCTGGGCCTGTTCAGGTCTTCTCCCTGCCTCTCCCCTCTCAGGCTCCCTCCTCTCTCTCTCTGATTCAGGCAGAGGCAGCGCCATCTGCCCCTTGTCCTCAGGAGCCCCTGCATCCGTGCGTCTGGAAGGCAACTTGCTCTCTCCTGGCCCTTCTCGGTCTTGACCTTCATCCACCACCACCTTGTCATGAGGCACAGGAGGCTCATGGCGGTGGGCCTCACCCATGGGGACAGCAATGCCTGAAAGGACAGGGAGATTGGGGGGTCAGGCTGAGCAAGCGGTACCCACTTTCACTTCCCAGGGAACCTGAACTGGCTCCAGTTCTCATCAGGGTGAAGCACCCAACAGCACCACCTGCTGCTAGCCCACCACATCAGCCAAGGTCTGACACCACTCTGGAAAGCTACAAGGGAAGCAGTGGCAAGCAGAGAATGGAGAGACCGAGAGTGCTGGACGCAGGACCTAAGGCTGGGCCCAGGGAAGATGCGCAGTCTTCAGTGTCCCTCCACGAGGACTGGGGTCCCTCTCTGTTCCCAGTGGCCAGTGCCACCCACCTTGACCAGGGCGATCAAGTTGTGCGGCCTCTTGCTTCTCCTTGGCATCTTCCTCTCCAGGCACATTCACGGGGCCTTTAATCTGGGCCTGCTCCAGGTCCTCCTTCTCCTCGGGCAGCTTTGGCTTTTCTCGGCCATCCTCGGCCATGTTCACAGGGGGATCCTGGACTGTAAACACAGCACAGCAAGCTGAACCACCCTCCACCCAGCTGCCTGTCAATCAGCACAGGGAGCAGGTGGCTCTCTGGGATCATGACCACATTTCCCAGTCGAGTGCCAGAGCCTCAGCAGCCATTTTTCCCAGCTCAATCATTAACAGCTAAATAGCAAAGAAAACTGTCATTTTTCATGTGTATTCATAACAAAAATATGTCAAAATGCAATTTACACCTAATGGCACAGACCACTCCATGTAATGCTCGGCCATGACCACCAGGTGGCAGCATGAACCCATGGATGGGCTGTCTACAGAGGGTCCCCTTTGCAGGATGACCTGCCCAAACTCTCCTACCCTTCCTCTAAGGGAAACATTAGGAGTGCTAACCTGCAATCCTGTGAACATCTTACTGCTGAGGGGGAAACTCACTTCAAAAGGACAACAGCACAAGGAAAGCTCTTTATTGTCCTAGCGCTGCATCCCACTGCAAGCCACAGTGCAGGGGCCAGCAGGCCACCGAGAGGGGTCCAACAGAGCCCAGGAGGAACCACCTCCACCTAAAATGGCCACTTTCTATGTTTTAGGCGAGCATGGCAGAATCCAAAGAACCTATTAGGGAAAAACAACTCTGGAAATCAGAACCCCTTCCTCCCAGAGGCCCAGGGACCCATGAGATGCCGTGCGGAGAGGATTCGTCCATGGGCCCATCAGAGGGGAAAAGGAGGAGCCGCCTCAGCTCCACATCAGCCTTACGTGGCAGCCGACTGACACTTAGACAAGGGAAGCAGAACCGGACACACATGAGCCAGGTGTAAAGGTACCGTCCATTTGGGGCTCAAGAGTCCTTAACAAACTGGAGGCTGGCACCTCCTGTGCTGGAATGCCTCACAGAAAGCTCTACAGCGCCACCGGGTGACAAACTCAGGCAAGTGACAACGCACCAGTCCCCAGCATACAATTAGCCCCCTGGCAGAAGCCCTGTGAATGAACAGGAAGAACCACAGGTTAAGGGGAGCTTCCAGGGCTGGGGCTGTAGCAGTGAAAAGCGCTTGCTTTGCACGTGGAAGGTACTGGGTTCAATCCTCAGCACCACATTAAAAAAAATAAAGGCATGCTGTTCATCTACATCTACAAGAAAAATTCAAAAAAGGGGCTTCCAGCAGAGTGCAGAGTTGATAAAGGGCTGGGAGGAAGGACGTGAAACAAAGAGAAGCCCACTCTCCCCAGAACAGGTGCCCCTGAGCAGCGGCTTTCTAGCAGGAGACAAACCTGTCTGTCCTCAGGCTGAGCAGTCAGCCAGCTTGGTCACTGACTGGGCTCTGGGAGGAGCCTCACAGGGCTGGAGCGTTCTGCTTCTGGGCACCACCACTGTGTCCTGTGGTCAGTACAGATGGAAAGTATCCCCTCTGTAATGCTGCGGCTGTCCCTGCAGCCCAAGGACGAGCTCCCACCAGAGCCACATTGGAGACTCGGGACCCAAGGCCTCTGCATGGAGCGGGGACAGGCTCCACCAGCTCTGGTCAGAGCCAGCCTGCCCCGCTGCTGCCCTCCTTGCTGTGGCTGTGCTAACCTGCTACCCAGGAAGGGCTGCTTAAAACCCCGCCTTCTGGGGCTGGGGCTGGGGCTGGGGCTCAGCGGTAGAGTGCTCGCCTAGCATGCTCCCCTAGCATGTGCGAGGCCCTGGGTTCGATCCTCAGCACCACATGAAAATAAATAAATAAAAATAAAAGTATTGTGTCCAACTACAACTAAAAAATAAATATTAAAAAAACTCTGGGCTGGGGATGTGGCTCAAGCGGTAGCACACTCGCCTGGCGTGCGCAGGGCACTGGGTTCGATTCTCAACACCACATAAAAATAAAATATTGTGTCCACCTAAAACTAAAAAATTAAAAAAAAAAACCGCCTCTGGATGTGGCTGCTACGTGAGCCGCAGGGTCAGAGGGCTGACTCCTGATGCTCAGAGGCCTAGGCTGGTGCCCAGGGCCAGCAGTGCAATGTTGGGGTGCCAGCAAGGAGAGGGATGCTGGACCCTCACGCTTTTCTTTACAAGCAGGGTGTCTGCCAGGTGACCAATGGGAAGGGTCAATCTTCAGAGGCAACAAGGTGGCCCAGGTCACACACGTGTGGTCAGGAGCTTACACTGCGTTACATCACCAGTCTTTCTTGTTTTTTAGGTTGAGATAGGATCTCAGTTGCTCAGGCTGGTCTTGAACTTGTGACCCGCCGCTCCAAACTCCCAAGTAGCTGGGATTAGAGGTATAGTCTGATCCAGCTGGGTCAGAACAAGGACTTTTAGAACCTGCTCAGCAGGGGCAAGGAAGCACTGCCCGTTTAAGGAGAGAGCAGAGGAACATGTGACAGCAGGTCTCGCCCTCGGTGTCCTGATGCTCTGTCAAAGGTGCTCAGAGGCTCTCCGACCCTCAGGGTGTGGGCAGCAATGAGGTTATGGTAGACCATCAGGAACAAACAATGATGGAGTGAGAGAGATCCCACCAGCTGAAGGCACAGATGTGTGGCCCACTCAGGCCGAGGTCACCTCTGCATCAGCACCCACAGGTAGGCAGCTGTGGCTGCAAGCAGGCTGAAGTGCAGGCCCACCTCCTCTTCCCACAAGGCCACACAGCCTCCCCACTGCTGGGGAGAGGGGACAGGCGCAGGCACCAGGGTGTGGGCCAAGACTATGGCCAGTATGCATGAGCGGGGGGCGGGGAAGGTGAGAGGGAAGCTAGATGGGCACATGGCCGGGTTCAAGGTAGAGCTGCAACACTCCAGGACCCCTACGCAACCCAGACCCTCAGAGGGCTTCCAGACAGGCAAATGGCCTAATCAGCTTTTCTTAATTGTCTCCATGAGCCTTTTCAGGGACACAGCCATGCTTGCCAAGGGCCTTTGTGAGGCCTGGGCTGCACCTGCCAGTCCCACGTGTCCCACGTGAAGGCAGGACTGAGTCCATGGAAGGGCTCTCAGCAGAGCAGGCAGGTTCCATCTGTGGTCTCCTCAACATCAGAAGGCCAGACGCTCTGTTCCTGCTGGTGGTGCAGCTCATGGGCACAGGCTGGTGAAGTTTCCAGGCCCCCAGCTACACCCAAGGAGGCAGCCCTTCGGTACAGGGGTGACTGGCGGCTAGAAGACAGAGGAGTTGCGGGCATGAGGCTCTGGGGGCCACGCATTAGTCTCAGGGAAGAAATGAAGACCAGAAGGGGTGGTGGAGGGCCTCAAGTGAGCATGCGGCATGCAATGACAAGATGCAGACACTGTCCCCAACCAGAGACAACACAACTCCACAGGACAGGAGCCCAGCGCTGATCAACCAGGAAGCTCATCACCAGGCAGACCTGCACTGAACTGGGAAAGGCATGACCAGAAGTCAGCTCTGGTCGAACTGGGAAAGGCATGACCAGAAGTCAGCTCTGGTCGCCAGGACCCCCATCACTAGATCCCCTCGGCATCAGCACCTGCTTTATACCCAACAGCTCAGATAGCTTCAGACTGGCCTTTCCCAGCAGGGACTGATCCAGGCTACCCACGGGGGTGAGCACGCACTAGCCACCTCCTCTAGCGCACCTCCTCCCAGTCTAGTCGTCACCACTGAGGCAAGGCGGTGCACAGCAACCTGTGGCTGCTTAACACGACGCTTGGCTTCTCTGGGCCCAGCCTGCCCTCCCTCAGCACCTGCCTGGCAGGCCGTGTCTGCTTCTCAGCCTCTTGACTGCAAGGAACTGGGACGGAAGAACCTTCTCACCTGCTTCTGCCAACCAAGGAAGACAGAAGAAAGCTCCTGAAGCTGTTCCTTGCACAGGGCTGTCCAGAGCAGAGGGCCAGGGAGCTCCCAGGACAGTTTTACAAGGTGACAATGCTGGGGAAGGGCTATGGAAGCCCAGGAACGGTATCCCAGAATGCAGGAATGGCCCATCTTAGGCTTGTGCTGAGGCTACATCTCCAAGTGCCTGGGTAGGCCAGTGGGCATGCCAGGTTGCCGGGGTCCCTTCAACGGACCTGTGTCTTCTGTCCACTAAGGACAGGCATCCTCATGGTGACCTGGAATCCACCAACATGGAGAGCACTGCTCCCCCAGCACGGCCTCCTCAGAGCTGCAGGCTGGACAGAAACCTGGTGTATGGACCCAAGTCTCTTGACTGACCACCCACAGATGCACCCTGGTGTGGCACCTGGTCTCAGGGATGGAAGCCCCAGAATGAAGGCCAGCACAGGGAACACCACCTGCTAGCACCCCCAATGCCACCTGGAGCTGCTGGGCAGGCATGGAGCTGGATGGGGTCTGCCAGCCTGTGGGCCCTCCCTGCGTTACCCTCCCACCTGTGTCTGGGAAAGCCTGGGGGTCTGTCAGAGACTGGCCCAGACACACTTCTGGGTACTCCACGTGCCATAATAAAACACCCCTGCACCCCCACGTGATGTGGCACAGATGGGGCTGAGAGCACCACCAGGACTCTGCGGGGACCTGCAGCTGGTGGGCAGTGTGGGATGCAGTGCTATCGATGACTGATAAACAATAAGTAACAGGAAACAAAGCTGAGACACAATTGCTCACTCTACTGAGGAAAAAATGCCTCAAAATTTACATCCTCAAAATAAAACCCCCACGGATTTACACACCTGCCAGCGCACCCAGGAGCCAGGTGCTGGGGCTCAGCCTGTCCCAGGCTGGCGCTACACCACCCAGTGCCCCCGCACACCGGCCAGCCTCTGTGGAAAGAGGCCTTCACAGGCCAGGTCTGTGAGTCCCAGACAGCAGCCCTCTGCCAGGTCTATCACCCACTGGATGGAGGCTGCTGCTGGAGACGTAAAACACTCCGAGCAGAGCTGAGAGGCAGCCCGTGACCCTGAGACGATGCAGTGGCCACTGATCCCGAGAAGGCTCAGTGGGCTAGGGCTGGGACCTGGACGCATACCTGAGAGCCGGGCCACCTCCGCCTTCTTAGCTCCCTCGACCTCCCCATGTCGGCTACCAGGAGTTTCCTTTGCCAAGTCCACAGGGGCCTCCTCGCTCACGGACAGGGTGGTGAGTGTGCTGACCACCAGGACACCCAGGCCGACCCACAGCACCACCTGGATGAAAAACCCCAAGACAGGAGGTGTCACGGCAGTCCCCACACACTGCTGTGAAAACTTCCTCTTGCAGTGGAAGCCCAGGGATGGAGTGAGGGAGGAAGGAGGGAGGACAGTGGTATGAAGCAGCCCTCTGGGAGGGCAGCACAGGTAGGCACGGGTCCTGACAGTGACATCCAGGGGAGACAGCCTGCCTCCCGCAAACCAGATGACATCAGGGGCTGTGACGGGACACTGACAAGCCACGACTCCCTCGTCAACCCAGGTGGTCTGGGTGCCCATGGGTCCTGTCAGCTGGGTCATGAGTCAGGCCTGTGGAGCTGCCTCGGCAGGGCGGAAGGGCTGGGGCATGAGGGTGGAGTGGGAACACTTTGGAGAGCTGCAGGCATGAGAGGAGCCTCGGGAAAGCAGGGGTGCTATATGTGCGATGGAGGCAGAGACCCAAGCCTTGATCCAGCCTCCTGGGGAGGGCAGTCTCCTGACCACCATGGAACAGGAGCAAGGATCTCAGGACACCTGCCCAAGCCAGGTGTCTCTTAAACCTACCATCCTCCAGGTACACACTCCTGCACAACCCCCCCAGAGTGGGCCCTGTACCAAGGATGCAGGCCACACAGGTATGGACACACCTTCCCCCACATCACCCACATCTGACGCCCAACAGTAGGCTAAACATGCCCAGAGCTGGCAAGGTGGGAAACCCTGCCAGGCCAGACTCGGAAAGACAGCACCTCCTTTCTCAGTTGTGTGGTGGTGCCCATCAGTGTCCCCATGAGCTGCATTCAAGGGGCCCTGCCTCCTCCTGAAGGACCCATGGTTGACTCTAAGGCCTTCAGTCCCACCAACTCCTCCTCACCCAATTCCAACTCCTGTTGCAAAACGGGCACCTGCTGGGCCAGTTCTCTGCCTGCGTACCTGTGCCACCTCAGCAGTGGGTGCTGCTACTACTGACCTGCCTCAGCCCTCCAGGGGCAGAAACTCCTGCTATGATGGTTCTGCAACAGAGGCCAGAGAGTGGCCTTCCTGCCCAGCTGAAGGGACCCTCACTCATCAACTGCTTGAGGTCTCAAGAGCCCTAACTCCAGTCCTCTTCTGAAGGGCCAGCTGCCTGAAAGAACAGCAGCTCAGCAGTGGTGAGGCCACCTGGGTCTGGCAATCACAGAAGGCAGATTCCCACGGGGAAAGAAGACTCTCAAGCGGGATCATGACCAACTCAGAAGAGACACCTCAGGGGAAAGTCCACTTGCTTCTCCGCCACCAGACACCCTGAGCTGCTCCCACATTCATGGATGCCCTGGAGCACAGAGGGCCAGTCCCAGCCTGCCTCATGGCTGTGCAGGGCTCATGGGGAGCCCATAGGCCCCACGGCAGGAACTGCAGCCAGCCAGCCTGTCAGGTAATAGCAGGGCTGCCCAGGTGCCAGGGGGATGCTATCTGAACTGGTCCCTGGGACTGAGGACTCAGAAGCTCTACTAAGCACAGAGATTAAAGCTCCTGACCCCACTGGGACCAAAGTGTTTTCCTAAAAGTCTGTGAAGACCCAGCCTCAGCTGTTGCATGAATATCTGCAAAAACATTTACAGACAAGGACGTCATCTGATAGTGAGCTGGGTCTTCTTAGGCTAATAAAAAGGAGGAAATATCCACCTCCTGAGACCACCAGCTCCCTGCAGGGAGGAGTGGCAACAGTCCACATGAACAGCAGCTGCCAGTGGGTAACCTAAGCCAGCATGGCACTGAAGACATCAGACAGCAGGCCTTGTGACCCCTCCACCCTGCCTGCATAGCCTGTCCTAAATCAAGGCTCCCTGCCCTCCAGTTGCAGCTTCTACTAAATGGCAGAGAGATGTGTGCAGTGGCATACACCTGTAATTCCAGTGGCTCAGGAGGCTGAGGCAGGAGGATTTCAAGTTCAAAGCCAGCCTCAGCAAATTAGTGAGGCCCTAAGCAATTCAGCGAGACCCTGTCTCTAAATAAAATATAAAACGCGGCTGGGGATGTAGCTCAGTGGGTTAAGTGCTCCTGGGTTCAACTCCCAGTCTAAAAAAAAAAAAAAAATGTCAGGCAAAGGATAGTAAGGGCGGAAGGTCCTCGCTCTGAAATGTGAGGTCTAACTGCTGACCATTTGCAGAGGAGCCATCATGGTTCCCTTGGGAGTCCTGAATAAGAAAGAGAATGAAGCTCTGAGCTCTAACATTCAGCAGGGACGGAACAACTGGGAACCTGGGGAGGGAGCAGCCCGCCGAGTGCAGCCTCAGGCTCAGAGAGGAACCCAACCTGGCCTCTAGATGCCCAGTCCAGCCTCCAGCACTGTGCCAGGAGACACAGCCTAGTGCATGACAGAAAAGCTGCTTTTGAAGCAGGGGACCCAGTGGATAAGCGGGCCTTGCCTGCCAGCCGTCTACCTCAGAGCACCCTGCTGACTGAGATTCTGGCAGCGACACCTCTTTACACAGCCACAGAGCCAGCTGGGAGAGGTGCAAATCCATCTTGGAAGTTCTGCTCAGGCCTGGGAATGCAGGGCCTTGATTGGGGCCATAGTCTACAAGGCTTCTGCAGCACCCCTCCTGTCGGGGAGTGACGGAGGCTCCAGCTGAGAGGGGCTGATTCGGTGTAGAGACAACCTCTGGGGGACGAAACGTTCACTTCTACTGTGTGGACAGCACACAAATGGCACTCTGCCCTTCAGTGATGGATCAAGCACCTGGAGCCTGGGGTTCTGGCCACTCTGTAGCCCTGTGGCTCAATGTGGAATCCAAGGCCGTCTGGGTCAGGGTTCAGCCCCCAGCCCCAATGGCCACCTCTCTCTGCATGGCAATGTGTACTGGCACCTCTCCAAGAGCAGGACTTCCTGCCCTGGGGCCCTCTGGCTGTCCCTCCTCTGCCTCCCTGGGCTGGCCTTCCTTGCCCTAGGGAACGTCCTCCTAAGCACATTCCCTCTAGCTCCTGCCGACCCCCCCCCCGCCAGCTGGCTTCAGGGCAGCCCTGAGTTGGGTCCACCAGCTGAACTGGGGCTGCCCTCAATTAAGATTGAAAAGAGGGGCTGGGAATGTGGCTCAAGCGGTAGCCCACTCGCCTGGCATGCGTGCGGCCTGGGTTCGATCCTCAGCACCACATACAAACAAAGCTGTTGTGTCCGCTGAAAACTAAAAAATAAATATTAAAAAAAAAAAAAAAAAAGATTGAAAAGAACTCTGATTTTCTCAGACAAAAAAATGAAATTCATAAGGACACACAGGGTTAGTTTACTTGGCTGTTTTTATGCTTTGTAATTACTCTTCTGGGAACAGTCTCACAAAACTCCTTCCTTTGCACACTGGTCACCTATCCACAATGCACACACCTGTGTAGAGAATAAGCACCAAAGCAGATAGAGAGCTCAAGGGAATCAAGGGTCTGGCCCCATGGGGGACTGGGGTTCCAAACACACATCCCTCACAACATAAAAACTCTGGCACACCCCAGTCAGCTGGTCCAATGGCCCATTCCAGACAGAATGGTGGCTGGCAGGCAGCTCCCTGGGAGAACAGAACCTCAGCATCTTTCCAACTTGGCCAAAAAGAAGTTTGGGCAGTGCAGCACATTCTAGAGTTTAAGAAATGCAGTAAAACAGGCCCAGTAGGTCTCTGGCATGACACCTTGTGTGCGAGCGTCCATGTGCACGTGGAGGTGGGCCCATCTGCGCTTGCTCCTATACAAGCCAAGAGCACTGGGCTGAACACACACTAGAAGACATCCCCACTGAGTGAGGAAGGGGAGCTGCCGACCCAGCCAGTGGCTCCCGGCAGGCACACATGACGTAGGCAGACAAGGTCATGGGACGATGGGAAAAAGGAGGTAAATTATCATTAGCTGCAGGTAAAAAAATCCAAGAGATCCAGTGAGAATTCATTAAGGTAAATAAGTAAAAAACAAATTCATGAACATCTGCAGCTTCCTTACATATAAAAGAACTGGTTAGAAAAGCCAACTGAGAGCCATCCCAGCTCAGGGCACATGACAGGAGACATGCAGTCAGGGAGGAAGGCAGGGGCAAGAGGGCGGCCCTGTGGGGGCATGCGAACACCCTGAACTCACCCCAGCTGCTGAAGAGGGCAGCTCCTGGTACAGAGTGCAGATCTGATAAAGAAAAAGACACTGATTCTCCTACATTAATCTAAAGCATCAATGAATTAATTCCAACTAGACCAAAAACAAACAGGGGGACTGACTTCTGTTCATCAGATCAACCGATTCAAACAAGGTCTGCAATAGGACAGGTGGGAGGGAACGCAGTGTGGCAGCTGTGGCAGCCGACACGGGTGTGGTGGGGTCCCACCGTGCGTACACCAGGGTTTGACACGTGAGAACGTTAACCTTTCACCCAGGGAGGACTACTTGGATAAACCAAGTTCTACAGCTAAGCACCATCTAGAAAAAAGTACCTAATCTGCTTCTCACGCCAAAATAAAACACAGATGGGTCAAAAATTTAAATGAAAAACAATGAAATCACAAAACTATTAGACAAAATGATAAAAGAATCTTAAAAATAATACTGGCATGGGGAAGGTCTTTGTAACTTTTTTTTTAAAAAAAAAGAAAAAAAAGTTTGACATACTTAAAAACTGGAGGATGTGAAACTGGGACAACACCTGCAGTCTGACAGGCAATGGGCTACCTTCCTCAAACTCACTAAGGACCTTCTGCCTCAAGCCCATGCACAAGAGCTGGTATTCAACTGGTCTTCCCACTTAGCCTCAGAAGCCAGACAAAACCAAAAGCCACCCAACTGAAGCACTGGGGAAGAGCCGCAGCAGCTCAGCCCCAGTGGCCGAGACCCAGAGAGCAGGAGAGCACTCAGACAAGCAAGGCTGACTGCCCATGGCACCCGGGGCCAGTGGTGCCACAGTGAGGGTGGTGCAGGGCGGCAATGGACTCAGGCAGACTCATGGGAGGAGGTCGGGATGCGGAGAAAGAAGCCCCAGAGAAGCTGCCACGCCACCTTCTGCCACTCTCCTGGAGGCACGTGCGGCTGGCTACCAGCTGAGCCAAGAACCAAGCAGGGACAGAACAAGGAGCGCGTGCAGGAGAATGAGAGCAACCAGCACAGGGTTGAGACCCTGGGGCGGAGCAAGCAGAACAGGGCCACCTCAGCTATCTGATGGACGGAAGTCACACCACTTAGCTTCTGCAGGCCTTGATGACTGCAATATACCAAGCACACCAGAAGACAGGGCCAGACGACAAAGATCAAGAGACCAAAGAGGAACACGGGCATCAAGACTGACCACGCGTGCTCCTCAATATACAGTGGGATCACATCTTGATGAACCCAAGCCACAATGAAACCACCTTAAGTCCAGCTGCATGAAATTCTTCTGGCCTGCTAGTACCCTGGCTGAGTAGCGCAGCACAGCGTCAGTGGGGCCCTGCTGATGCAGGGCTCACTGCCACGGCTACTGCCCAGCAGCACAGGAGAACACACCAGGCAGTGCCAGCTTGAGAGAGTGAACTCAAAACGTGAAGCAGGATTTCCACCAGGTGCGTACTGCTCTCACATCACCACCCACTGCCAACTCCAAGCTGAGCCACCTAAGAACTGTCCACACTGGCAACAACAGTAACGGGCAGGACTTGAAACACAGATAATGGAGCTGGGATTGTGGCTCAGTGGTAGAGCACTTGCCTGGCATGTGTGAGGCGCTGGGTTCAATTCTCAGCACCACATTTGAATAAATGAATAAAATACAGATCCATCAATATCTAAAAAAAAAATATTTTTTAAAAAAATGGGTAATAGTAAGAACAGAAGCACCAAAGGCCTTCGAGGGCAAATAGGGTGAAATTACTGAGGCACATGCACCTTGTCTGGGATGTAGCTAAAAAAAGGAATTCACGGTGGACCAAGCCAAGGATTTGTAGTATCTAGTGTGACCACTAGGTTAGAGTGCACCCACAGCGGGAAAAGAGTAAATGCTTTACATGCCTGATTGATCAAAACAAAGAAATGGGAAAATAAACAGAAAAAACAAAGAGTAGGACAGAAGTTTCTTCCCGAAATGAGTAATAGTATTAACTGTAAACGTAAAAGTATAACTCCTACTAACAGTCTCCTGTTAACAAAACAAAACCCAGTAACACACCATTGCCAGAGACATGGCTTCAACTCAGAATGGTACAGAGAGGACACAGGAAGGTAAACAAGTGACCACCTGTAAAGTGGGGCTAGGGCAGCCACAAGGCCAGCTCACGGGAGCCCCACGGACACTAGGACCTTCACAAGGGAAGTGTCAGGCTGGCAGAAGATACAACCAACCAGAACCCGTGTGTTCCAATGACATACTAAGAGGCAACACCTTCACGTAAGTGATAAGCCACACACAGGTGCACCTGAACACCTGTTAGAAATCTTGACTGAAGCTAGGGGTGGTACACACAGCCGCGAGATGCTGAGCTGCTGAGCTGCAGCCGCTGCAGGCCTCGGAAGTGACCTCACCAAGAAGGACTGGCATTCTCTGTAGTGTACTACCCAACCACACTGGGACTAAGCTTGAAAGCAGGAAAAAAAATTACTAGGAAATCCTGAAGGTTTGGAAAGCTAAAGAAGCCATGGGTGAAAGTAGAAATCAGAAAATTTTGTGAACTGAAGAATGATTTCAACCTTTCAATGCAACCCCCATGAAAATTTCAACAGGTCATTTTCGAGGAAGCTTAAGAGCCAACTACAGGAAAGAATATTTTATAGAGGAATACAGCAGGAGGACTCCAACTGCCCACCATGGACACACTCTGCACAGCTGCAGTCCTGAAGTGGGCAGTGCTGCTTCAGGACACAGAGACCCTGGCAGCCTCACTGGAGGGGGGCTGAGGGCGACACGCACAGGGCAAGGGCAGGGCCACATGGCCTGCCCCACACCCACTGATCCCAGTGGGGCACAGGTGTAGATGTGAGCCTCCAGAGCATAGCTGTTTTCAGGACCGTGGGGTAGGTAGGTTAGGCAAGAATCAAAAAGCACCAAGGGGAAAAAAAGAGATCCACACACTGGACCACCCTAAAATGCAGAACTTCTGTTCATCAAAAGATGTCCTTACAAAAGCAAAAAGGTGCCAGGCACTGTGGCGCACACCTGTAATCCCAGCGGCTTGGAAGGCTGAGACAGGAAGATCATGAGCTCAAAGCCAGCCTCAGCAACAGTGAGGCACTGAGCAACTCAGTGAGACCCTGTCTCTAAATTAAATACAAAATAGGGCTGGGGTGTGGCTCAGTGGTCAAGTGCCCCTGAGTTCAATCCCTGGTACCAAAAACAACACCAAAAAAAGGCAGGGGGCTGGGGCTGGGGCTGGGGCTGGGGCTGAGTGGTTGAGCACTCGCCTTGTATGTGTGAGGTCTGGGTTCCAGCCTCAGCACGAAAAAAATAAATAAAATAAAGGTATTGTGGGGTGGGGATATGGCTCAAGCGGTAGTGCGCTCGCCTGGCATGCGTGAGGCCCAGGTTTGATTCTCGGCACCACATACAAACAAAGATGTTGTGTCCGCCGAAAACTAAAAAATAAACATTAAAAAATTCTCTCTCTCTCTCTCTCTCTCTCTCACTCTATCTTTAAAATAAATAAATAAATAAATAAAGGTATTGTGTCCATCTACAACAACATCAACAAAAGATTTTTAGTCATAGAGGTACACAATTTCTTTATTTAAATTAATTATTTACTTTTATGTGGTTCTGAGGATCAAACCCAGGGCCCCACACATGCTAGGCAAGGGCTCTACTACTAAGCCACAACCCCAGCCCAAAATATGCTTTTTTTAAAAAAGGATTTACATCTAGAACCTGTTTTTTAAATTTATTATCATTGTTATTGTTATTATTATTATTATTATTTAGTGTGGTGCTGAGGATCAAACCCAAGGCCTCGCACATGCTAGGTGAATACTCTACTGTTGAGCCACAACCCCAGGCCAGAATCTGTTTAAACTCCTATAAATCAATAAGAAAAAGACAGACAACCCAGTAGGAGAAAAAACCAAGACTTGAAAGGAAGTCACAAAAGGCGACACCCACGTGGCTCACAGCCCATGGAAAGGTACATGAGGTCATCAGTCAGGCAGGGGCTGCAAACACACTCAAGCGAGGGGCCTCCACACCCACAGCCACCCTTCAGAAGGTCAGCTCTCAAAAAGGGAGAGGAGATGGGAAGTGTAGGGGACTCTCTGTGGTACTGGAGGAGCCACTGTGAAAACAAGTCCACTTGGCAGAGCCAAGGCCACACCCAGGACCCCCTCCCAAGTGCACAACAAGCCACACACCCATGGGCACTGGAAGAAACACTTGGCACAGCAGGCTAGCAGCTTCCTGTCCTGCCAAGTGAGTGGACAGCAGTGATGGCACAGAAAGGAAAGCACATAGCCGCGGGCAGCGAACTCCTCGGCAGGCCCAGGGGTGAGCTCAGACGGAAGGCTGAGCACAGGGCCCACGCCCAGGGACACACACCATGAGGCTGTCAATTTGAAAACAGAAAAAATTACTCCAAAACATCAACAGAAGACAGCAGCAACCTCTGGACTGTGAGGGTGGATGGCCAAGAGGTGCCCAAGGGAAGTTTTGGGTGCCAGAATGTTCTCTACCTGACCCGGAAGGTGGTTCTGTGGCTGGGCACCCTTTGCAAAGGTGGGTCAAGCTGTATACCTACCAATACACATGGGTAAGAAAGAGCTCAGCGACCCCATCAAGAGTGAAAAAAGCATGAGTCCACAGGAAAAGAAAAGCCAGTGGCTTCCAAACCATAAAAAATGTTCACGTTCACTCCAGGGAAGCCAAGAAAGAGGAAGGTGGAAAGGTGGGAGCGAGAGGTCATCAAGCACTGGGGCAAAAGGCCCCGAGATCCTCCCGTGTTCAGATGCTTCCTACAGACACATTCCTGCATACGCTGAAATGCCCACAACAGCTGACCTGCAGCACAAGGCTGGAGACAGGCTCCTGGGAGCCTGGGCCTTGGATCGTCCCCGGAAGGCAGCCTGGGGAGCAGCTCCTCCTGGCAACAGCTCTGAGGTTCACACCACAGACCACAGATGTGCAAGCAGCCTGGAAGGGGCTTTAGCAAAGTGGGGCTGGGTGCAGAGTCGTGTAGTGGACTTGCCTAGCATGTGTGAGCCTGGGTTTGATTCCAGCACCACAGGAGGAAAAAGCGTGAGCATGCACGAGCACGCACACACAAGCACCCCCATGTGCATGCTGCCTTGAGAACAAGGAAACACGTAGTGGGGAGAAGCGGTGAAGCCCCAGCACTCGGGCAAGAAGGTAAACTCTGGGAAGCACCAGACGCACATGGACACTGAGGACAAAGACTGCTCAGCCTGACTCTACCACTGTCCAACTGCCTCCTTGACCAAGTTCCCCTTGTGCTAGGAAACAAAACCAGTCAACAGAACCCATCTGAACACTGAGAGGCGCTCTGCACCGCCGCCTCCTCTCCCAAGCCAGCCGGGCTGGCCACATACTCACCTGGGAGGAGAGGGCATTCTTGTGGGCCTTCTTGTAGATCAGAGCTGGACAGATGAAGCAGATGAGGCTCCCCATCGTGGCCCCCGTGAGACCCAAGATAGTCTCCACTGGAACAGATGCAACAGCAGGGGTGAGCCAGAAAGAGCATGCGTGGGGACAGGTGAGCAGCATTAAGGCTAAGTGTCAGTGAGGAGCCAGGCAGCCACTGTGCCCTGGGGGCTCCACAAACCAGGCTCAATTCACCAGGCTGCGCTGGCTGCCAGTCTTTAAAGGGCCAGTCATCTGGAATTTCCTACCAAAATCAGTTGTTGACTCCACATGGCCTAGGTCATACTGCCTGCAATTTCACAGGTGACTCAGTGACTAGTCCTAGCACACAACAAAAGCCAGGGGCAGAAGTGTGTTGGCCAGGTAGAGTCCCAGCAAAAAGCTGGACAGGTGGCTTCTGGGGCGGGCACCTGCAAGTTCCTATCTGGTGACAAGCTCCACCCACCACGTCTGTGAGGGAGTGGGTGCATCTGGACACTGAAAGTGCTGCTCTGGGCCTCCGACCTTCCCCTGGGTACTGTGTTGACAAGTTGGGAGTCAACAGTGACAGTAAGGAAGCAGCAGCTTTACAGTCATTCACTTTACAAACTGGGCCCATGTCCCAGCTCTGAGTCTCTGCCCAGGTGCCGAACTGCTTGGTGTCAACACACATTTGCTGCTCCATCCGGCTGCCAACGCTATCCCCTGCTTCTCTGTGGGCCAAGGGAAAAAATAGCCCGGGAGTTTCTGGGCTAGTAGGAGACCAGTGGACGGCATGGGAGCTGGGAGCCTTGGCTAAATGCCAAGACACAGGGCAAGGACACCTGGACCTTGTGTGGAACGTCAAGAATGGAGTAGAAGTGGAGAGAAAGGAGGGACCGCCCACCTTACCTACCATTGGGGATCATGATGCCACCAACCATGGTTCCAAACACGACGGAGAGGGTGAGTGCCTTAAACCGGAGAGGCGGCATATAGCCTCCAGCAGCAAAGGTCCCATCTTTTTGCTATATGGAGGAAATAAAAGGTTTGAAAGGGTGGATCTCCTCACCACTCTCCTGAGGAGCAATGCTGTACTGGGCTCTGACAAACGCACCAGGCTCCACGCTGGGGGAAGGGAGCTCCTGGCAGGTAAGCCCTGCAGCATGGCTGGAGAGCTCTCTACCCAGGTGCTGACCACCCATCCTAAAATTTGGCCTACACACCCACAGAAGACAGAGTCAAGTCCTTCCGTTTTCCTTTTCACTTTCGGAGCAAAGCTACAGAGAGATTATCAAAAGAAACACCAAGTGCAGACAATACTTGTTCCGCAGGGAGGCAGCCGGCATCTCCCAAATGCAGGCTGCAGAGCTCAGGCAGAGGCCCTGCCACACATGGGCACACCCCCATGCACCTGGCTGTGTTACCGTCATCTCTGAATGGTCCGTAATGAGCAAATAATAATTTCAAAGTCTGGGAAGAAGAAGAAAAAAAGGGGAGGCGCTGTATAAAGTGGCAGAGCCCCCTGCACCCGGCCTCATGCATGCCACGCACAGAACACAGAACACTTTCCAGGTGGAGTGGCACAGGCAGAGGCAGCTGCCCTTAGAATCCCGTCCAGGAGCTCCAGACTACCTGGTTCAGATCCTGGCTCTGCCACTCACCTGCCACAGGTTCCCCCCCTGCCAAGAGAAACATCTCATCAAGCTGCGGTGAGGATCCAATGAGTTAACACACAGGAAGGGCTGACCATGCTGATCTCTGGGCTAGAAACAACTGCAGAACCTTTCAGAACTAGAATTTCAAAGCACCAATTTTCAGAATAGACTGACACAGGATGAACTGAGAGAGGGCTGGAGCCACAATTTCTACTCTGGTGCGACAATTTGTCCAAGGTTTTAAGGTCTATAGCCCAGGAGTCCCAGTACTACAGGTTTACCAAGAATACGCTAAGAAATACTCCAAGAAAAGGGGAAGTAGGGGAACCATGTGCACATTCATAAGCCAGTTACCCAGGGAGGTCAAGGGGAAAAGGCTAGGAACCATCCATCACAGGGTGCAGGTGCTGAGATTTCCAAGGACTCTCAGAGAAAAGCTGCCTACACACCCACAGAAGACAGAGGGACTGGAGCTGAAGGGAGGGTGCTGTGCTTCTGTTATCAGACCCACGAGGTGGGGCAGCAGCTACACAGTGCTACGTACGGGAAGGCTGCAGGTGAACTTTCTTCCTTGATACTGCCTTTCATGCCACTATTGATTTTTTTTAACTTTACAAAAAAAAAAATGATAAAATGTATGCAAATGCACGAATGCTGTTGCAATACAAAATACATGTTTCCACCAAACATAGAGAGATGGACTTCAGCAACCCACAGATGGAAGCAGGGTGGGGTGAGCGAGGGAGGACTCCACAGCCAGATGAGCAGGCCTCACCTTTGCCCTGCAAGAGCCTGAGTCCTAACCTCTGCCTTGTTTGGCTACAGGTGCCTGAATGCTAGCAGAGGCAGACCAGGGTGCCAGCACATAAAGGGCACTTGGTCTCTGGACTAGGCCTCTGCCATTGCTGATGCCAGAGTCCACAAGAAGACAAGAGCTACAGCTCTGCCACAACCATGTCCCTGGCCTTCACGGGCAGGGAGCCCTGTGCCAGCTGCCCTTCCCAGTCTGCCTGCTGGACTCTCCCCTGGATTCTCTGGAACCACTAAACAACCCCTTGCCATAGTAGTTTAAGTGACCTTGTGTCCCTGGCCACCAGGAGTCCCAGCTGACAAGACAGGTGGGGCCCAAAGACCTAGGGCAGAATATGCTACCATAGAGAAGCTTCCAGTCAGTGCAGACCGTTTAGCTAAACACCTTTGGACAGGTAGGTGGGAAGCCAAGATGGTGCAAGGCTCCTGTGGACACTCTGGAGAGGGGCCCAAGCCCAAATAACCTGGGCCCAAGTATCATAAGAATGTCTTTGAAACGCAATAGCAGTGAGGAACCAAGAAAGCCTTTCTGTTTCAAACCTGTATGAGATATTTTCTTGTAAAGGCCTAGGCAACTATCTTGAATACACACACAGCAGTGCAGAAACCTTTTAATTGTTAAGATTTCCCAAGTCACACAAAAGTGAAAAAGCAGTGTAACAAGCCCAGCCCTGCCTCCAGTCTTTGTCAACACTGCCGGTCATCTGGTTCCTCCATCCCTCCCCAGGACTGCTCAGAAACAAAAGCTGCTTCTATTCCTGCTAATTCTGATGACAGTATCCATGCTGGGAAATCAGAGGCCAACCTAAGCTTCTGGCACACCTGGCTTGACCCCAAAGGCCAGTCTTTGGTCCTCTTTCTTCCAAAGTTGGCTTAAAAATTGCCTCCCAGGGGCTGGAATGGTTAAGCACATGCTCAGCACTGTTTCCACTGAAGCCTGCTTATTTTTAACTAGGAAAAGCCCCCTCCCACCACCTGTGAAAGCAGGATGAGCACAAGCAGTGGAGGACACCCCAAGAACCATACCTGCTGCTCAAAAAGCAGCGTGTTCAAGGCCTGCCTGCACGGCAGGATCATCATGGGGAAGCCCACAGCCACCGACATCACGAAGCCCACGCGGATCATCTCTGTCACCAGGTTGGAGGGGAAGTGCATCAATACGTTGCCTGCAGTGGCCTCAGTGAAGCTGACGTACCCAAAAAACCCCACCTGTCAGAGGAAACAGCAACATGGCAGAGTGTGGGGAGAAGGGCTGCTCCCAGAATGCCCTCAAGCCCCTTCCCAAAGAAGCTGGTGCAAGAGAGGGCCTGCCAGGGACAAAAAGGCCACTCGGCTCCTCCTCTATAAAACATCCCCCCCCTCTGACAAGCAGAGGGCATCTTAAAATGCTAAATGAGGAGTCCAACACAGCTTTCCAAGAGGGTCCCAGGGAGGGGAAAACGGCGCTGCCTGGGTGGAAGGCAGGCACCAGAGTGCTCCCAAGCCCTTCCGAGGACCCACTTGTAATCTGGGTCCAAAACACAACCAGGGAACCATGGTCCTCTATAGAAGTAGACGCAGGAGTGGACGATGCTTGCCAGAGACCATCCCTAGTTACCTAGAGCAACACTAGAAGCACAAAAGCAAAAGAAAGAGGCCACAACCTTCTCCTACTTATAATCTGATTGAAAGACAGAAATTGGAGCAATAAGACTGCAAGAAAAACTTAGGAAAATGCTAACAGTGACTGCATTTACAGATTGGGACTTGAGGTATTCTCTCCTACTATTTGATACCTCCTCATTTCTCTTTAGTGGACACACCCCACCTCTGGAGTAAGTTAACAAAGTTCTGGGAGAGGGTAAGCAGAGTCCCTCTACTAGAGCAGTCTGGGCAGCTCTGCTGCTGAGGTGTTGGGTTCCTCAGACTGGGAGATGTCAACGCAGCCTGGGGTGAAGGGCCTAGCACGACCAGCCCAGTAATGACCGGGGTTGAGAAGAGGACCTGTTTTGGGTTGCTACATGAGCAGTGCACCCCCGGACACTGGAATGGGACAGTGACACCTCTGCAAAATGAAGGGTCTCGAGGGCTAGAGCCCCCTGCTGATGCGACCCAGGAGAGGAGAGGCACAAACAGGGTCCTACCATGACATAGAAGGTGGTGACCACGTTGAGAGAGGAGGCAAATATGGAACTCATGGTCTTCACTGACGGTTCGTCCAGGCTGTCATAGGTGGGCAGGACCTGGCTGTGGGAGACAAGAGGTTCTTAAAGCAGGCTCTGCAGAGCCTCGCCCGCCCTGGCAGCCAGCTCCCAGGACCTCTTCTGCAGCCTGGCCACTAGCACCTCTTCACATGGCACTCATCACACACGGACTCACCACCCTAAAGCCAGCGGGTCTCACGACACAGCAGTGGCAGAACCGTGATGGCCCCCAGACCAGCCCCCAGAACATATTCCACATGGATAGCTCATAAGTACTACAGAGCCAAGGCCATCTGTGTCGAGGGGACACAAGATGCCCACTGCGGAGAGCATGGCACTGAGGATTAAGGCAGCTGCTCAGACACACCTCAGGGAAGGGAGAGTCCAATGGAACAAGCCTGGCAGTTGTAGTTCCCCCAGCACTCTGGCCAGGTGGGAGTGGAATGGGCAGAGAGGGGACAACACAGACACACTGCCCAGCTGGCAGCCTCTTATCTGTGTGATGAGAACACTGGCTCCTATCTCATACTTGGTGCCAGAAGTATGGTGCTACTGGGCAGATGGGAGGGACCCAGTCACTGGCTGGGCAGGGGATGACAGCCCCACATAGGTTCTGCAACTGCACTCTGAGGACATGAGGCAGCACTGAGGAAAGCTCAGGGGACAGGATGCCTGCAAAAGGGGTGGGAGCCAAGACGGAAAGGAGGAGACGGGGCCACGAGGAGGTGGGAGCTATGCTGGGAGCAGTCTCAGTAAGGGCACAAGGGTTGACGCAGGCTCAAGAGGGAGGCCAGTGGTGCCCTCTAGGGCAACCTAGGCTCAAGGCACAAAGGACACGAGGTCAGTGCAGGGCAGGAGGAGAAGGTCAGGATGCAGAAAATCAGCAGCCACTAAGTAGATAAGCACAAGGTCAGTTGAGCCAAATAACAAAACTGCCTTTTAAAAGTGAAAGAAAAACACACAAAAAAAAACACCCGAGCCAGATCCAAGAGCAGACGAAAACAAACAGGTGGGAAGGCCCAGCCCGGTGAGGCTGTTCACCCAGGCTCACGGCACACTGTCCCTCAGGCCACCTCAACACAGGCCACCACAGCAGTCAGGATAGGCAGGAACTGGCAGCCACATGCCCAGGCAGCCCAGCAGAAAGCCAAAGGAAGATACCAAAAGCCCCAGCCCCAAAGCTCTGGAGAAGACCATGTCCTGTAACCAGCTTCTCAGTGCTCACCATCTGCCCAGAGCTGGACCACACCAGGAACCCAGCCTGTGGGGATCAGCACCAGAGACCCATGACCCCAATACACTCAGAGAACTACTGGGAGGAAGCTGCAGGAGCTACAAAGAGGGACACCTGGGGATGGACAGGGTGGAGAGGCCAAGTCACAGGCTCTCCTCTAACCTGCATTCCCAGGGACCCCTGGACTATCCCCTGGACTGGACAGAAGAAAGGTCAGAGACATAGACCTCCCAGCCCCCTCCACAAAGTTCCCATGCTCCCCTGGAGGGCACGGCTCTGAGCACCACCGCTGGCACCCGAAGGTATTCCCAGACCACCCACCTCGCAGAGTAGCCTCCATCATAGCTGTCCCCACTACTGGGACTGGGACCCAGGTCTCCAGGGAGACTGCCCTCCCCAGGCCTCCTATGATCAATGCTAACACAGTCACCTCTCTGGGCACAGAATGACAGTTCTGCATCAGCCAGCATTCACTGTGTGAGGCCAGAAGGACCACACAGTGAATCTGAAAACGAGACCAACAGGGACAGGCTCCTGGCTGCAGAGTGCCCTGGGAGTGAAGAGACCCTGTCACTGCACCTGGCGAACATTCGAGTATTCAAGGCTCCAGGGCAGCAGGCTGCCCGGCATGGATGAAGAGGACAAGTCTTTGGCTCTAGGCCCTTCTGGGAGGAGGACAAACCTGCAGGTAGCTGCCTGTGATCCCCCTCCCAATCCACAACTCGCCTGAGAATCAAACCCAACAGATGTGCATTGGCTGCTATGTGGACACCACTGAAGCAGCCAGACCACAGGCTTAGGTTTAAAACAACCCAAACACACAGACAGAAAGGACAACTGGTAACTAGGTACACAGTGCAAGAATGCTACTTCTGTCACCAATGATAATGGGGACATTAAACAGCAAGGCTGGAGCACGTTCTGGCGGAAACCGAGCTGCCAAGAGAGAGATGGTAAGTGGGAAATGACGATTTGGATCTCGTATGTGGGTGTAAACACAGCAGTGTGAGCAAATTTTATCTGTCACATTAGTTTACGATTGGCATAATACATGCCCACTGCTGCTATGGGGGGGCCCACTCTGCCAGCCCCCTGCACGCTGATGGTCTTTTCCCGTCCGCACCGGATTTACGCCTCTCTTTTCAGCCGGTTACTGCTCCCGTCCAGGCATGAATCACTAGCTCTTGCCACCCTGGTAGAGAAGGTACTGCCGCTGCGATGGCGGAGCAGCCTGATCTGCATTCACAGAGCCCCAAGTGCCAGAGTGAGCCTGCCCGCCTGCGCACACACAAGACCGGAGATGTCCCAGCAGCAGCCTGAACTCAATGTTTGTGCAATTTCCTCTCAACATTCTCAGAACAGCAGCTAAATTCTGGCAAAACACTCGGGACTCTGCGCAATCAGATGGCTGTGCTGCTGCCGCACCCGCAGCCAGCTTTCCTCTCCCAGGATCTGGCAAAGCAGGTGCTCCAGCCAGCCAGTCCCAGCAAGAGTCTCTCTGGGTCACACAGAACTCACAGGTCACACTGGAACAAGACAGCACTCTTTAGCTCCGTGTGGTTGACAAAGACAGGCACTGGGCACAGCCATCTGCACCCTCCCCCCACCACCCACCCCAGCAGTACTCACGATTGGCAGGCGAAGGACATGCCAAAGATGGGGATGCAGCGGAAGACACCCTCCCAACGGACATAGCTGACCCGCTGCAGCCACTGCCCACCAAAAAGGCCATGCTTGAGGGAGGACAGCACGATCTGCAAGGAGAGAGCAGGGCACAGGTCAGGAGCAGCCTCCTTCGGCCGACCTCCTGAGGCAGGAGGCACGCAGCCCTTCCCACTCCACTCTGCGGCTGGAGGACCCCACGCCTTCCTGGGCTCTCTGCCTCCTGCCCTGGAGCACTCTGGTTCATGCCACAGGTTGGCTGGACACTGTCAAAGGAATGCACGCAGCTGCATAGGTTTCCCATTCCCTGCTCACATCCGAGCCACTTTCTACAAGGGCCACTCAGCCCAGACAGAAGCACAACCTTGCTCACTCACCCTGCCCAGTCCCAGTGCCCGTCAAATTACAGAGGACAGTCTCCTCAATATGGAAAGGTCCTTCCCTGGCCCTGGACCATGCTGAGCACAGACATCTTTCAAGAGCTCAACCAACTGAGGGGCAGCTATCTGAAGGGCAAGGACCTAACATGCTAGACTAGTCCTCAGAGAGCTGTGAAATGCCAGAAAACTGCAGCTCCAGCAAATAACCCGCAGCTGGCTCCAGTGCAAGCCGCCTGTGGAAACACCAGGTTCCTTCCCTCAGGAAGAATCCATTCTAATTTTGCTGTGAACAGCTCAGGTCCCAAGGAACTCACGGAGCAGGCTCTCCCAGGGAAGCCTCCCCATCCTCAGTGTCAGTGCTACACTTTATCTTCCAGCCTAGTCCACCAAAACGCTCACTTAAAAAAACAATAACTTGCCACCATGGGACAAAGAACTGAACTGCCATGCTCTGGATCACAAATCCCACATGAAAGGTCTTTCCAGAAAATTGCAGACATAGGGCTGGGGATGTAGCTCAGTGGAGAGCATTTACCCAGCATGCACAAAGTCCTGGATCCAATCCCCAGTGTAATTAAAAAAAAAAGAAACGAAACGAAACTATGCAGGTGCTACCCCTGAGTCCCCAGAGGCTGGGTGAAGGGACACCAGCCTCAGAGCCACTCCTGCTGAAAGTGCTCACTGGCCAGGAGACCTGTGGGCTTCATGCACATTCTGATCTTTCTAACACATTTCTCAGGCTTGGAGCCACTTCCCCATGGTTCCCCAAGAGGCACTGGCAGATAAACCAGGTCTGGGCATGTGACTGAGCCCTTCCACAGGGCACAAGGCTCTCACCACAAACATGAAGACAGTGTAGAAGATGAGAGCCATGGCACTGAAGGACTGGATGGAGGCCATCATGTTCCTCTGTAGGCTGAGCGGGAGCACAATGCACAGGGACACCACGAAGAGCAGGAACACACGGAAGGTGCCGGTCACCTAGAAGGGAATCAGCAGGGTCTCCTGGGTTGCAGCCCTGAGCTCACTCACTAGCAAGGGTATGGGGAACACCATGGGGCCTAGGGGACCAACAGCATCTAAAGCAGAAGGTGGTGAGTCTCCAGAAGTGGCCCTCAAGGTCACTGGGCAGTGTGGCTCAGTGCACATTTCTTAACACCATGGGATACAGTCCACCCCAGAATGAGATCAGCCAGAGCCGGAAAAAAAAAAAAGAAAAAAAAAAAGAGAGAGAGAGAGAGAAAGAAAGAAAGAAAAAGAAAAGAAAGAAAAAGTCAGCTGTTCCCTACTTCACACAGGGAAGGAAGGTGGTGGGAGCCTAGCACCCAGGCTGACAGAAACCCAGAGAACCTACCACAGGTTGCTTCTCCAGCCAACTCAAAGCCAACCTTGCTTCAAGAAGGCTAGGACTCTTGAAATACTGATCCAGAAAAATCAATGGCAAAACTCCAGACTGTGTTTACTTTAGCAGAACCTGCAAGGGTCTGGGGTACCTGACATGTCACTTGGCTGTAGCTGATACATGATTACCCAACTTCAGAGCTGCCAGCAGCCAGCCAGGAGTGGTAGGGGCTCTGCCAAGACACATTTTCCCAGCTCCAAACACCTGCGCACCTATCACAGCCCCATGCCTCTCAGGATGGGAGTGTCACACATGCAGAGTGACCTCAACAACCCACTAAGGGGGATGAGATGGACAGATGCTGCACACACTGGCCTGCTGGGAAGCACTGCCAGGCAGCAGCAGCCACCACTGTCTCTCCTGTGCGTCCCACAGGACCAGTGAGATGTCTGGACCTGGGGTGCAGCTGGTGGTTCAAAGACGGTCCCCTTGTGTTCTACAGGCAGAACTACGTTTACAGAGTCCATGGTGAGACTTGGGAAGTAGAAAATCAACTGGGAAGACATGCTCAGGGCACAGACCAGGGCCACACTCACTCACTGGAATGTTCTTGGCAATGTGTAAGTCTGGCACAGTCCACTCATGCAGAGGACTGCTCCCCCCCGCCATAATCTTTGCAAACTGAAATCCTTTTCTACCCCACTGGCATCCAAATATGAAGAACTCTTCATAGAGAAGATCCTTTATGCGACATCATGTGTTCACCCTAGCCAGCCTCTGGCTACAGCTTTGCTGCCATCAGGGAAGTAAAGAGATATGTGAGGGGCCCAGTTCACAGATGGGACCCTCAGGGGCAGGAACACCAAGCATGGAGGATGCCACACGGAATCCCCCAGACTGCACAAAGCATGAGTCCAACAGCCCTGGCAGCAGTGCCCTCACGTTCACCTCAGCAGGGTAAAGACAGAGCTTCCAGTGTGGCCACTCTAACCGATACCTGAGCACAGTGGCCAACAAGGGCCTGGCCACTTCACCTGCTCTGCGCTGCACCTTGGTGTGAGATGTCCCACTGCCCCTCCTCCCCACTCATGCCTACAGCCATGGGCAGCATGGCAGCTGCTCGTCCTGCCTCTCCGCCACCTCCAGAGGCTACCACAGCAAGGCCTCGAGCTCCAGCTCAGGGAGCATCAGTGGACTCAGGGCCCAGGGAGCGTCTCCCAGCCAAGCATACTGATCTCAGCTGGCTAGTGGGAGTGACCTGACACCGAGGTGCCACAGACAACCTCCAGCAGGCCAACAGACCAGAAGAGATGAGAACGCCCTTACCTGAAACCCAAAGAGCCGAGCAAAGAAGTTAGACCCCAGGTCACCGATCACCACATAGAAGGCGATGCATGTTCCTAGCATCAGCCCAATCATGCTGCAACAAAGGAAACCGTGGGTTTGAAACAGTATTTTGAAGGAGTGGGACATCTTGTCATGACTGAAGCAGGGAGCAGGTGCCTGCAAGTCCCGAGGACAGGACTGAAGGCCAGGAACCCTGTTCCCTGGGCTGTGCTGACCCAACTGCATAGGTTGGTGGGATGAGAGTGCAATTTCAAACGTCCAAGTTCACAGGACTTGGGCATGAGTGGGGTGCACTCTATTGTACTTGGAGTGAAGACTGAACAACAGTGAACTTCTCTGTGTGGTACTGTATTTTTCTCTCGACAGGAGGGTCTCAAAGTTCTTTTAGCTGTGCAGAAATGCATCATGACGTAAAACAAGTTGAAAGAACAATGATCTAGCAGGGCACAGTGGCGCACACCTGTAATCCCAGCAGCTCAGAGGCTGAGAAAGGAGGATCGTGAGTTCAAAGCCAGCCTGAGCAACGACGAGGCACTAAGCAACTCAGTGATACCTGTCTCTAAATAAAATACAATTGGGCTAGGGATGTGGCTCAGTGGTCCAGTGCCTCTGAGTTCAATCCCCAGCACCAAAAAAAAAGAACGATGATCTGCTACCAAAAAAGGGAGGCCTTGCCCCGCAAGTTTACAATTCCCTAATTTAGAAAGCTAAAAGTACAATTTCCCAGTACCAAAAAATAAGCATGTAAATAAAATTGCAATTTCCCAGCAAAGTTTCATCTCATAAAATTTTAGTCCAAATAAAAAAAAAATGCCTCAGTTTAATCCGCCTATCTGCAGCAGTGCTGGGTTGCAGGTGAGGGAACAGCACTGAGCCATTATTTACAGTGGAGGAAGAGCTATTCTACTGGGTTCCAAGTTCCCCAGCTTTATGGACTTCTTGGTAAGACTGTGTAAGGCTTTCAACCTTACGGCAATCACTTTCAGAATAAGACACATTAGACTTTTGACTAAGTTATAAACCAATCCGCATGTGAAACAGGCCATTCACCTCCTACATCCACAGCATCTGCAGCTGCAGGTAATGAGGAAGAAAAGAGAAGGTGGATGTGGCTTTGCGGCTTACCTGGTCTCCACCAGCATCTTCCCGGCCTTCCCATAGGCATGGAACGCTAGCACCAAAGAGAAGAAAAGCACTCAGTCCAACGGTGAGCAGCAGGGCAGTGAGACCATGTGACCCAAACCCACTGGTCTTATGTGTTACGGAGCTAAGGGGGATACTTTCAAATTCTGGCCCCAGGCATTTTGGGGATCCACCCTCCATAAACAAAACCACATGAGACAAAAAGAAAACAAGGGAGACAAAAGGCAGTTTGTTTTTTCACATGACAATGTTGTTGTTTTTTTTAAATATATATATTTTTAGTTGTAGTTGAACACAATATCTTTATTTTATTTATCTATGTGGGTGCTAAGGAACGAACCCAGGACCTCACACGTGAGGGGCAAGCACTCTACCGCTGAGCCACAACCCCAGCCCCACATGACAATATTTTTAAAAAGAAACAGAGAAAAGTCCCCACAAAGCAGAGGTTCCCAGCATGTGGCAACCACGAGGAGGCCTGCCTAGAACAGGGCCAATACAGAGGGCACAGGGGAAAGGTCTCCAGGGCTTGCAAGCACCCCACAGGTCCAGCCCTTGGCCAGAAGGCCGATCTCCAAGCCTGCAGCACAGGAGGGAGGGCTTTTGTCTTCACCCTTCAATAGTGACTTGCAGAAGGAAACACAATCTTATGAGCATGTCACTCTTGGGACCAAGGGAGGAGAGGAGAGCTCTGGGGCTTGCCAGTATCCAAGTGGACAGCCAGAATGCTGCACTGATGAGCAGTGGGCACTGCCACAGCATAGGGCACCCTACCACAAACGGAGCCTCTGTCTTTCCTTCCTGACCCCAGAATCATTTCTAGAAATGAGAAATTGCTGACTTGGCAAGGTCCCTCCCAGAACCCTGATGGTGATCTGGTCATCATCAATTTCCCTATGGTCCAGTCAGATGAGGGGAAGGGGAAGTTCTGGTCTCCAAGGAGCAGCCCAAAGGGGGTGCATGTGACAGGATGGCTTCATCCTTGTCAGCCGCCCCAACTTCCTGCTCATTCCCTTCACAGGGGGTCAGAGGCCCCCTGGCAAGGTCTGAAAGCAGGAAACATGCAGCCTGTTGGGTATGAATGATCCCGTCATTTTTAATTTACTTGGGAAAGGCCCTTTATTGGCAAGAGCTGGAGAACTGGCCTTAGCCTAGGCCCATCCTGAGAGCAGAGAAGGCTTCTGCCTCCAGGGGTCACTCTGGCCTTTCCCAAACTCAGCTGGCGCCCTTCAAGTGCATCTAACAAAAGCCAAAGCCTGAGCTTGATCCCTACCCAGAATCCAGAATGCTGATCAAGACCTAAGCACCAGCTGGCAGGACACAGAATCTCCAGTCCCACAGGTGGAAGTGATGGTATCTGCCCATCCCCAATTCTTCTCCAAAAGAAAGCTGAGTCTACAGGATGCTTCACACTGGAATGCCCTGCTGCAGAAAAGTTCCAGAACATGCCTGCATCCAGACATGGGAGAGTGGAAAGCCTACAGGAAATCAGAGAAGGAGTGAGAGGCAGAGCTCTCTTCTCGCTCCTAGAACATGACTCCAAGCAGGGCCATGCCAAAACCAGGCCCTGTCACTGCAGCCGCCCCTCTTCTCTCTTCTTTTCCCCTGGCTCACCCACACCCCAGTGTCTGCAGATGTCCAAGAACCACCTCAGTGTGGGTGGGCACACCCTTCCCCACACTCATGGGCCCCCTCCTCCATCCAGGGCAGGCCATATGAGGACGAGGAGGCCAGCTGGCTCTGGCACCAGGGAAGCACCCAGGCTTTCCACCTGCCTGCCTCCTGCCTTCATTGGACCCTGAGAAACAGGGCCACCTTTTCCTCCTCAGCACCACAGGCTGCCCAGCAGAGCTGACTCCCACCCTTTTGCTTGCAAAACCCAGCAGCAGCAAGGGAGAGAAGGGGGTGCTGTGCAAGACGGGGGCACACATGGGGCAGAGAAGGGGTGCTGTTCAAAACAGAACAACACGCCACACACATCTGTAATCCCAGTGGCTCGGGAGGCTGAGGCAGGAGGATAATGAGCTCAAAGCCAGCTTCAGCAAAAGTGAGGGGCTAAGCAACTCAGTGAGACCTGTCTCTAAATACAACACAACATAGGGCTGGGGGTGTGGCTCAGTGGTCGAGTGCTCCTGAGCTCAATCCCCAATAACCCCCATAAAAAAAAGGACAACATATACAAGGCAGAGAAGGCCAGCCAGTGACTTCAACACAGCTCCTCCTGGAACCAGGGAAGGAATGGTATTGGGGACCCAACTGCTGCATGGGACACAGGGCCAGCAGCACATAGCAGGAGAAAGCCAAGGGTGAAAAGGGTCTGAAAGTTCAGTTTGACAGCCCTGTTTCCCAAGCCACACAGCACACACCCAGGAAGCCCAAGGGCCATGGAATGTGTGTGACACAGCACCGGCAACACCGGTTGCTCACAACCAAGAACTCAGAGGTCCCTGCTGAAGCAGAAGCAGCTTCCAGCCCAGACCACACGTGCCAGGGTTTGGCCATAACTCAGGGCAAAGTCCAGGGCTCAGAAAGTTTCATGGGGGTCATGGCATATAAACAATCGATTCTGATGCCTGTACATTTTCTGAAATGAAACGAGGCTTGAAGCAGGGTGTCCACATGCAATAGGACGACCTGGGCAGCAGTCGCCCACGTGATTAAGGCTGGAGCCCAGGTGACCAACACACAGCACTGCTCACAGGCAATTTTCTTTCAGTCTTTCACATCTTGTCAAACCGGTTTGACTCAGGAACTTTCGAAGAATAATCAGCCAGCCAGTTATCAAAAGCCATGACCTTCCCAGCGGAGGGCCCCACAACTTCTTTCAGGATACAGTATGAGTACTGAGCTGCAGTCTCTGCTATAAAATGCAGAGGAAGACCTCAGTGGGGACAAGCATCACACCAGCCACAGGTGTGCAGACCAGGAAGGGACGTACTTCATCCCTAACAGTTAGGCCCTCTCAGTATGGGTCAAGTTTCACCAATAACTCACACATACTCAATGACAACAAAAGACTGAGTGCCACTATCCTCAAGAGCAAAAGAGAAGGAAGGGGTCCCTGGGTTCTGGAGTCAGAAACAAATACTAGTGTCCCAGTGCCAGTGCAAGGCAGGCTGGGAGGAAACGAGAGGCTGTGCCCAAGTTCACTGTGCATGTCCAGAGGGGTCTACTTTCTTCAGCCCTGTAATTCTGCACCCTGTTTCCTCTTACCGGTCTCCTCCCTGTGCCCCCAGAGCTAAGAAAAGGGAGCCAAGGCAGGCAGAGAGACCTGGAGAGAACAGAACACACACTACACCAGACTAGGCAGGCAGACAGGAAAGTGAGGGCGGTGCCCTCAAAGCCAAAGTATTAAGAGTCCAAACCGAAATGGAGAGCACAGCCTTCACTCCTTCTGACTAAAGTCACATTAAAGGAAGGAAAAACTACAAGAAACAAAACCACAGCAAGGGAACCAGGAGACAGACAAAGCCTATCATCTTTGTCCTGTCTAATCCTAGATACAGCCAAAGCTCAGAACAAGATCCTCCATAGACTTCCAGGTGGGGAGTTCAGGAGAATCCCTTTCGACAGCTCCAAGGAAGGCTTCTGGGTAAGGAGAGTGTCACAGCCAGGCAGCCCTAAAGAGGGTGAGCACAGCTATCCCTGCCAGACTTGGAAAGGAGGGTACATACATCACCCGCTCAGAGTGGGGGTGCAGGAGAGCAAGTGGGAGACCTGACACCTCGACCTTTCCCTATCACTTCAATACTGAAGCAGGTGATTCTATTAACACTTTCATTTTAAATTGCATTAAATTTTAAAATAAGAAAGAACATTGCTGTCCAAGAAACTCATTAAGAATAAAGTAGAGCTGGGCATAGTGGAGTACACCTTTTATCCCCACGGTAAGGAGGCTAAGGCAGGGGGAATCACAGGTTCAAGGCCAACCTGAACAACTAAGCAAGACTCTGTCTCAGAATAAAAAATAAAGAGCTAAAGGTAGAGCCCAGTGGTAGAGCACCCCTGGGTTCAATCTCCAGTACAGCAAAAAATAGCAACAATAATAATTAATTTAAGAAATAAAATGGAAGAAAAACAACCAAATCATAGGAATAAGACCCCACAGCCCCAGAGGTAGAATGTCATGCTTCTTGAGAAAGGGCTTAAGCACAGAGAAGGCCAGCCAGTGACTTCAACCCAGCCCCTGTGTCGAACTGTGTTGAACCAACTACTCCAAGAGCCATTACTCACCCAGGCCGGCGTAGGTTCTCCGTTTGCTCAGGCTTGCAGACTTCACCAAGAACATGCATGACTGATGCGTCATCCAGGAGCAGAAGACCAAGAGCAGGGCACCCAGGACAATGCCACACTGGAGAGTGGAGACAAAGAGACATCACAAAACAGATCCTCCCCAGCACCTCCACCTCACACACAGCATCAGGGTCCACACAGCACTCTCTGCCCACAGGGAGGCTCCACCGCAGTCTCCTCTTACTGAGAGGGCTGTTGCCCTGAAGCAGGGGAATCCTGCATGTGAATCTTCCCCTTCCTCAAGTCCTACTGGACAGCTAGGTATTGCCAACAGCTAGCTGGTTCCCCAATTCTCTGCACACACGTCACATTCACCACGTGTTAGCTACTTGGATCAACAACTATAAGTGGTAAGCACCTTCTGAGAGATTAGAGATGACATGTGTGACTTTCTTATAAGTTAAACAGACACTTCCCATGTGACTCTGCAACTAAACTCCTAGGTAATTCCCCCAGAGAAATGAAAACATGTCCTTGAACAAACCTATATCTTTATAGCAGGTGTAACCATAAAACTGCAAAGTAACCTGGGTGGCCTTAAATAACAATAAAGAAAATGTGGTCCATCCATGCAAAGGAACATTATTCAGCAGTAAAAAAGGAACCACTGTACCCCTTTTGACATGAATGTATCCTGCATGCACCATGCCAAAGGAAAGAAGCTAGACCCAAAGGCAATGAACTGTGGTGACATTTATAGGACATTCAAGAAAGGTACAACCTGAGCAAGTTGTGCAGGTCACAGGGGTTGAGGATGGGAGAGTGTGGACAGCAGAAAGACAGAGGTCACTTTGTGAGGTGATAGAACTTGGTTGTGTGGCTACATGACAGTACACAAACATCAAAACCCAAGGAACCACACCCTAAAATAGATAAGTTTCACTGCATGTAAACTATCCCTTAATAATGGACTCTTAAGGGCTGGGGATGTGACTCAAGTGGTATCGCGCTCGCCTGGCATGCGTGCGGCCCGGGTTCGATCCTCAGCACCACATACAAATAAAGATGTTGTGTCTGCCGAAAACTAAAAAATAAATAAATATTAAAATTCTCTTTCTCTCTCTCTCTAAAAAAAAAAAAAATAATAATAATGGACTCTTAAAACATCAGCACCTCTACGTGGGACAAGGCATTAAGGGGTCAGGCAGCCTACAGGAACTCCCTGTACTTCGCACTTAGTTGGTCATAAACCTAAAACTACTTAAAAATGTAAATCCCAGCTGGGGTTCTGTCTCAATGTTAGAGTGCTTGCCTCGAATATGTGGCACTTGGTTCGATTCTCAGCACCACATACAGATAAATGATTAAAATAAAGGTCCATCAACAATTAAAAAAAATTAAAAAATATATATATATAAATCTAGGGGCTGGGGTTCTGGCTCAGAGGTAGAGAGCTTGCCTAGCATGCTGAGGCACTAGGGTTCGATCCTCAGCACCACATAAAAATAAAATATTGTGTCTCCTAAAACTAAAAAATAAATATAAAAAAATATAAGTCTATCAATTTTAAAAACACAAATGAACCAGGCATGGTGGCACATGCCTGTAATCCCAGCTACTCAGGGGAGACAGAAAAATTACAAGTCCCAGGCCATCTTGGGTAACTTAATGAGACACTGTGTCAAAATTTTAAAAATCAAGAGCTGGGACTCAGTGGTAGAGCACTTGCCCAGTATGTGCAAGGCCCTGGGTCCAATTGTCAGCACCACAAAAAATAAATAAATGCACACACAATGTGATGTCACCACACTCTCATCAGAATGGCTCAAATGGAAAAGAGACAGGATATCAAATACTGCAGAGTGTGGAGCACTTGGACCCCAGACACCTGCTGGCAGGAGTGAACACTAGAACATCGATATGCCCTGGAAACTCTCAGCAGCATCCACTAGAACTGCACACACACATCTTGTAACCCTGATGTTCTACCCAGGTACACACCCAAAATAAATGCTATCACTCATAGAGCCTGGGTAACTGGTCCTAAGGGCTCCAAACAGGAAACACCATAGATGCCTGCAAAGGTAGGACAAACTCTATTTCTATATGACAGAATACTACCAGATCCTGAAATAAACACACCAACTCCATCTAATGTCAGCAGAAAGCAGGCAATGGAACCTCCCGCACCAGAGGCAGGTGGTGGCCTGTGTAGTGGGCAGGAGTGACTGGCAAGGATGCTAGCACTATGGCATTCTTCAATGCAAAGTAAATCACTATGTTTGTTGACTTTATAAAAATTCACTGAGTATACCTGAAGCATATAAAGTTTTCTATACATTAAACTTCAACAAAATGTTTATATGTGTGCATGTGTGTGTAAGTGCCAGAATTACTGGGTGAGAAAAAGAAACACTAATGCAAGTTTTTTAATGACAGAGCTGCCAAACACTAAACACACCCCTCTCCAAGTAGTGTGTTGGCTTCTGCTGAAGGAGATGATGAGTCCAGAGGAAGAAGCTGGCTGGCACTCAGGACACGTGTAACTGATTCTCATCTTCTGCTAGCACAGAGGCTCCCAGCTAAACATCCAAGCTCTTCCCAGGCAGGCCCCTGCTGACCTCATCCTCTGGCATCGGCCTGATACCCAACACGCAGCAGGTGTTCTAAATCTGGGGACACATGAATCACCTGGGCCCTAGTCCCAACCACGGAGGCATTTCACAGTCACCGCTATCCCCAACAGTTCTGCTGCGGACATTGGGAGAGGCAGGAATTCCAGAAGCACCCTGGGGTAACACAGTGCTGGGATGCCCCAGCCAGGGACTCTGGTGACATCGCCAGGGGCTCTGGTGACATCGCAGTTCTGTTCTCCCGCCTACACTGGCCAACAATGTTAGACTAACAACCCACACGAAAAGGCTGCAGAGCTCTGTGTGCAGGACGGAAAATTCCTGAATCACAACTTTTTTTTTTTTTTTTTTTGATGTTTCATCCAAAAGAGCTACTTGTGAAACACGCGAAGTGCTTACCTAAAACAACTACCGGCACCACCTCCAGCTCCAAAATGCCCGTCTCATTTTTTTTTAATATGTATTTTTTAGTTGTTGCTGGACCTTTACTTTATTCACTTATTTATACGTGGTGCTGAGAAGGGAACCCAGTGTCGCACACAGGCCAGGCAAGTGCTCTGCCACTGAGCTGCAGCCCCCCATCGCATGTTCACTGCCTGCCTATCTGGCGTGGCCAGCGGCCAGGACCTCCCGGCAGCGGGACCGGGGCCAGCGCACGGTTAACGGCCCCGGGAGGGCGCGGCCTCCCGGGCGCCCGCCCGCCGGCGCAAGCTGCGAGCAGGGGCCACGCAGACGCGGCGCTGTCCTCCACGTGGCAGTCACTCCGCGGTGACACCGACCTCTCCGCGCCCGGGCCTTGCCCGTGGCGTCGGCGCAGCCCGGAGCGGGCGCGGCGCGGCGCGGCCTGCGGGCGACTCGCACGTCGGCGGCCCGGCTCACCTGCTTGAAGCAGAAGGGCATGGTGAGCACGCTGACGCCCACGATGCTGTTCACCACGTTCGTGACCAGCCCCCAGTTGGAGGCGGCGGCCGCCGTCATCCTGAGTGTCGGGGCGGGGGCGCGCAGTCAGCCTCCAGACCCCGCCAGGCCGCGCGGCCGCCTCCCAGCCATGGCCCTGCGCTCGCTCTCGCGGCCCGCGGCGCCGACCCGGAAGAGCCAGCGGCTCTGGAGCTACACCTCAGAACCGCTTCGCCGGCCCCAGCACACACACTTCCGCCTTCCGCTCACTCCCTGCCCGGAAGTGACGGTAGCGAAGGCGGGGCACGGCGGGACCCGAGCCAGCGAGAGGCGGGCCCGGACGGTTTAGAGGGATGGGGCGGGGCTTGTACGACGGGGCGGGCCTCGGGGTGGTGTGCGCCAATGAGAGGCAAGCGTGCCCGGGAGGGGCGGTGCCGGCGCGCTAGCCCGGTTCCTGCCTGGTACTTAGCAGGCGCTAAGCAGGTCGGCTCCTCCTCGGATACTAAGGGGCCTGGAGAGCCAGGGGTTCCTCCCCTAGGAGCTTCATGCGGAAGGGCAATCAGGGCTGGAGAGAAAGGGGATCGCTGCGCCCTGCGAAGAGGAGCGGGGTTTCTAGCGTTCATCGGCAGCGCTTAGCCCTTAGGACTGATTTTAGGGCGTGTGCTTGGTACTCTGATCGGCGGTGCGAATCTTGTTGGGGGGGGGGGGAATAGCACCTGCATTTTACAAATGAGATGCCTAGGCACTGTTGTAGGGACACATGAGGCAAGGCACGGAAGAGAGCAGGAAACGCTTTTATTTGGCTGCAGCCAGGTTCAGAGGGCACAGCTTTTGCTGTAATCAATCAATAACCTGAACCCCGAGTTCAGGGAGTTTCAGAGTTTTATACCCAGCATGTAAGGGGAGGGGCTCAGAAGTTTACAGTCTGTAGAAGTTCACATAAAAGCAGCTTTTTCTTTCACTATTCTGGGCAAGTTAGCCCTTCAAGGACAACACCTGAGAAGGGGAGAAGAACTCCCCTCTCTTTCCTCCCACTGCCTGCTGTTACCATGGAGCCCAATTGGTAACTTCTGTTATCCTAGAAATGTGGATATCTCTGTGAAGCCCAGCTCAAGGCCAGAGGCCTAGTTTGCACATTTGAACAAACTACTATACTAGATACGTTTGTGAAAAACTAGTAAGAGGGTGTCCAGCACCTGGAGTACTGATTTCTTCCCAGCCAATGGCCAAGTAAAACAGGGCAACACGAAAAAAGGAAGTTTAGCTACATTAAACTCTTTTGCAGAGACTCTTGTTGACAATCCTAAAATCAGCCATGGTGAAGATTTCTGGAGAAATCTTCAGAAATGCCCAGTTAAGACTTTTCTGTGGAGAAAGGGGTGCCACTTCAGCACCGAGGGGTTGGTACACTCTGCTACAGGCAGGAGACTTAGCTAAGACAGAAGCAGGACGTGGAGTCTGCAGAATGGCCCTTGCAGTAGTGGGAGGAATCTAACGGCCTAATATGAAAAGGAGCGAAGGAAATGTGAGAGGAAGAGATGGAGAGACTGATGTGACCAGAGAAATCTGCGAGAGCTTCCAGAGCGGGTGGCCTCTAGGCTGGGGCTTGGACAAATGAAAATTCTTCCTGTAGAAATGGATGTTGGGGAGGTGAGAGAAGAAAGGAGGGCCCTGACACATAATAAATCCTGATATCTGACGATGCCCACCAGTCCTCTGAGCTGGAATTGCACATGAGAATTGCAGGTTGCTGGGGAAGCTCTTGGCCACATCTGCAGGCAAATGCAGGGTCTTGTGTCTTAAATGAGAGGCTCTTCAGGCACCAGGCAGTGCAGCCACTAAGTAATGCCCTGTCCCACCTTCAAGAGAAGAAGAGGAGGAAATGACAGGATTAACAGTAACTGAGTACAAAATCAAAATAATAAATGCCTGCACTCATTTATTTTATGAAAATGTCATACAGTATATAAACTACTTTTGATTAATTATATAATTTTTATGAAATTTCGTGTTCAAGATGTGAAACTTTTTTTAATATCTATTATTTTTTAGTTGGACACAATATTTTTATGTATTTATTTTTATGTGGTGCTAGGATCGAATCCAGGGCCTCACAAATGCTAGACAAGCACTCTACCACTGAGCCACAACCCCAGCCCCAAGATGTGAAACTTAACACATGTTGTAATGAATAACAATACCTGTGGGGACTTCAGCTTTAAGAGCGGGGTTACTAGAAACTCAAATGTTCCCTTTGAGTTCCTCCCCAGTTCCCTTTTCCCTACCACTCTGGAATCATCATTATCCAGATTTTATCATTACTTTTCTTTAAAGTTTGCCACATACGGATATACCACTGAACAATTATGGGGAAGACTATTACTTGTGTCTTTATTGTTATTTATTCAATTTAATAGGGATTTGGCCTGCACATGTGGCTGCCTAGAATAAGGAAAACAGTTCCCAGCCTCCCTTGCAAGTAAGGGCGACCATGTGACTAAGTTCCAGCCAACAGGAAGTGAGCAAAAATGACAGTCGCAACTTCTAGGTCAATCCTCAGAAGGAGGAATCTGTCCCTTCTTTCATGTGCTGTTTGGAACACAGACCATGGGGGCCAGAAGGAGACCATGGCAGGAATGGAGCCAGGAGGAGCCTGGATTCCTGGACACTGTGGGGCAGAGCCATCATACCTGTGCAAACTACTGTCTCTGGACTGCTCCATAAGGTAGACAGACTGGCTGGTTTAAGCTGCTGTTATTTTGGATTCTGTTTCATGAAGCCAAAGCTATAGCCTAATTAACTCAATTGTATATTGGGATAAAACATTTTTGCATTTTTTTTTACGTGTATACTAAATGGAATCATATTATATACATTCTGCAACTATCTCATTCAACGTTGTTTATAAGATTCACCATCACCATCACCACAGTGTGGTGGGGGTAAGTCATTCTTTCTGCTCTATGGATGCCATTGTTTAAGTAGCCCAGAATATAAATCCATTCTCCTGCCAAGGGCACTGAGCTGTTTCCAGTTGTTTGCCATTATAAACAGTGATGTACTGAGTATTGTTGTACTTGTCACCTCAGTGTCTACATGTTAGAAGTTCTCCAGGGTAAATACCTAGAAGTTGGATTGCAGATTCAAACCCATGCATATCTTTAATAGTAATTGCCAAATTGCTCTTGAAAGCAGCTGTAAGAGTCTTTCCTGGTTTGCATTGGAGGTTGGCAAACTTCCTGTTAAGTGTCAGTTGGTGAGTATTTCCTGCTTCCTTGACTTCGCTGTTTCTATCAAAACTGTTAAGTTCTGCCACTTCAGCACTAAAGCAGTCCTGAACAATACACAACAAGTGGATGTGTCTGCTCCAATAAAACTTTATTTACAAAACAGCAGTTGGCCCAGTTGACCTGAAGTCTGTGGATTGTGGATGCTCTGCTCTATGTTGTCCCCAACATTTGATATCATCAGCTTGGCCAATCTGGTAAATAAAATGTAGTCTCACTGAGGCTTTAATTTCTCTTCCCTAGTTACAAATAAGGTTAATCATCTATTCATATTTTTGTTTTCATATTTCTTCTGTGAAAGCAACTCACTGAGTTGCTTAGCACCTTGCCGTTGCTGAGGCTGGCTTTGAACTCGTGATCCTCTAGTCTCAGCCTCCCAAGCCACTGGGATTTACAGACGTGTGCCACCGTGCCTGGTTCATTTATTTATTTTTATGTGGTGCTGAGGATTGAACCCAGTGCTTCACATGTGCTAGGAAGGCGCTCTACCACTGAGCCATAACTCCAGCCCTCCGTTTTTCTTTTTAGCTGTTCATTCTTATGAATTTTGAGGCATTATTTCTATGTTCTAGATAAGCAACCCCGTGGCCCTTAATTTGGGTTTGTCTGATGTCTCCACTAATTTTTCATTGCTGGTGTAACAGATTACCACAAATCCAGTTGCTTGATGCCCACTTTTTATTTCTTAGCTCTGGGGGTGAGGAGTCCAGCACAGATCTTGCTGGACGGACTTCAAGCTACCAGCGGGCCACCTTCCTATTTGGAGGCTCCAGGGTGGGTCTGCTTGTTGGTGAGTGGCAGGACTTGCATCCTTTGGTTGCCGGGCCAAAGCCCGTTTCTTGCCAGCCCTGAACTGGGGGCTGCTCCACCTTTCCAGGGCTGCTGCCCTCCTTGGCTTGCAGCCCACTTCCCCCATCTTCAAAGCCAGTGACGCAGGGAGGAGAGTCAGGTCCCCTTCATGCCGCATCTCCGACCCAGCAGGAGAAAGCTCTTCGACTTTAAGGATTCATGTGATTGGATCGGGTCCATCAGATTATCTGGGATAATCTCCTATCTCAAGGTCTGTGACCTTAATCACACCTACAAAGTCCCTTTTGCCACATGAGGTCACATACAGGCTCCAGGATTATGGGGTGCACATCTTTGGGGGGCCATGATTCTGCCAACCCCCCCAGGATGAGATGTGGATTATAAAGTGGTGCTGTTTCACCGTCCCATCTGGTGATGCACGACTTCTGCACATCCCATCGCTGATGAGGTCTCTCCCTGCAAATCTACCTCTTTCTCTTCTAGAATTAATGAATGGTTTCCGGGGAGGTACTTTGAAATGACATATCTTGTTTCTTACCAAGCTTTTAATTAATTAATATACCTATATCAGTGTAGATTCATGGTTCCTATTTTATTCAATGGGTTATAATTTGTGCTGACTTTTTTTTTTCCCCCAATGCTGGGCATCAAACCCAGGCTTCATGCATGTGAGGCAACTAACACTGTTTTGATGCTGGAATTACCCAGATTTGGGTTGCAGAACCCCTCTGTGGTTCCTGTGTTTTTCCATCCCTCCATTCTTTGAGCACCTCCTTGCTTTCTGGGTGCTCCTGGCTGGAATCAGCCTGGTCTCCCTGGATCTCTGGTTCCCCTCAGTGGAGGACAGAGTTGGAGGCCAGACTTGGGCGTTATGTGTCTGCAGCCTTTGCCAAACTTTTGCTCCCAGGTTCCGTCTGTAGATACAGCTAGAAAAGATGTGTGTGTGCCCCAGTGCACTGGGTGACCGCACCATACATCCCTGTCTCCCTTCCTCCCTGAGTCAGCCACCTGCACTGAAAGACACAGTTCCACCAACCCCTCCAAGCACCCCGGAGGCCCAGCCCTCTCCCCACCCATGTTCGTGACTCCCACAGTGAGGTACTCACCTTCTCCCTCCGAGATCTGCCCTGTATGGCCCCATCCGCAAGACACCCCTCCCGCCTCTCAGTCACTCCCCGGGCCCTTCTCTGCTAAGACACGGTTTAAGGAAGAGTAGGGCAGGACATGCCGGGGCCCTTCTCCACCCACACGCCTCCATCCTCGACCCACTCACAAGAGTGCAATCCCCAGGGTGACTGTGGCTTTTCAAACGTCCCACCAAAGAAACACAGAGGCCGGCCTGCGTTAAGTCCACACAGGGCCCGTGGCCCGCTTCCAGGAAGAATGCCTGGGAGAGGAGACCAGCGCTCCAGGAGCACCAGCGGTGGACAGGGCTGGACCAGGTCACTTGGACAGCTGAGACCTTGATGACCCCTGAGGCTTTCTGTGAAGTCCAGCGAGAGTGGTCCTCCCGTGGGCTGACCTCCACCTCCATCTGTCTCCAAATCCAAGCTGGAGCCATGCTTAGAGGCCAGGATGGACTGTGGGCTGGCACCGGGGGTCCTAGAGCCTTGTGCTGGGGCCTGGGTTTCATCTGCAGCAAGGAGGGGTCAAGAGCCCCCCTGGCTCAGGTGCTGAATCATGTGGAAACTCAGGCCCCACCCCTTCCTCTAGGAACCCTTCCCTTCCAGTCTTCTGTGCTCCAGCAGATCTCTGAGGCCACCCAACACAGGGTGACATCTTAAGGGATGGGGGTCCCAGGCCTCTGTCCAGCCGGCCTTGCTTCCCACTGTTTCTATAAACCCAGAGCCATAAAGCTGCAAGAACGGACCTAATCTAGCATCTGCAGCCCTTGAGGCTATGGCTGGACGGGAAGCTGCTGGGGCCAGTCCGTGGGTGCTGAGTCAGTCCACTCCCTCCCACATAGAGGGTCTTGGGACCAACCAGGACCAATACCAAGGGCCACATCGCAGGGGCAGCCTGGGGACAGGCTCAGGGAGTCTCAGGGTGCAGTCCCCACACTTGGCCCTGACCTGCGTGTCCTGAGTAGGGGCGTGAGGGTTGAGGAGTCAGACCCGCTGTCCTGTCCCCACCCCTCGTGTGGTTTGAAGGCTCCTGTCAGTTCAATCCATTGGCCCTTTGGGGAAAGGGAGAAGGGGCTAGCTCAGGCCGCCCCCAGTGTGGCCAGCTGGGTGGGTCTCCTCCTTCTCTGTCAGGGCCTCCCCCAAACCAAGGAGGACAAGGACCTGGCTTAGCCAGTCCTTGGCCCTGCCCTGCCTAGATGCTTTAGGATGAAGCATGAGGAAGGGACAGGGAGCAGAGTTGGGGCTGGGTGGGGTGGGGGCAGCCAGGTGGGCCAGGTGTGGGGAGCCCAAGCTTAATGACCCTGGTGTCTTCCTTCTGGGACGAGGGCTGGGGGTCTGAGGACCAGGGGGTGCTGGGCAGGTGGGTGTCCGCATGCTGCCATCCTGACAGGAGAGGAGGCAGGGAGCTGCCTGGGCACCTGGGTGGAGCAGGCCTGGAAGACCCGCTGGGGTCAGCAGGACCTAGGGGCCTGGACACCTTCTCAGCTGGGTGTCCTACCTCTAGAGGCCTCTCGCTACAGCCAGGGGCCACGAGACCCTCAGTTGGAAAAACTGCCAAAACACATGGGAGGCCAGCCCTCCAGCATGCCCACCCCTAGGGTTCCAGGAGACAGAGAAGGCAGGAGCCCTGGGAGGCCATCCTCTAAGTCCTCCCAAGAGGCCAGGCCAGCCTCCTCCCAGCCCATCCTAGGCCAGACAGCCTCCCCCAGTCTTCCCAGGAGGCCAGGCAGCCTCCACCAGCCCTGCCCACCTCCCTCAAGATGGCCCGAGGCAGGGCTGTGTGCAGCAGGCAGGGAGACACCAGCCCTAGGAGAGACCAGACAGGCCAAGGGAGGAGTTGGGGATCCCTCTTTGTGGGTCTAGGACCTAAGAAGGGCACCCAGGAAGCCCTTCCAGCCCCAGCTTACCCTCCACCTTTCCCAGAGGTGGGAAGACCCCACCACACCTCCACCCTTCAGCTGGGGTCCAGGAGCCCAGGCTCGGTCCTGTTCTTGGGGACCATCCTGCCATCCCCAGGAATCTCACTGAGGAGACCCAGGTGGAAAGGCCAAAGGGAATTTTCCACAAGGAAGTGAGAAATGGCCACTAGTAAGTGGCCAAGTCGGAGCAGGCTCCCCTGCCCCTGGGGCCCCAGGACCCACCCCTAGATACCTGCCCAGGAAGCCTGCAGCGCGCCAGGGCAGGCCCTGCTAAGAAATTCCCAGGACACCTGCCCCTACATGCAAGGGTTGCGTTCCCCCCCAGAGTCCCAGCCCTGGTACTTCAGAATGTGACCTCTAGAGATGTCATTGGTCAGGCTGAGGTCCTTCTGGAGTAGGGCGGGTCCTATCTCCCACTTGACCAGGGTCCTCATCAGAAGGGGAGATTTGGAGATATTCACATGGGGTTGAGCCACGGGCAGATGAAGGCAGAGAGCAGGCTGCACTTCTACTGCCTCACAGCTCAGGAGAAGCCCACCTGGACTGGACATCTGGCCCGCAGAGCCCTGAGATGCCTTCTGTTGTGTCAAGCCCCGCTCCCCGCTGTCCATAGCACTTTGTGCTAGCAAACCCAGGACCCTCGCCCCGCGTGTGCTGGCGCACGCAGGTCCCAGAACCATGCCACAGGCACACATGCAGGCCACCCACAGCTCTGCACCTGCCACAGCCTCGCTCAGCACCCAGCCCCACCGTGAGTCCTCGTGCCTTTCTCACACTGCCGGCCTTACCACCCAGCCACCCCTGATGCCAACCCACTGCACACTCGCCCGGAGCCAAGTTCACAGCATCAGAGCCGCCCTCCCCCTGGGAACCACAGGAAGCATGCTGTGCGAGATGCAGCCTCCCTCCCGCAGGTGCCACAGGCGGAGAAGCCCACCAGACGCCCACCGGCTCCTCTGGGCTTCTTCCTGCCTGCCTTGCTGGGTGGCCACTGGGGTCCAGGAGCGGCAGGCTCAGTCCCGTTCTTGGGGAGACTTGCAGGTAGGCACCCCACCTTTGCTGGCCTCATTGTCCCCGAGGATGGAGAGAGTCCCGGCTGCTCCCCAGCTCTGAGGACGCTGCTGCCACTGTGCAATCGTACCATCTCTGGGCCCTCTGCCTGTGGCCCAGCCTGCTCCTGGCCCTCGCCGCAGGGGCGGGCAAGCAGCATCTTCACTGTGTGCCCAGTCTCTCCTGTTCCAGCCTCATTGTGGAGCTGCTGGGCAAGGGCCAGCCACACTTCTGCAGGAGTCAAGGTCTCCATGGCTCCAGCCAGGACCAGGGCTGTGCACTGAGGAAGGGCGAGTATCCCTGGGAGCCAGGCGCTCAGGAAACTGGTGAGCGGCATGGGCACAGGGGTGCGCTGGGCCCCGGCATGAGGCCAGAAGGGGCAGGAAGCCAGGCAAGGCCTTCTCCTGGAGCTCACGCCCTCAGGAGCAGGAGGGGAGATGAGCAAACTCAGATGTGAGGGTTCTGAGTGCTATGAAGGGGTTTGTCAGGCAGGAAACAGTGGGGATTCCCTTATATAGTGGGTCAACAGTGGCCCCCCCAAACATAGGTCTACCTGGAGCCCCAGAATGTACCTCATCTGCACATGTAATAAGGTGAGGATCTGGAGGTGAGAGCATCCTGGATGTCCAGTGGGCCCTGAATCCAGTGAGAAGAAACCATGTGACAGCACAGAGACTGGAGTGAGACGGCCACACGTTGGGGAACATCAGGGTCATCAGAAGATGGGCAGGTCAGGAAAGAGACAGGAGACAGCATGGCCCTGCTGACCCTCGTTGTTGGACTCCTGGCCCTAGAACCAGAAGAGAATGAGCTTGTGTTGGTTGTTGGCCAGCCAATCTGGGGTCCTTCACTGAGACAAGCTCCAGGACACTGGTGCTTCGTTTGGTTGCTCTTGGGGTCTCTGAGATGCCGAGAAGCACAGGGGCAGGCTGATCTCAAGACAGGGCAGGGTCTTTCTAGGAGGATCAGGGGAGCATCTGTTTGAGAGACCCAGTGACTGCCCCAGGCTCCACCAAAGGGTGGGAAGAGAGCAGGGCAGTCAGGCCGAGGACAGGCATGCTATGTGACTAAGACCTGACCAACGTAAGCAAGAGGCTTGGGTGGACTGCCGGAAAGCCCTTTAACCTCCCCACTTTCCTCATTCCTGCTGCCTGAAATGCAGGTGCAAAGGCTGCTTCTATCAAACCATCCTTGACTTCTTCCCAGTCCCACCCCTTATCCCATCTGTCAGGAAATGCTGGTGAGTCCAGGTTCAGATGCCTGTGATTCTGAACATCCCTCCCACCTCATGTCTCTGCCCCAACCTGGGTCATCATTGCTGCTGGAGCCTGGATTTTGAGTGTCCCCCCAAAGCCCTAGTGCAGAAGGCTTGGCCACCAGCCTGCGCTCTGGGAGAGGGTGAGACCTTTAGGTGGGGGCCTGTGGGGGGAGGTTAGGTGTTGGGGTGTGGTCTTGAAGGGAACACTGGGAGGCGAGTCCCCCTCCTCCTCTTCCTCTCCCTGCCACTACGAGATGGATGGGCGTCCTCTCCCATGCACTCCCTACCAGGACATTCTGGGTCACCACAAAACAATAGGGCCAAGTGACCCTGGACTGCCGCTCCAAAACCATGAGCCAGTGTGAAACCCTCCTCCTTTTAAGTTGACCAACTCAGGTCTCTTGCATGGTGCTGGAAGCTGACCAGGACAGGGCTTCTCTCCCAGACTGCACGGCTGTAGTGCTGTCCTACTGGGCCCCCGTCTTGCCACCACGCAGCAGCCAGAGGGTCAGCTCACGCCCTTCCTCAGCCCAGGCCCTTGCAGCACAGGCTGCCGTCACCTTCCCAGTACCTTCACCTGTTGTTCTGCTGCAGCCATACTCCTTCCGGAAGGTCCCTCCCCAGGCTTGGGGACTGGCTGTGGCCTCCATGGAGCACAGCTTCCCAGCCCTCCTGCCCTGCCACCCCTGCCTCTCCATCTGTGGAGAAGGGCAGCGCTGACCCCCGCCCCCCCGCACTGCCCTTGCCGAGGTCTTCCTGGGCACGTCCCCCTCCCCCTGCTGTCTGCCCCCTCACCTGCTCATCATGCGTCTCTCCCCCTGCGGCGGAAGCTCTGAGGCACTGCACCGCCGAAAGGAAGCTTGGGCTTGAGAATGGAGGCACCCGCTTTGGCCTGGGCCCCCACACCCCACCCATAGAGCAGACCTCGGTTTTCAAGTTGGGTTCCTGACAGAGGCAACCAGCGATGACCCCCAGCCATGACCATCTCCGTTCTACACAGGGGAAACTGAAGTCATGCACTCAAGGCCACAAAACTCCTAAGGGTATGGCCAGGTGTTGAGCAGGTCACAGATCACTGTGCCTTCAACACCACTGGGCCACTTCCTCCTAACCCCCACACTTAGGGGAGGGTGGGACCAACGAGGGTTGGCCCTTCGGCGGTGTCGATCCTACACTGCCCTGCAGAGGCCGGGGCTTTAGGACACACTGAACACACTGCTGAGCCCCAGTGTGCTAAACTGGAGCCTCAGGGCCAACCCTCTGCAGCCCTCCAAGAGAAAGGGCAGCTGGGCCCCACGCCAGGGCTCCCTTTGCCCAGGTCTCAGGATGTGAGCCCTTGCCAGGCCCAGCAGGGGGTGGGCAAGGGGGGTGCAGTGGTCCCGCAGCAAATGTGTGTCCCCAGGCCCCCCAGGGTGGGGTCTGAGGGTGGTGGGCCCACCTGGCCCCAGACAGCAGCACGGGGAGGGGGGCTGGCCAGACAGTATGACCTTCACAGAGGTCTGCCGCTCAGATAAGAGCTGCAGGTCATCATGTCAGCCACCTGGAAGGGACTTCCCATGAGCCTTCAGTTGAGAATTCCACAAGATGAGAACCTGCTTTCCTCTATAATTTTGTCCCTTTTCTCAAATTTCTGTGCCTGAACACAGGTGGAGGGCATTCAAGGAGACGCACACACAGCGGCCAGCCAGCACACACAGGCCTCTACCAGGCTCTGGCAGGTTCCCCCGCAGGCCCCTGGGAAATTCACACATGGTCACCCTACATGTTTGGGCAGGAGGCAGGTCATGGAGGCACAAGAACAGAAGCGGTCATTTCTGAGCACGTTCTCCGTCTCATTTCCTTTCCTGGTGTCCTCGCACCAGAGCCCAGCTGACCCCACCCAGGCTGGCGCTGACCACCAAGTGGCACAGGGTCTCTGTAGGGTACAGGCCTCAGTCTTCTCTGGGCCAGGCAGCACCATGGCCACCTTCTGCCCCGCCTCAGCCTTGGGCAGATCCAGGTTGAGACCAGCACATACTCTGCCTGCCCTGCCCTGTCCAGGGATCCTGTGTCCAGGAAGACCAGTGAGGGGAGCACAAGGTCTCACCCAGGACGGGAGCTGAGACCTCAGGCTGCTCAGGCCACATCACAGGCAGAGGGTAGAGGGTGGGATGTGTGCACCCCGGCTGGCCAGCTTGAGACACCCCAAAGACTTTCAATTTCTCACTGCAGAAGGGAGAGGCAGCAATGCCCCCAACCCCGCACTTGTCCACACCCTGGCCTTGCTCAGGAAGCCTGTGGTGTGGGTGGGAGGGCCTGGGGGTCCTCACCTGTGTCCTCCCAGGCAGACGCTGGAGTTCTGATACTAAAGACAGGGAGACCACTCTAGGGCTGGCTACTCCCAGCAGCAGATCAGGAGGAACGTTACCAGTCTCCCCAAAAAGGTGCACCCAAGTGGGGCTTAACTCCAGGGAAGACTGTGACCCACGGCGTCAGAAGTGACTGGACCTCAGCGAGCCCTGCCTTGCGTGGGGATTCTTGGGCCTCTTTGCTGATTAGAACTCAGCTCCTTCAAGGGCCTCCATCCTGGAAACAGAAATCTCTGATTTCCTTCTGTGAGGCTGTGGGACAAGCTACAATGGGGAGGGGGTAGAGAATCAAAGGGACCCAGCTGGGAGTCCTGGGGCACAGTTGGGCTGTGTCCAGATCCTCCTTCCAGCAGCTGCAGCCCCCCACCCCGTCCCTGTGCCCTTGGCTACCCTGCAGCTGGGCAGGACAGTGGCCCCAGGGAGATATTCAGGTATGCAGCATGCCCAGGCTCCAGAGAGCCTTCCCAGCTGTGCAGAGGCCCAGGCAGATCAGATGCCGCCTGGTGATTAAGGCCCCTGACAGCTGAGGAGTGATGGGGCAGTGAGCAGGGGGAGGGAGGGAGGCAGGTTCTCCCTGGGGACAGAGTGGAGGCGGCAGGGAGCGAAGGCTGAGGCGGTGGGTGCCCAGTGGGCGGTGGGTGCCCAGTGGGCAAGGTCCAGGCGGGCCAGGACCTCCAGGTCACACCCGCAGGCCATGGTTGGGACACCCGGTGCCTAGGCTTTGCACTCCGAGGAAGACAGACCGGCCTGGGGAACAGGAAGGTTGCAGCCAAAGGCTGGGGAGCGCCGGTGCCAACTGCCTTCATCCCAGAGGCCAGGCCAGGGCGGCCCTGGGCCCAGGCTCCTGCCGCCTGCCCAGTGTGAGCCCCAGGCCTGCTGCCCTTGATGCTGCCAGCTGGGGTGCTGCCCCAGAGAGACAGCCTTCTCCGCCTCCATGCTGGGCAGGGAGAGGCTTAGGACGCAGAGATCATCCTGCCCTTGTCTGCCTCTTTGTCCAGCCCCAGTGCCGGGCCCACTTCTCTTCCTTCCCTGTGGCCCCACAGACAAATGTCCTGTGCTTAGCAGCAGCAGAGGTCGAGAAAAGGTGGGAAGACCTGTCGGCATTCGCATCCCCAACTCCTGGGGAAGGACAGAGCCTCAGGAGCTGCCCCCAACAGGAGGTCCTGAAAGGGACTTCTTGCCCTGGGAACCGAGCCATAAGGTCACTCTCAACTGATAGAGTCCTTAACTGGCCATTTCAAGGCCATGTGTGGGAGTTGCCCCAAGAGGCGATTCCCAAGAGGTACCAGGCCTGGCTTTCCTAGCACTGTACTCCAACCCCCTCCCGCCCCCCCCTCCCGCCCCCGGGAAGGAGGAGTCTGCTTGGCCACCTGCGGGCCTGCTGTGTAGTCTGCGGGGCCAGTGCAAGTTGAGAATTTGGGGTGCCTTGTTCAAAAGGCAGAAAAAAATGCCATCAACAGTGTTTAAGTCTAAAGCTGTTCCCTTCTTTCCACCGTCTCTCCACTTGCCTGGTTTGTTTTTTGTATTGGGGTTGAACCCAGGGCTGCTCTACCACTGAGCCGCTTCCCCAGCTCCCCACCGCCTCTTATTTACTTTTTTTAAATTTGAGACAGGGCTTGTAAGTTACTGAGGCTGGCCTTGAACTTCAATCCTGCATCAGCCTCCTGAGTCGCTGTGGTAACAGGCGTCCACCACCAGGACGGCTCCATGGTTCTTTTTATTTGCCAAATACATCATTATAAAATAAAGAAGGGCTGGGGTGCAGCTCAGTGGTAGAGCACTTGCCCAGTACGCACGAGGGTGTGGGTTCCGTCTCCAGCACCACAAAAAAAAAAAAAAAGAAAGAAACACTTAAATGATCAGCATGGCTTTCGCTGTTCATCTCTGTGTTGTACAACGCCCGCTCAGAACGCAAACAGGGGCCAAACCTGGGACAACACCCACCAGCATTTTGTAGTCAGCGTAAGCACAGTGTCCTCATTACCAACACGGTACATGAACTGCACCAGAGGAACTGACTCCTTTGCTTCTTTGTCTCTGTGGTGCTGGGGATGGAACCAAGGGTGTGCTCGGCTAGCCCCCCCGCCACCCCCTCCCAGAGCCGACTGTTTTTCCTTGGCTTCTCCATGTGTGTGCATTCCACAGAGCGGCTCTTCCCTGCTTCCCAGGGAGGAGAGCAGGACAGGAAAGGAGCCTAGGGCTGCCCTCTCCTCCCCTCCTTCCCTCTCACCCCAGGGCAGGGGCAGGTGGTCAGTCGGCTGACACAGGAAGGAACACAGGGCACCTGCCAGCCTCTGTGCTTCCATTAGGGCAATTTCCATTTCCAACAGGAAGTATGGCCCCTGGGGCCTTTGATGACCCAACCCCGCATGGTGACCACCTTGCAGCTGGTCCCTGAAGTCCAGGGGCCACTAGGTTCTGTGCTTGCGGCACTGAGGACTCTGCATGCAGGCTTGGCCTCGAGGGACCCTGTGCGGCGGAGGCGCATGGCAGCTCTGAAGGGCCTGCTCCAGCACCCCCAGACCTCTCTTACAAAGCAAGTGCAGAGATGAATCTGTTAAGAGTTCCAGAGCAGCATTCACGCCAAGGGCACTTTCTCAGTCTGCACCTTCTGCAACTGTAATGGGCACCACCCAGGAAGCCAGACTTGTTTCTTGGCCAGGAGTCGACCTACAAATGTCAGATACGGCTCAGGGGTGAGGAGAGCGGCTGGGAGAAGGCAGAGTCATGGAGGGATATGTGCAGGGCTGGGAAGCTCCCTTAGGGCCCGGGATTAGGGGTGCCACACTGGTGGCCCTGCCCCTCTTCATCACAAACCTCCTCCCAACCCTCCTGCCCTGGTGAAGCAGCAACAGCCCCACAAGGAGCCCCAACACCCCCCTCCCTTCTTGCCACCTAGGAGTGAGCTCCAGCTGCCGCCCACTGCCCCGCCCAGTTCCTGCCAGGCTCCAGGCCCAGGGCTGTCCTCGGCCCTCTGGAGCCCGGCACCTTGAAGAAACCAGGCCCCCCTTCCCTCTAACCCTGACCTGACCCTCTACCTAACGGGCTCTTCATTCTTATCCCTCTCTAAACACCTCCTGGAAGACTCCCTGGACTGCTCGTCCCCCCACTGGGTCACAGGTGCCCTGCCCAAGTGCCCAGAGCTCTTGCATTTATAGGACATCTGTCTCTTCCACCGTGACAAACAGGAGGTCAGTGAGCTCAGGACAGAAACGTGTCAGTACTCCAAAATGAAGGTGGGCAGGTGGTAGGTAGACAGAAAGGGGAACGGACAGGTAGGTGAATGGGTGAGTGAACAGGTAAGTGAATGGACAGGAGGGTGAATAAAGAATGGATGAGTGTGTGGATAGGTAGAATTATGGAAGAGAGGATGGATGATGGATGGAAGGGTGGATGGATGCATGACTAGAGAGCAGGATGGATAGGTAAGTGGGTGATGGATAGGTAGGTAAATAAATGAAGGAGTGGATGGATAGACGGGTGGACTGAAGGGGGCAGTCGGTGGATAGCGTGCAGATAGGTGTGTTGGTGGGTAAGTGTGCAACTATGTAGATGTATGTATGGGTGGGTGGATGCGTGGACAGATGTTATGTAGACAGGTGGATGGAGGCACAGGTGAATACAGGGGTTGGTGGGTGGAAGGGTGGAGGGATAGAAAAATGGGTGAATTGGTGGCTGTGATCTTGACTGAAGTCTTTTCCAGGTAGAACCCCGAGTTTCAACCCTGTCAACTTCATTCTGCTGGAACTTACATCAACCACAGCTTCCAGCCAGTTTTTGACAACAGAAAGCAATCCTGCTCTCTTCATCAAAAAGATTGAAGCAAGCCCAGGGCCCTGGGTTCAATTGCCAGCATCACCACAAAAATAAAAAGTGGGTTGGGCGAGGTAGCCCACGCCTGTGATCCAGCAGCCTGGGAAGCTGAGGCAGGAGGATCACAAATTCAAAGCCAGCCTCAGTAATTTAGGGAGTTCCTATCTCAAAAAAGTTGGCTGGGGCTGCGACTCAGTGGTTAAGTGTCCCTGGGTTCAGTCCCAGTACCAAAAAAAAATAAATAAATAAAATAAAAATAAGATGAAACAAACCCTGAGATTGGGTCCTAGGGAAGAGCCTGGGTTCCACTGGGTCCCACCCCCCAGCTCCTTGAGAGAAAGAAGAAAGAGAGGAAATGAAAAGGTTGAGATTAGAAGAGGATGACGTAGCCGTGGCCACACCTGTCATCCCGGCGGCTCCAGGGGCTGAGTTCAAAGCCAGCCTCAGCCAGAGGGAGGCGCTAAGTAACTCGGAGAGACCCTGTCTCTAAATAAAATATGAAACAGAGCTGGGGATGTGGCTCAGGGGTCAAGTGCCCCCGAGTTCAATCCTGGTACCAAAAAAAAAAAAAAAAAGACCCTTATTTCTCGAGCTGAGAAGCAGCTGAAGGCGGAGCTCAGGAAAAGGACCTTCTGAAGGGGCAGAGCATCAGCCATCACCAGTGCTCCCAGAGCCACCCCACCAGGACTCTGCCAGCCGAGGTCTGGGTCACACAGCATCCTGGCTGCAGGGGAGCAGAGCCCCGCTTCTGGGCTTCCCTTCTGGGCAGAGGGGCTCCAGAGCTGAGGGAGTCCTCCTCCAGCCAGGACCAGGTTGTGGCTGCTGCTAGGCTCCAGGGCAGAGCCCCGTGCCCCAGAGTGGGGTCTCCTGGCAGGCAGACTTCCCCACGTGGCCTCGCGCACGCTGCGGGGATCCTTGCTGGGGGCCAGGACTCGGCCTCTCTCGGGGTTGCTCCCAGCCCCTGGGCTGTGGTACATTTGCTCCTCTGACCTAGAATCAAACTCTCCAGCAGGAACCCAGGCTCCAGGGAAAGGGGGCTGCAGTGAGTGTCACCTGTCTGGTGACTGTAGTATGACCCTGGTTAGCACCTGAGTCTGTGACAGTCCCCACCACCTGCTGGGGGAGGTCCAAGGGACCGCAGCCCAAGTTCCCAGAATCCTGAAAGGGGTTGGGGGCAGCACCTGGCAGAAGAGGGACAGAGCTGGGGCTGTGCGGAGCCCAGCTGTCGCACTAGGACGGTCTGCGGGAAGCTTTCTGAACATGCTCTTTGCCACTCCCCAAAAGCTCAGAGCCACCAGCTACAAAGAAGGGGGTCCTCTCGCGGGAGGTAGCCCCAGGAAGTGGAGGCTAAGGCCTCCAGCCACTCCTTCCTCCAGACGAAAGGGGGTGCAGGTGTCTCCCTGTGACCCCTCTACCCCTGTCCGCAGAGGTAATAAAAGGACTTGGCTACAACATCAGACAAGAACTCTGAGCTCAAAAAGAAAAGTCGTCCTGGGCAATCAGTTCCTTCCTCGGGGACAGCTGCCCCTCAGGCGAGGCTGGTTCCTGGGCCCCAGGCCTCAGCCTTAGGTGAGGCCTTTGAGCCAGGGACCCCCACCAGCCTGGGCCCCCCACCAGCCTGGGCACCCTTCATACAAAACACGGGGATGATGCCTTCAAGGATGTCCCCATGTCAGCGGGGCCAGCTCGCCTTCTGGTGGTCAGCGGTTGCTGGAGGAGGCGTGAGGGTGGGACTCCCCTCAGGAGATGTCCTCTGGCCCTGCAGCAGTGTGGGGGGCTGGAGCAAAGGCTGGTGAACAAAGACCAGGTGAGGACATAAATCAGCTGCCCGATCACATTTCCTGCCCTGAAAGCTCCTGTAAAACACGAGAGAAAATTGACCTGTCAGGGGGATAGATGGGCAGCGATAGTGGCCGCCCGCGGGGGCAGCTCCCCTCCACCCGGGGGTCTCACCTGCACTGAGCACCCGCCCTGCGTGGGGCTGGGCTCCTGCTGCCTGGGCAGCCCCTGGGGAAGCCAAGCCGGGAGAGGCCCTGATGGCTGGGCCGCCTGGGGGGCTTGGCTCCCCGCCCCGCCCTCCGCACACGACAGACGGGGCCCAGCTGCCTGATCCCGGCAGGCTGTAAAACGGATGGAGACCAGGGATGGTGTCAGCTGACAGCTAGAGTACCTTTTAAAAAATGTAATCTCTTTTTATTTCCCCTCCTCTGCCTCCCTCCTCCCTCAGACCTAACGGCCCAGCCACCCTCCCGCTTCCTGGGCAGCACCCCAGCTGGCGGTGACCTTGGTGCCCAGATCTTGGTGAGGGGCCCCTGGAGCCTTCAAGGACACCCTCCCCACCTTGAGGAGCTCGCTGAGCCAGCCGTGGGGCGGGAGCAGGCGGGAAGCAGAGTCCACTGGGCAGGCTGTGGCTCCCTGGCCAAGAGCCACCTCCTCCAAGGTGACCCTGCATCTCCCCAGTACTAGGAGGCCCTGGAAACCCCCGCGGGGCCCCTGAGGCCGCCCACTGTGGACAAGAGGCAGGAGGCCTCCTGCAGTCCACTCCTCAGGACAGTGGAGGGGAAGTGGGGCCTGTGTCTTCCTGTCTCCCACCCCGAGCCCAGCTGTCCTCTTGTCAGTCCATTTTACGGCCAAGGAAAGGAAGACTGGAGTTCCAGAGATGGCCCAGTGTCGTGATGGTGGACGGCCAAGCTGGTGGGAGCTCTCCTCTGTCTGCTCACCCCACCCAGGCCATGCCCAGAGGCCTAGGCTAGATCTTCCCCTAGGCCACGTTCTCTGGGGCCTTGGAAAGGCCCAGAGCTCCTGGTCTCCTGGCCTCTCCTGCCTCCCCCTGGCAACTCCCTCTCCTGGGATGGCCCAGCCTTTCCTGCGGGCCCAGCCACTTGGCTCCTGCTCTGCTGCCCCAGCACTCTCCCCTGAGGCTGTCCACACCCTTGCTGGCAGCCACAGCCTACAGGGGGTGATGGCCATTCCCAGCAGCCTCACAGGCCACCTGAGGCTCCCAAGGGGCTGAGTGGGCAGCGGGAGGTTCTGTGCATCCTGGTCTCGCACCCTGTGGTCCTCCTTGTCCACCCCACCTGTCCCCTGCCCCAGGCTCCCAAACCAGGGCTGGGCCGGATCTCGTCCTGCAGCTGCCTGGGCTCAGCAAGCTCAGGTGCTCACGGGGCCATGGGGCTGGGAGGGCGAAGCTCACACGTAGCCCAAGAGGCCATTATCTGGGTGCCGGACAGAGGGGATCCCTCTTGGCCTTTCTTTTTTAATATTTATCTTTTAGTTGTGGTTGGACACAATACCTTTATTTTATTTTTTTAATGTGGAGCTGAGGATGGAACCCAGGGCCTCGCAGGTGCTGGGCAAGTGTTCTACCGCTGAGCCACAGTCTCAGTTCTTTTTCTTGGCATTTCTTCTCTCCCACAGCCTCTGGCCAGTGGAGGGACCCTCTGGACGCTGAGGGGACCTCCCAGAACCCATCGGCAACCCCACCAGGTCAGCCTGTCTGAGTGGGTTCTTTTGCTGCCTCTGTGATGCCCATCCACATTTCCCGTCCTCTGTCTTGTGGTTTGACCCTGCAGCCTGCCAGTCCTGGTTCTCCACACCTGAGCCCTTGGGGGGGCCCTGGCTGGTGCCCAGGGTCACCTCCAACCCACTGCCTGCCCAAGTCTCCACCCCTCCATTTGCCCACCACTAGCAGAACCTGCGTCCCCTGGCTGACCACCCAGTGCTCTTTGTCTGCCCATCCCCCTCTCCCCACTTCCTGCTCTGTGTCCGCCTGGGCTCTGTGACATTAAGCACTGGCTCCCCTGTGACCCAGGCGCAGGCTTATGTAGGGCAGGCCTCTGGCTCCCAGGGAACAGCTGACCTGGAAAGCAGGTCTCAGCTGCCACCCGCAGGCCAGGCACGCCACACGAGACAGTCGGGACAGTTCAGGACCTGCCCTGCAGGTGGAGAGGGCTGAAGGGACGTCATGTCCAATGTGTACAGGACCCTGGGTTTCCAGGGTGTCCGGGCTGCAGGAAGAAAGGCAGGGAGCATATCTCCATTTGGTTCCTGATTTTGGTGTCTCTTATTTTAAATATGTTTACTTTCTCCAGAAAACTGAGCTTCTAACTCCAATGAGACAAAGAAAGACCTCAGGACGCCAGCAAGATTAGGGACTCCCGGCGTTTGCAGGGCCAACCCCTGGGGGGACAGAAGAGCTGTCCATCTGGGGATATAAACGTAAGCCGTGGGCATGGGGGGTTGGGGAGAGAAGGACTGGCCCACAGCAGCTTGCAGGCCCTAGCGTCCTGGGACCCTCAGGACTGGACAAGAGAGCCTGTCCCCAGGACCCCGCCACCCACGGGCCCTCCTGCCTGCACCTGCCTTGTTCCCTGGGGGGCTGGACAAGGGTGCCTGGAGCGTTCTCTTCCCAAACATACCTCTCTCTCCCTCAAAATAATTTAATGCAACTTAATGGCTTGAAGTTGATGTAAAAATTACAGGCGTGTGCGGGTGGGGTGGGGTGGGGGCCTCGTAAGAAATCCTTTTGAAAATATAATTGAGTTAATGGAGCCATAACTGCGTCTCGTTTTGGGGGTAATTGGTCCGCTTTTTGTCACCCTGTCCATTTACATACTCCTGTTTTCTTTTTGCGATTGATTTTTTCTTTATAAAGTGGGCCACTTTACTGCAATTTTTAAAGCCCCAGTGATGAATAAAACCTCATCTCCCCGCTCATTAAGACACTGGAATTAGCTGGGCTCAGGGCCCCACCAGTCAATTTGCTTAACAATCCCAGGCTGCCAGTGTTTGGGTAGAGACGCTGCCTGCAGCAAGAGGGGCCAGCTCCTCCTGAAAGTGGGTCCTGGACAAGGCCCGCCTCCAGGGGAGGAAAGCCAGAGTGGAGGCCCCCAGAAATCCCCTACCTCCACCTGCCCCAGCATCGGGGTCCCCGTGCCCTTGAGCGTGGGACCCCTTCCCCTCCCAGCCTTCCCTTGCCCCGCCCCCAGCCTGCCTGACTGGGGCTGCCACCCAGAGGCCCCACCCACCTGCCTTGGACTGCAGGTCAAGGTCACACCTCCTTCAGAAAATATTTTTATAATTATGAAATCCGCGGTCACACAGAGTCAACCAGTCCAAGAGCACAGAGGGACGGGGAGCAGAGAGCCGCTCTGCAGGGCGCCGGCCACCCCCCAGGCACTCCAAAGCCCTGGAAACCCGCTAACCCGGCTCTGCCTGCTCCTCCCAGCTTGGCTCTCTTCTGTCTTCCACAGTGACACAGTGACACATGGAGCCCAGGGCCTCCCTGGTTTGTGCTAGGCAGGTGCTCTTTCACTGAGAGCTTTTTTTTTTAAATTTTTTTAGGTATCAGGGATTGAACTCAGGGGCTCTTGACCACTGAGCCACCTCCCAACCCTATTTTGTATTTTATTAGAGACAGGGTCTCACTGAGCTGCTTAGCGCCTCACCATTGCTGAGGCTGGTTTTGAGCTCACGATCCTCCTGTCTCAGCCTCCTGAGCTGCTGGGATTATAGATGTGTGCCACCGCGCCTGGCCCCAGTCCTTTTTTTTTTTTAATTTTTAATATTTATTTTTTAGTTTTTGGCAGACACAACATCTTTGTTTGTATGTGGTGCTGAGGATCGAACCCAGGCCGCACGCATGCCAGGTGAGCGTGCTACCGTTTGAGCCACATCCCTAGCCCCCCAGTCCTTTTTATTTCTTATTTCGAGACAGGGTCTTGCTAAGTAGTCCAGGCTATCCATATCCGTAAACTTTCCATCCTCCTGCCTCAGCCTCCGGAGCCGCTGGGATCACAGGCGTGTGCCGCTGTGCCTGGCTGAGCTTTTTGTTTTTATTCTGAGACAGGATTTTGCCTGTGTAGGCTGGCCTTGAACTTCCATCTTCCTGCCTCTGCCTCCAGAGGTGCTGGGCTCTGGGCATGTGCCACCCACACTGCGCCTGGCCCATGGTGGGCACGGAGGTTCCTGGGGCACCTTTCCTGACTTACGGGTGCTCCCTGGCACGTCTATGCCATGCTGCGTTCCGGAGCCAGCAGCCTAGCATTGAGGACACGGGGCGCCCCAGAACCAGGTTCTCAGGGCTGCAGTCCCCAGCAGCCTGGGACAAGGCCTGGGCTCTAGGTTGGGTCCAAACGTCCACCGTCCTGTGAAGACCATGCTGTGGAGCTACTGGGAGGTGGTGGATCTGTGGGAGGTGGGACCTAGTGGGAGAGATTCAGGTCAGGGTCGTGCCCTTCAAAGAGGGGTTAGGACCCCGGTTCTTTCCTGTCTCTCCCTTTCACTCCCCAGCCGCCGTAAGGTGAGCAGCCTCCTCCACCATGCACTCCTGCTATGATGGACTGCGCTGCCACAGGCCCAGAGCAAAGCAGAGACCATGAACTGAGCCAAAATAAACCTTTCCTCTTTGTAAGTCCATTATCTCAGGGATTTTGTCACAGAGACAGGGGGCTGACCAACACGGTTGGCTTATGCATACTTAGCCAGTGTCTTACTGTTGGACATTGAGTTGCTTCTGATTTTTTAAAAACATTTCTTTATTTGTTGATAGACCTTATTTTTATTTTATTTATACGCAGTGCTGAGAATCAAACCCAGTGCCTCACACACGCCAGGCAAGTGTGCTACCACTGAGCCCCAACCCAGCCTCGTGCTTCTGATTTTTCAACAAAGCAAATACTGTTGCAAAGAATGCTTCCATATCACTTCTTCAATTGAGGTGCCAGGGGTGGAACCCAGGGTCTTGCACACACTAGTCCATCTCTGTGCTTTCACACACATGTCTGGAAGATAAAATCCCTAGGAGAGGAAGCACCGGTTAAAAGGAATGCATGGTGCAGATGCTGATTGGTTCTGCCAGGCTGCGCAGCAGTATGCCAAAGCACACCTCCCTCCTGCCCAGGGGTGAGGGTCTGCTCCCCACCTCCTTGGCAAAGCGGGATATGATCAGTCATTTTGACTTTGGTCATCTGATGGGTGACAAATAGGACCTTGTTGGTTTTTAATTCTGATCTGCTTAATTGAGATAGACTTCAGAAACGAGAAAGTGCACCCATTTTAACGGCTCAGCGCAATGAGTTCCGACAAGGGTGTGCAGACCAGACGCGGGTGCGGCTCAGTGAGACACGGAGCGCCCAGCACCCCCACAGGGCTCCTGCGGCTCCTCTCTGCTCAGTCGCTGCCCAGGCAGCCAGGGGTCTGCCTCCATCACCGTCTCCGTAGGTCGCTGTCCCTCCTCTAGTGTTTCACACAATCTGAACCTCGTGGGAAGTCTGCCCTCTGTGGCTCTGGGTGACCCTCCTAGGGCTCAGCCCTGTTGTCTGTGTGTCCAGAGCTCTGTCCTCATTGATGCCACCCGACCCTGTGGCTCAGCTGTCCTGCCGTCACAGCACTCGCTGTGGTGGACACTTGGGCTGTTCAGTTTGTGGCTACTGATGTGAAAGCTGTTGGGACGCTGAGTGTGGGCTTGCTGAGCATGTGGCATGGCTGCGTCAAGCGCTGGGTGGGCTTAGTTTCCTTTTCTCGTCTCCTTCTGGTACTGAGGATGGAACCCAGGGCCTTACATTTTTTTTTTTTTTCCTGAGAACTCGGGGTTGAACTCAGGGGCACTTGACCACTGAGCCACCTCCCTAGCCGTATTTTGTATTTTATTTAGAGACAGGGTCTCACTGAGTTGCTAAGGGCCTCACTTTTGTTGAGGCTGGCTTTGAACATGAGCTCCTCCTGCCTCCGCCTCCAGAGCCACTAGGATTGCAGGCACGTGCCACTGCACCCAAACCTTGCATTTTACCCCCATCAGGATGTTTGAGCCCCACTTACTCCTAGGAGTTTCCAAAGGGGTGCAGCCTTCCCAGCCTGCCAACTCCCTTCTCTCCGGACCCAGGCTGTCTCCAGGGCTTGTGGAGGTTGTGGGGAGATGGACATCACTGTCCACATGGGGCCAATGCCATACCCAGGGCCAATCTTGCACTGCTGAGGCCTCCAACCCTCAGGGGCTCAGCCACCCCTTGTGTGCACCTGTAGCAGGGTCTCCGTCCCTGCAGGGCTCCCCAGGTCCAGAGGCCTGGAAGGTCCAAACAAGCCAGAGGGCAACCGGGACCGGAAGTGGAGGCCAGATGAAGGGAGACCTAGCAAGGTCCCATCTGGCCAGGGGGCCTCGGCTGCCTGCCCCAGGGCCAGAGTGACCATGCCCAGGAGTGTAAGCTCACGTGGCAGGAAGGGGACAGTGGAGCCAGCTGGGGCTGCCCCTCCCCTGACTGTTCCCTGGCGGAGACAGCGGCAGAGTCCCTCCTGGCCTGGGCTGCTGTTCAAGAGGCCAGCTCCCATGGTGCCCAAGCTGTGCCCTGGCCTGTTGGAGACCTCAGCTGCGTTCCTGGCGTCCAGGCCTGCTTCCCTCTGCCCCACCTGCCCCTCCACCCTCAGGTGCAGAGCAAAAGGAGCCAGCACTCAGGGCAGCAGAGACCACCCCGACACCTGCCCAAGGCCCTCAGGCCAAGGGCCAGCCTGGCCTCTGCCTCTTCTGGAACCCAGCTCTGGGCCTCAGGTCCCCGGACAGTGCCTTACTGTGACCCTGGAGTGCCCTGGGCTTGCAAAGGTGTGGGCAGTGTGCTTCCACTCTGCAGCCAGGACCCCTGGGAGACCTGTGTGGACAGGGTGGCACCAGAGCCACCCAGGGCCCCTTGTCCGTGCCCAGGAGCCCTGCTGAGACCTCCCCTGTTTCCCAGGTGCACCCAGCCAAGAGGTCCATTCTGGCCTCCTCTGCCCTGTCCCTACTCACCTTCCCCTCCTCCACCCCAAATCCCTGTCTGTCCTCCCTCAACATGATGGGGAGGGCTGGCCTGGGGAGACGGCAGTTACTACAACTGAAAGGACATTCAGAGAGCACCTTCCTGTCCAGACGAGGCCTTGGAGACGAGGGCAGCAGGAAGGACACAGGTTAGACTGTAAGAGTGAGCCAGGTCTTAGCAAAGGAGGTTAGGGCACCTTCTTTCTCAGCCCCAGGCAGATCCATTTCCTCAAAGTCTCTGGGCATATCTGGGAGGAAGCCGTCAGGTCTGGTCTTTCCCCAAACCCCTGAGGCCAATCCTCAGGGGCCTGGGTCTCCCTGACAGCACCACCCTTAGCACCAGGCCAGCCAGGAGTGCTCTGTGCCTGTCCTTCCCCAGGTCCTCTGGCCTGCACAGTTAGTGCCCACGTTAGGTCTGTTTACAGAAGGGGACGAAGCAGGGCCGTTGGGGGCCACACTCCACCCACCAGTGCCAGCGCTGGTGTGCCCCAGCCCCCCCCAGGACCAGCTGCCCGGGGGCTCTCATGTCCACTGCTCTCTTCCCCAGCCCTGTCCTGTTTTACAGCAGTGGGGGGTGGCCCTGGTTCCTGACCCTATTCCCCTGCCTCTCCTGGGAAGAGCCACTGTCCCCCATTTCAAGGACCCCCACTTGTCACCCCACAGTGTTTCCTCTGTGACAAGTGGCAGGCACAGCCCCATCCAGGCGTCCCCCCGGCAGCCACAGTGGCCTGGCCCACATCCTCTCTTCACCCATGCTGGGGTCTTTCTGGGTACAACTCCCAGGACCCCAGGGACCCCCTTATGCAGAAATGGAAGCCAGGCTTGGGAGAAGGGGGTTCTACTCTAGGTTGTCCCCAAGGGCCTCTGGTCTTGTCCTGGCTGCCCCCAGACCCACAGAGGTAGCCAGTGCCCCTCTGCTGGCAGCTCGGCCGCAGGCGCAGACCCAGTCACGTGACTGAAGCTCAGCCTGCTCTGACTGGCCACGCTGCGCGGTGCTCCTCCCGCTGGGGGGAGGCCCTGTGATGGGCAGCCTGGCCGGACAGGGGCTGAGGAAGGTCCTCCACTGGGCACGTGTGGGCTCCCAGGGATCCTTGTGCCTTCCGCCCCTTCACAGCCGTGACCCAGCCTTCCACCCTCTCCCAGCCTCCCGTTCCCCTCTGTGCCGAGGGGCTACAGCCTGCACCATTCAGTCACCTGCCCCTGGAAGCCCCTGGGGCCCTGGTGGCCCTGGACAAAGGGGACCTGTTTCCCAGGAGGACCCTTGCAGCTGAGCCAGAAGGCCGCCTCTCCTGCTCCCCATTCTCCCAGGAGAGTGTGGGGCCACCTGGGGCACCCAGGGTGTCTGCTCCTCTGGGGACAGTGTGACTAATACCCAGCGACTACGCACGTCCTAGAACGAGCTGCGCTGTGCCTGGGCCAGGTGCCTCGGGTGGGAGCAGGCACTGGGGCAGGTGGCTGTGGCAAGGCCTGGGGACACCTGGGCAGAGGCACTGCTCCTGGAGCCCGGGGCATGTCTGTGCTCCCCACTCTCCTCTGAGGATCTGCCCTGACCTCTTGGCTGGAGGCCGTCCAGGTGCCTGGGCCATGGGGAGCCACCTGGACTCCCACTGAGGGGTCACCGCAGCTCTTTTGTCCTGTTGCCCGGCAGGAGAGGCACAGGCTGCGTCTGCCTCACCAGGTTTCACCCAGGAGCCCGAGGTGGGCAGTCCTAAGGGCCTGCCTGCTGGCCCAGCACCCCGTCATTCAGCAGGGCCCCTGCAAACCGCCCTGTCTGCCTGTGAGGCTGGTGGGGGTCGTGGGGAAGCTCTGGAGCTTCAGGGCCTCAGAGACCCCCCTCCCTAAGGCCAGAGCAGGGAGGTCCTGGCTCAACCCGCCTCCTCACCCCTGATGGGTGGGCCTGGCGCCTGCTCTCAGGACCTCGGCAGGGCCAGCGGAGCCCGGCTACCTCGTCGTGCCTTTTATCAGTATGTCTCCTGGGTGCCCGCGGAGTCCAGGTGGGGCTCAGGGAGGCAGCACTGCCTGCCCCCATGGGCCCCCCAAGGACAAGACAGCACCAGAACCGGCCAGGGCCCAGCAGCTGGGCACCGCTGCCCTGCCCCAGTCCCCAGTCTGGTCAGCGGGGTTTTGGCCCAGGTTCACCTGCCTGGGCATCATGTCCTTACCTGGATGAGGGCTTGGATCCTGGGCCATTGGGCAGGGCCTACAGTTGGCTGGACACAGGCCACGTCCACCAGCCATGTGACTGTACCTTCCAGAGGGGAGCGTGGTTCCTCAGGAAGGGAGGCTTGAGGTCCCCTCCCAGCCAGCACACGGTCAGAGGGGTCTCCCTGCCACCTCTCTCCTGGATCAGGACAGGCTCTCCAGCCTCCCTTGTCCCTGAGAGGAGAGGCCCAGAGGGCAGAGTGGTCTCCGTGGCCCAAGCCTGTCCCCAAAGCCAAGATGGAGCTGGAGGCTCCCAGGCAGGAGGTAGTGATGGGGGATGAGGGAGGGGGCTGGGCTGGCCGTGCCGGGTTCAGTGGGCCAGGAGCCCTCGGCCCTCACTGTGCCCCAGCCCTGCCCAACGTCCCCCACCCCTGAGACTTCAGCCCCTGGACCCACCAGGCCACGAGGCAAGAGTCTGAACAAGAAGAGGCTGCCCAGCTGGCTTGGAAGGCAGGGCAGAGAGAGCTGCGGACCCAGGGTAGGGACAGCGGCTGAACCAGGGGACAGCAAGCAGGACTCCAGGAAGAGTCCAAGCACTGGAGGCATCCAGTGCCCAGGAAGCACCAGGGACGGGCAGCTCTAAGGAGCACCCAGAGTCAGGCTGGAGACCCAGGCACTGGGGCCTTGCCACGGGGGTCCTCCAGGGGGTCCTCCAGGCACCACGTTCCCCAGGCCCGGCCCGGCCTCCCCTGGCAGGCCCGAGGGGTCCTGGGTGCCTGGGGAAGGGGTCTGGCTGGTGAGGGGAGCCAGCCCTCAGGGACACCTTGAGGGGGACTAAGAAGTAGAGCCCAGAGCAGCCAGGACCCCAGGGGCCTCCCTGCAGGAGCCTGGCCTTCACCCCACCAGGGCCTGTCCCAGAAAGGCCAGGCGGGGGCTGGTGGCCTCCAGTGACCTGAGTCTCTGGGAGGGAAGGGCAGGGTGTGAGTCCCCAGGGCCCCTGCCCCTCATCCTGTGCCCTGCCCCACACTAGGCCATAGGCTCAGAGTGGGCTCATGGGACTCCTGTCCAGGCTGCTGCAGGGCCCTGAGGACAGGTCCCGGGTTCCACTCTGCCCTGTGCTCAGGTGCCCTGAGCTACCCGCTCCCAGCACATTCATCCCCGAGCCAGGCCTGGCTCCAGGGCCTCCTCCCTCACGGGACAGATGGACTCTGTGCCCCCAACCTCTCCCACAGGGGTGGGGGAAGCAGGTCACTCTCCAGGCCTCTCTGCCCATGGCATGTGCTGGGCTCGGGGAGTGGACAGGTCCCGGGGTGCAGACTCCCAGCGGAGGAAGTGGAGTGGTGGGGCTGTTGCTGGGGAGGGGGCTCAGGGACTCTTCTGGGAGTGGAGAGGAGACAAGCTAGAGGACGCTGGGGGCTGACCTCAGGGCCCGCGGGAGCCCCAGGCCCTCCCCACCTGCCCTGGGAACTCTCCCTGCAGCTGCCTTCTACAGCAACTGGAGCCTCGGGTCAGCAGGAGGCCAGGAAGGGGCTGGGGGTGTGAGGATGGGGCCCTGGGGTGGGGTGGCCGGGCCAGCCAGGAGCCGCAGAGGGCAGGGGGAGTGCAGGGAGCGGCCAGCCGCCAGCAGGCCGCCAGCAATGTGGTTTCAATCTAATTGTCCCAAAATATTGTTACAACACAAACCACGTGGCATCCACTCACCTGCAACTAATCAGCCCAAAGCTACCGAATAAATCGGTTCCACACCCCGGGCCAGGCAGCCCTGCGCGAACCGGGCGCCCCGGCCGGCCGAGGCCAGGCTGCCGCCGCCAGGGCCTGTTTCCTGTTGGGGCAAGAACTGCAGGATTACAGGAGGGACAGAGGAAGGGCAACTCTCTCTGGCCCCTGCCCCACTCTGGGGACAGAGCAGGAAGGGTCAGCCCTCATGTCACAGCAGGCCCAGGCCTGGGAGAGTTAGCCAGGGAGTGGGGCTGCACAGGCTGAGGTGCCCTCTGTCCTCTCCCCGCAGTACACCCCATCCCAACATGGTGTGCTGGTCTGCAGCCCTCCCTGGGATGTTGTCATGTCCGCCACGGCAACAGCAAGACGGGCCTCTTGGTAAACGGGCCTCTAGCGATTCCTCTAATGCTCCAGTGAGCTAAGGACGTTCCCGACTCAGCCAAAGAGGAAACCAAGGCTCACAGAGGACCCCAGACGCTGCAGGCCCACTGCAAGTCTCGGCCTGTACCTGCACATGGAAGGCCTGTTGTGCTGGACACGGGCCCGCACGGAGCTGGCCACAGGCACAGGGACAGCAGGACACAGCTGTGGACTGCTGGAGCAGCTGGTGGCCCTGACCCCTCCCCTTGGAGTGAGGGAGGCCCTGCAGCGACCCAGGAACTTGGCCTGCAAGTCCAGTGGTGCGTCCAGGGGCAGGAAGGGGCCTGCAAGTCCAGTGGTGCGTCCAGGGGCAGGAAGGGGCCAACAGTCAGTACCACCTCTGTAGGCCTTGTGTGCGGTCAGCAGCCCCTCACTGGGTTTTAGGGATGGCTTAGCATCGTGCAGTGACTGGGGCAGCTGAGGTGGCCAGCTGTCCAAAAGCCCGGCACCTAGCCACCCAGGGTGGGCAGCACTCCCACCAGCTACGGAAGGAAGCCAGAGCCCCAGACCCGGGGCCTCCACCACAGCCCCCCAGTGGCACTGAGTCCCTGATCGGAGCTGGGGCTGGGGCTGGTGCCGACAGTGATGGCCGTGCAAGGGACCTGGGCCCTTAGCAACTGACCACAGAGTTGGTGGCTTAAACTGCAGACGTTCATTCTCTCACAGTTGTGGGGACGGGAGACTAGCCCCACGGTGTGGCAAGGCTGGTTCTCCTGGGCTCCTAGGAAGGTCAAGTCCTGCCTATCCCACTCCTGGTGGTGGCTGGCCATTCTTGGTGCTCACTGTTTCTGGCATTGTGACTCCGATCCTTGCCCCATCTCCCACGGCCTTCCTCCTGGCAGGTGCCTCCTCCCTTTGTCTTCTATAAGGACACTTGTGGTTGGGCCCTCGCTGATCCAGGATGACCTCAAGTCGAGACCCTTAAGTGAGTCTCAGAGATGTTAGCTGTCTGTCCCAAGGCAGCACAGCGGGGGGACGGCTGGTCCCTCGAGGTCTGTGCTCTGCTGTAGAATAAAGCTGGTGGGGTAAGGGCCGACCCCAGGATTGCCAGTGCTGAACCCACAGGCACGTGGTGCCTGGCAGGGGAAGAACAAGGTCTCCGGGCGGCCCTGCGAGTCGGTGGGCCTCACCTCCGCATCTGGAGACTGGTTCCTCCCACAGACTCTGGGCAACTCAGGCAGACTCACAGCCCAGGAAGGTTGCAGCACGACCCAGCGCCACACAGCAGGCAGTGACTGAGGAGAAGACGCCCCCCAGGGCAGGAGGAGCCTTCAGGCTTGGTCACGCTGAGGGTCACTCCCACCAGCACCCTCCCGGGGCCAAGGGCCTCCTGGCAGCCAGGGTGGCCCTTGGAAGCAGGCAGAGGTGAGGCGGTCACCCCTGCCCTGGATGGGGCGTGGGGAGAACCGTGAACAGCTGTTTGCACCGAGGCTGTCCTACGCCCGACCAGTGTGAGCCAGAGGTGGGTGGGCAGTTGGTCTGCCGAAGCAGCACTGTCCTGTGAGGCCGAGCAGGGGCCTGGGAGCTGGTTGTCCTCCACGCTGCTCCTCCTTTTTTATGGTAGTAAAATATATGCAACATCAAACTAGCCGTTCGAAACTTTTATTTTTGGTGCCAGGCATTGAGCCCAGGGCGCCTCACCATTGAGCCACATCCCCGGCCCTTTTAAAATTCTTATTAAATTTTGAGACAGGGTCTTGCAAAGTTGTTGAGGCTGGCCTTGAACCTGTGATCCTCCTGCCTCAGTCTCCCGCTGCCGGGATCACAGGGGTGCACCACCGTGCCTGGGCCCCTTGGAGCATTCTGGAGTGCACAGGTCGAGCACGGAGCACCCATGCTGCATGTGCCATGCTGCTCGGCCAACACCCTGTCCACCCAGGGCTTCCGTCTTCCCAGCCGAGGCCCTGCCCCCATTGAGCCATGGCTCCCCTGGCCCGGTCCTGGTACCCACTGACCCACTTGCTGATGGGGGACCTGTCCTGCTCAGTCCAGATCTCGGAGAGCACCCATGTGTGACCCGCGTCAAATGTCTTCCTTTTTGAGGCTACACTCTGTCATCTGGACCTAGCCGCGTTGTCACGCAGTCACCTCGGGGGGCACTAGGTGCTGCCACCGCCGGGCTCTTGTGGACAGTGCAGCACTGGACGCTGGTGTGCAGCCATCAAGGCCCCAGTTGGCAACCTTCTGAGGGCGCTCAGGAGTGGCATGCCTGGGCCACCGTTTCGCAAAGAAAGAGACTGATCTGTCCCCTGCTCCACCAGAAGCTGTGGCAGGGTTGCTTGCAGAGTCTGGGCCAGGCTGCCCCCGCCCCCGGAGGCTCAGCTCCACCCTCCTTGGCTGCAGGGCCTGGGCAGACAGGTCCCTCACTCTGAGCCTCCGTCCCTCATCTGCCCACGGGGACGGAACAGTATCCACCTCTCAGGAGGGTGAGCAAGGGGGCAGGCGAGGTCCGGCACTGAGGAGCCCTTGGTAAGCGTCCATCCTCACCACCCGCAGCCCCGCTCAAGGCAAGGAGCAGACCCAAGCCCACTCAGCTGACCTGGCCGAGCTCAGCACACTGCTGCAGGGGGCCTCCCTTGTTCAGGACCCTGGTGTCTCGGGGCAGAGGCAGAGCCCAGGGAGAGAGCATGGCCCTGGGGGCGAAGGAAACAGCCCCCTTAAGGAGGGCTTGGGTGAGAGAGGACAGGAGGGCAGGGGACAGCCTACTCCCTGTGCCCAGGCATGGCAGATGGACAGGGTGGGCAGCTGGTCAGCAGTCTTGGCTGGGTCTGCATTTCCCTGCTGGGCTGCAGTGACCTTTCCTGGTGGACACCGGGCTCATAGCCAAGATGTGCATCCCCCAAGGTTTGTAGAGCTGGGGACAAGGGACAGGGCTCCCCACCTGGGGTCAGAAGAGGCCTGGGAGCCAGCAGAGGTCAGGAGGAGATCCACAGCTGGAGGGGCCCAAAGGGGCCGACCAAGGCACAGGCCAAAGGCTGTTCAAGGTCACCCCAGGCCACCGCCGGGCTGGGAGGGGTCTCAGAGGAGGAGGGTCTCAATGCAGGAGGGGCTTGGAGATGCGGAGATGTGTCTGATGACGGTCGGGGGCTGTGCCTGCCCTGCTCACTGCCACAGGGCAGTGGGACCCGACTGCCTGGCAGGGCTCCTTCAGGACCCTGCCTGTCCGAGGGTGGGGGGCTCTGGACGCCACGCCAGGTCCTGCCTCCTGCTCTGGGGCTGCCCCCTGGGGCAGTCGCATCCCCAGTTATCCCGGGGGACTCGAGGCCTCTCTGAGGTCCGCGGTTCCTGAAAGACATGCTCCAGGCTGGGTGTGCCTGACGTGATCCTCACACGGCCCCAAGAAACCCCAGAACCCGTGATCCACGCCGCCGCCGGGTGCAGCAGGAGACCCAAATCCGGCACCAGCCCGTGAGGTCCCAGGGGGCTGTCGGGTGGGTACTAGGTGGGTTTGCAGAAATCAGGCCTCGACAGGGAGGGCTTGGGGTGTCCCCCATTTCCCACTGTGCAGGTACCTGGCTGGAGCAGGGAGAGGGATGGGGGCGAGGGGTCTGGCCCGGCTCAGGGGACGGAGCCCTCTAGGCCCCGGAGATCCTCCTCTGTCCTTCCCACTGGTAATTCCTGTCTGCCAGGTGGCAGGCTGGGTGACTCACCTGGTTGGGCCCCAGGAGAAGTGAGACCCAGGATGGGAAGCCCCGCCCAGGCCTGGGGCGGGCAGGTGTCTGGTGGCAGCCCTCCTCCCACGCCCACACCGGCCTCCAGGCCCAGTGTCTGGGCCCTTTGGTGCCTTCCCTGGCTCTGAAGCAGCAGCCGCCTCTCCCGGGGGGAACCTGGAATTCAGGTGCTCTTTTTGGGCACCACCTCCCACTGGCGCACCTGAGCGGCTGAGGCTCAAGATTGCCACCTGCCTCTGCTGCCTGTTGGCTGCGTGGCTTCCGGCCCTTGCACCACCTCTCTGAGTCTCAGGTTCTTGCCCCTAGACGGTTCATTCACACTCCCACAAGCCACTGTGGGCTCCCAAGACCTGGCTCCCTCCTCCTGCCTACCTGGATCAGATGAGCTGGTGTCCTGGGCCCAGGAACCAGTTCTCTCTTGGCCCCCCTGGTGGAGGGGCCAGTGGGAGGTGGAGGTCCCCCTGTCCTTGGGGACCCTCCTCTGGAGTCCAGTGTGGGGCAGTGCCTGGTGGCCACTGCCACCCCAACCGTCTGCCTTTTCAGGATGACCTTGGGGGGTGGGCAGGGTCCTGGCAGCAGTGGGGAGGACCTGCCCAGGAGCACCCAGCACAGCCAGCATCCTGGGGACCAGCAGGCCTGCAGGGAGAGAAGGAGGACAGGAGCATGTTCCAGCAGAGAAAAGAGCAAAGTCTCCCAGCCCAGGGAGCAAGGCCACCACAGCCAACAGGTCAGGGGTGTCAGCCGGCTGGCGTCCAGGGCCAAGGGTGCCGGCCTGCTCCCCCCAGGAGCCCAGCTCCTGTTCTCTGGGCACATGGTGACCAGGGGTCATCGTCCCTGATGGGAGGAAGGCAAGGCCCAGATGACAGGGAGCGGAGTTAGACACCTCCACCCCACGGGGCCCAGAAAGCCTGCCCAGGTCCCGCCGGCAGGTGCCGGTCAGAGCCCGCCTGGCCAGGGTTCAGGACGGCCATCCTGTGGCTCTTCTGGCCTGGCAGGGGCAGTGCTCCCGGCTCCAGCCCAGCCGTCGTTTCAGAGGGACACAAGCCCTGCCCTGGGCCCACTGACCACTGCTCATGGACACACATGAAGGGGTGCTTGTGGTCTTGGGGACTGCCCAGGGCCCCATGCTGTGGGTGGATGTGCCCAGGAGTGGACCAGGAGAGACCCAGGAGGGGAGGCCAGCAGGGCCTCGGGAGGCAGAATCGGGCCTGGGGCAGCCCCAGCCTGGAGCCCCGAGGAGCAGGTGCCCCACCTGCTTTGACAGAGAGGCAGAGAGGGACTCAGGTTGATGGGCTGGACTCAGGGGAGGCCAAGGCCACACAGAAGACTGGAGGTCCAGGTCTGGAGCTGGACGTGGACCCTGCCCCCCATGAGGCCACGTCACTTTCTGGTGAAGGTCTCTGTCATTTAATCAAAAAGCAAACTGAACAGGCAAACCCCCAGGGTGAGCAGGGCCTCCTGGGCCCCCTGGAGCTCTGGGGGAGCTGGGGTCTTCTCAGGCTGATGAGGACCTCCAGAGGCAGGGGGCCCCGTCCAGGACTGGGCTGGGCAGCAACTCTAAGACCAGCAGCTAAGGCACATCTGTGTCCAGCCTACACTCTGAAAATCAGAGAGCCCTGGGGCCTCTCCACAGAGGGCTGACTGGTCCTCCTCACAGGAAGTAGATGTCTGTCCCCAGCAGCACAGGGACAGTGCTGTCCCTGAAGCATGCTCCAGAGCCCGGGGGAGCCTGGGAGCCCGGGAGTGGGGCTGTGTGGTCCAGGGACACCTGTGTCAGCCTGGAGCCCATCTCTGCCCACCCCTGCTGCTAGCCTGGCTGCCCCTTCGTTGGAGGTTTGCATTTGGCCAGCAGCTCGCTCAGGCCATCCCGAGCCCAGAGCCCAGGGCCAGCCCCAGGTCAGCAGAGCGTCCCCACGCCATCCTGAGAGTGCTGCGATGTGTGGGTGGGCACCAGGCTTGTGGGCTTTGACCCCTGGGGATGTCCTGGCATCTGGTCAGCAGGAGCCCTGGGTGGGAGTCAGGCCCACATCTCTCCTTTGGCTGGGGACACAGACCAGGACTGGCCCCCACTCCCTGGGTGGACTGGGCACACGGCTTCTATCCATGAGGCCCCCACTCTCTCCTATGAAATAAGAAAGATGGTAACTGCACAGACCGACCCCGAGGAAGCATGGTTCCACTCAGTGATTCTCAGCTCCACGGGCTGCAAAGTGTCATGGCTTCAGGGGAAACTGTCCTTTGAATTCTGACCTCTTGGGCTACTGACATGTCCATGGTCCTTGAGATGCTGGGTGGCAGCAGCTAGCCACCGCTCACTGTGTCACAAAGGGACATGGCTGGCGTTCTGCAGTGTGCTGCAGGTGGAGCTGGAAGGTTCTGTAGGTGTGACTGCGCTGACAGCTTGCGTGGAGAAGCACCTGTAAGGCCCGGGTTCCACGGCCCAGGGACAGGGGTGTTTGGGGGGACCGGCCACGGGCCACAGCCTTAGAGCGAGGTCATCGGGGATCCTTTCCTGGAATTTGAATGTCTGGCCTGGGAGATCATCCAGGGTCCACTCTGGGGCTGTTACCATGGAGACGGGGCCAGCCCCCTCCCCACTGAAAGCCCAGATACCTGCTCATGGCGTGAGTGAGCCGGAGTCCATTTCTGGACAGTGGTCAAGGAGTATGTTTATGATTCTATACGAATAAAATGTCCTTCTGCCTGTTGAGTCTTGCCCCGTCTGCCCTTTTCCTCTCGTCTCTCTCTTCCCTTTATTCACAATTCCCGGGGCTGGGGTTGCGGCTCAGTGACAGAGCACTGGTCTAGCAAGGGCGAGGCCCTGGTTACCCTCGGTGGCACCACAGAACACACGCGTCTGCTGGCTGTGGGGCCTGGGGCTTGGATCCAGGGGTGCTCTGCCACTGAGCCACACCCAAGCCCTTTTCTTTCTTTACAGACCAGATACTGCTAGGTTGCTTAGGGCTTCACTAAGCTGCTGAAGCCGACCTTGAACTTGCAATTCTCCTGCCTCAGCCTCCCAAGCCACTGGGATGACAGGCGTGGCCATCGCACCTGGCCATTGTCAACGCTTGTGAGTGGCTGTCACCATGGGACTTCACACCTAGGTGCAGTGGCATCTCCTCTAAGCACAGGGCCTTCACGTCGGGCCCAGGAAACATCTGGACAGTCCTGTGGAGGGCCACACCACCTGTGTACAAAACTCTGTTTTACTGGCCCTCTCCCACCCCAGGCCTGTGCGGCCGGGCTCCCACGCCAGAGGCACATCAGACCCTCTTGTGAACTCGTCCCCTGCAGGGGGCACCTGAGCTAGCTGGGGGCAGGCAGAGAGAAGAGGGGACCCTGCTGGCCTGGAGGTGGGGTGGGGGCAGGCAAGGACACGCCTGCGCCCTGCAGCTCCTCCAGGGATCTGATCCCTAGCGCCACCCTCAGATCCAGACCTGGGGGCTCAGGCCAGGGCTCCTGGGAGGACCTGTCAGGAACCAGCCCCAAGGAAAATGGGATGGGTCCCTGCTGAGGCCCCTGGGCATGGGGTGGCCCTGAGGTCCAGGTGGGTACTGGAAGAAGGTGGGACCAGCCCTCCCCCTCCCTCTGAGCGGGAAGTGCTCAGAGGACAAAGGGAGGTGTCCCAGATTCCCCAGGTTGGAGTCCCAGGTGGGCTGTGCGGTCTGGGGCTTTGGGGGCCACTGTCACAGCTGTCCAGGGGCATGCTGGCTCCACACGCCCAGTGGGGTGCTGCTGCAGGTGGGCACGTGGTTGGGACTGTGAGGGCCTGGCAAACCTGCCCACAGAGCAGACCCGGGACAGGCCTGGGGAGGCCTCGCTGAAGGGCAGAGTGAAGTGCCCGCAGGCTGGGAGGGCAGCGTGGGGAGGCCCCTGCTGGGCCATGGCGGGCAGAGAGAGGCAGAGCCCTCTGTGGAGAGGGGGCCAGGCTGCACACCCTGGCCTCCGCCTGCCCCAGAGCCGCCTGGGACCTGCTGCCTTCAGGGCCAGAGCAGGTGGGAGCGCGTCCCAGCCCAGCCCACACAGCCGGCCCTTCCTGCCTGAGCAAGCGCAGGCCCAAATTCCACTTCAGGGAAAACGTCCCAGGAGCTGATTCCCGAGCCCATGGAGTCCACGGCCGGCTCTGGAGAAGCCCGGTCGCTGGGGCTGGCTCGGGCACCTGTTGGCATCGTGCCTTCCTGGCCCTGCTCACCTCAGCTCTTGGGCCTCCCCGCAGGCCAGTGGCACCTTTTCAATGTGCCCAGTGATGTGGCCTGGGAAAGCCATCCCCAGGCCTGGGCGGGGCAGGACCGCCACCTAGAGCAGCTCAGGCCCAGTTCAGGACGGCTCGGGCTCCCTGGGCTCTCAGCAGTGTGGACCTGAAATGGATGAAAACAGGTGGAGGAGGGCAGTGAGCCAGGAGGCGAGGACCAGGTGGCCTTGAGACATGTGGGCAGGACCGGAGCTGGGCTGCGATGAGGCCGGGGTCCCCAACCCAGGAGACAGGGTGTCCTCAGACCCCGGGGCCTCACTGGGGTGACTGCCACCTGCAAAATGTCCGTGTGGTCCAGAAGCATCCTCCAGAGCTCTCCTGAGGTTGGCACGGCACCCAGACCTGCGCAGAGGCCTGCCACCACCCATGGCCCAGGGCGAGCAGGGGAGCAGCCTGGAGTCCCCCAGCCCCCAGCTTGTGCTACAAGGGAACCATCAGTAGGTAGGTCTGACCAGGCAGGAGGGGAAGTGGTCAGGACATGCTTCTTCCCAGGGACATCTGAGCAGAGCCTCCCCAGTACCCTGGCCCTATCCAGACCCCACAGCTGTGGGGTGAGGTATGAGCTCCTGGCCCCCAGAAGCCGCCTCTCCAGCCTGTCTAACCTAGCAAGCCAGGTCAGCTGCCCAGCCAAGAGCCACAGGCACTGTCCTGGGCAGGAGGAGGGCCCTGTCAGATAGGATGATGACTTATAATTAATCCACAAAACATTAACTTAGACAAGGGTGTGTCTCAGATAGACAGATCTGGTTCAAATCCTGCTGTGTAGCCTTGGGCAAATCACTGACCCTCTCTGGGCTTCATATTTTCATTTGTAACATTATTTCTCTTTTTCACATAAGGAAACATTTATTTGAGGTTTAACATGAAATCATACAAATAAAAGGTGTATAAACACAAATCCACACTGTGTAATGTCATTTCCATGGCTTCATAGCCGTGGGGCCCCAGAGTGCCATTGTTATCAACATACCAAGTTCAGGTACTAGCCAGTGACAGTTTTCCCTTCCACCCTACCCTATGTCCCTGTGGCTAAGGGACAAAGCAGTTCCACAGCTGCCAGGCCTGGGAGGGGTCAGCACTGCTCAGGTGGACAGGGCCTGGCCAAGAGTCTGAGGTGGCACCTGCTGGCTGTGGTGCTGACCTGAAGCCCACAGAGGCATGCCCTCCCCACCCCTGTGCCATCGTGGCCCTGCCGCTGAGCGTGCCCTAGCACCTCCAGGGCCACCCTCACATTGCCAGTGTGGAACTGGGTGGCTGCCTGAGCTGTCCCCCAGGGCAGCAGGAATCCCTCTTGCCTCCTTGGCCCGTCAGTCCCCCTGTCAGTCCCCCTTTGGGTTTGGTCTCATCTCTGGCTCCCTGGGAAGCTTCCCGGGGAGTTAGCTTTGCTGAAGTGGGCAGTGACCCTCATGAACAGGGAAAGATGACCAACTCAGCCACCTCCACTAGCTCACCCCGCCTGCAGAGCCACCCCCAGGGCAGCTGGAAGCCCAGCCCCGGGTGTGGGATGGATGGGGCCCACCTGGTGGGAACCACCTGGGGTTCTTGGCGGTCACACCCACCTCCCATGCTGGACTCCGGGAGGCCGCGGCTTCTGGACTTTCCTCAGGGCCTCCGAGGACCCATCTCAAAGGCTCGGAAGGCCAGGAGCCGATAAGGCGGCCGAGCGTGGCAGGGCCTGTCAGGGACCAGCTGTCACTCCCAGGGCCACAGAGGCCACACCCTTGGCCTCCACCCCCACCCGTTTCCTGCCATGCACAGAGAAAGGCCTGTGACAAGGCCAGAGCTTCAGAATGGGGAGCTGGGCGGCACCTCCTTGTAAGACAGAGTCGGAGTGAGGCACCAACACCAGGCACCTCTGAGCTGAGCCGGAGGACCAGCAGGAAGGAGGCCACCGGTCTCTGAAAGGAGGGGCTCCGAGAGGGGGCAGGCAGTAGCCCTCCTCCAGCCTCTCCTCCCAGGCTCCCCCCTGCCCCGCTGGCCTCCCTCCCCCTCCCAGTGAGCGACAGGTTCTGGCTGGAAGCACCTCTGAGGACCTGGGGGGCCCACGTCACGTGGCCACCAGAACTGGTTGCCTGGCCTGGGGATGAGGGGTGGGAGGATGGCTCAAACTCTTCCCTGGTGAACCACCCTGATGTCCCTGTCTCCGGCATTGGGGCTGCAGAGCTGCTAAATGGCTTGGGGGTGGGGGGGGGGCGCTGGCCCCTGGCAGATCTTGTTGGTGCTGATGGCTTTTCTGGGGTCCTTTGTGCACCCAGCCTCCTCCTCCCAGCTGGCCTGATTAGAAGGAGTGCAACACCAGGAAAATTATTAATTTCCATCCTCAAGTTTACTTCTGGGAAAGTTTGCCAATTAACTCAGCAGGAGGAGGCTCCCAGAATAAGAGGGGAGGGAGGCAAGGCCCAGGGTGGACGGGGGAGGGCGGCAGCAGAGAATCCCCCTCAGGAGCTCCAGGGTCAGACAGGCCGAGGCCACTGGCTGGCAGTGACCTGAAGAGGGGTTCAGAGGTGGCTCTGCAGAGTGGCATGAAGGGCAAGGCGCCTTGGTACCAGTTCTCCAGGGCTCCACTGCGTCTGTGGGCAGGGGGAGGTGGGGAGCTCTGGCTCTGATGGCGTGCTTGCAGGTGTGCGTGTGTACGTGTGTGTGCACATACACTGAAGACAAGCTCCAGCTGGGTCTGAAGCCAGGGTGACTGCAGATGCTGTGGTGGCCATGGCCGGGCCGTTTCCAGGGTCTTCAGGAAGTTCCACGCGGCAGTGCCTCACACGCTTTGCTCCCCGGAGCCTGCTCCAGTGCCTGCTTGAGATGGAGCCCAGCACGGGATGGAGCCCAGGCTAGGCACCCTACCCTGAGCTCCACCCCATCCTCAACCCCCCTGTTCTGAGGTGCAATGCGTGGGCTGGACTCTCCCTGGAGGCTTCTCCCCTCTGTATCCTGCAGTGTGCTTCTTTCTGCTCCGGCAGGTGGGGGTTGCTTCTTGCTGTACCCCAAGTCTGTGTGTAGCTGGGGAAGGGGCAGAGGGTGTTGCTCCCTCCCTGCCAAGGCATCCAGGGAGTGGCCTGGGCATGGTGGGTGCTCAGTTGGTGGACTCAGAGAGGCAGACACCAGGTGCAGGAGGAGACCCAGGGGGCACACACAGCGGCTGTCTGGGCCCTTGGGCCTTGGTATTACATATGGCACCCAGTACTCTCTGGAGGCCGAAAAGACCCAGAATCAATCCATGGAAGAGGGGATTCGCAAGGCCAGGCACGAGGGGCTGCCTCCTCTGGGGCCAGATCTAATGGAGAGCTCCTGAGGGTGGGGGGCATCCAGCTGCTTCCTGACCTAAGGAACCTGCCCAGAAGCCCACAATGGGAGGCAACCCACTGTGCCCAAGGCCTCGGGTCCCTAGGGGACAGTCCTGCCCAGCTGGCTCCCGGATGTGTGGCTCAGGAATGCTTCCTCAGCTCCCTCAGTAGCAGTCAGGCCTAGAGGACAGGCCACTGAGTGGTCTTTCTCTGCTGCTTTTGAAGGCAGCCCATGACAGTCATCTCCTGCCAGCCGTAGGCCAGGGCGGCTGGTCCCTGCTACCCAGGTTCATCTCATCTCTGGTCCCTCCAAAGGAAGGGGCTTTGGGCCCACCCCCAGCCGTGCCGTGACAACCCCCACCAAGCCCCAGAAGTACTTAAAAATGTAAATGTAACAAACTGCATCTCTAAAATCACAAGTAGGGGTCATTTCATATGTTTTATTGTGTAACAGCCATTAATGAAGTTTGCTCCCTGCCACCACAATGGCCCAGAGACTGAAGTTCGACTCCTGCCCTCCATGCTGGCCTGGCATGACACAAGTGTCAATAAGTCCAGAGGCAGGGTGAGGCCCAGCCAGCGGACCACTACAGGGCAGGGCAGGTCCTAAAGGCTCCCATGTGCAGCTGCTTCTGGTGCTAACGGGTCAGAGGACCCTGGGGACTCCTGGACACGGAAGACGCCCCTCCAGGCCTCTCGCTTGGGGGAGGAAAGGGAGTGGCCGAGAGGAGACCTGCCGGCCTCCCCTTCCTGATCAAGCACCCATGCAGGTAGGACAGAAATGTGGGCCTGAGCTCCCTGCAACCCCCAACACACTCACACTCACACACACACATGCCCTATCTGATACCCAGGAGGCCCAGGCCAGCTACACTGCCAGAGTGGCTGGCCAGCCTGGCTTCCCAGAGCACTTTCAGGGCAGGATCACTTTTTTTGGGCTCCTTGTCCTACTGGGGCAAGTTCCCGTGTGGCTGCTGGGCTGTGCTGAGAGCTGGCTGCAGAGCAGTCCCGTGGCTAGGGCTCACTGGCACTGGAGGAGGAGGCTGCCCACCCTGCCCGGCTGGGAGAAGGCCAAGAGAGCCAGCCCCTCCTTCCAAAAGACAGATGTGCTGGTGTCCTCAGGGGGGTGCATCAACCAGAAATGGGGGTTCCTTGAGTCTGTGGTTAGCACTAGGGCTGCTGACTTCCCTCCACTGAAGAGGGCCAGTGGCTGTCCCCTCTTGAACCCACTGCCCAGCCCCCAGCCCTCCAGTGGGGTAGGCAGCAGCACTGTTGAACTGGGGAGCTGTGTGCAGAGGCCAGCAGTGGCCCAGGGAGGGGTCCAACAGAGAGGGAACAAAAGCCAGCCAGAGTCCTCTCAGGCCCCCTCCTCCACTTGCCCCCTGCCAAGATGCTTAATCTCAAACTGCCTCTGGGCTAGTGCTGACCCCCAAGCAAACAGGGGCAGGCTTCCCGGGGAGGGGACCTCCCTTCCAAACACTGAGCAGGGATGGAGTGCTGGGGAAGTGCCTTAAAGAGGGCCCCGGTGAAGGGTCACCTGGAGTGGGCTTGGGGCAGGGCACTCTGACCCCAGCCCCTGGTGATGCTGGAAGACACCACCAACTTCCCTCCATCTCCCGGGTTCAGAGTTGTGACCCAGAGTGACCAGGGCCAGGCTCCACAGGCAAAGTGGGCCTCGGAATCCCCAGGTGGGTTCTGAGTCCAGCAGGGGAGGAGGGCTCGCTGCAGCCCGAGGGCAGAGTCCCTGGAGAAAGCCGGGGAGAGGGCTTCCTCCTGAAATCCGCTGGGCTATTGTTACACTTTTCTGAGGCCAGGGGATGTTTCCAGGAGACTGTGACAACCAAAAAAATAATAATAACGCCCCTCCCCCAGCAGCAGGAATTCTGGAAAAAACAGCTGCTGCCGTTATCCGCCCGAGGAAAAAACAAGGTCAGGCGCTGCGAAGATTTAATTTAAGGCGCTCCCCCGCAGCCCGCGGGCCACGCGCGGCATGCTCGTGCCCTCCCTGCGCGGGACTCCGGGCTGTCCCTGCGGCTGTGGAGGGACAGGGACACCAGGCCTGGCTCCCAGCGTCGTAGCAGGGGTCTCAGGCCTGGTCTGAGTGGCCAGGGACAGGGGTCAACTATGCTCATGCTGCTTTCCACCCTCCGCTTCTGGGGCGACAAAATCAGTCCTCAATAAAGCACGCCAAAATGGGAGGGGGCGCGGCGGTCTGTGGAATGGGGCCGACCTTAATCAGAAGTGATGGCTGAGTGGGCCGTGGGCGCCGCGCTGCGGGCCAGACCCGGGCGGGGCCACTCAGACCCTTGTCCTGGTCAGGCGAGGCTTGAGAGGGCGGGCTCCGGGCGCTCAGAAACGGGGTGGCTGGGCCTGGAAAGCTCCTTGCGCCCACGCCCACTCCCCATGGACCACGCACGGGCAGTCCTGACCCGCTCGGGCGCGGCACACGGTGGGTGCTGGGGCCAGTTCTTGCCAGAGTCCGGGAGTCGATGCAGGCGGAGTTCGCGGGCGGGGATGCAGCTATTTTGCACCACGCAGAGCCAGAGACGCCCGGTGAGAGCGCGCCTCCCTGTCCCCGGGCGCCGAAGAGGGGAACCCCTGCGGTGGCCGGAGTGGACAGAGACCCGGGCTAGCGCCAACGTTCCGGGCGATGCACAGCTGCGGGCTCGGAAGCCGTCCGAGCCAGGCCTCCCAGCCCCCGCCCGCCTGGGCTTCAGTGTCCCTGGGAGACGCGGACTAACACCAGTAGTTCTTGGCATTTCCCAAACTGGGGGATTGGGGGCTAGCAGGAAGGACGGAGACGGGGAGGAGACGGGGTCGAACCCGTTGTTTTTCACTTTAGAATTACATATTTTATGTCACAATCGCTTTTCGTTAAGACCACAAACATCCAATTTGGCTTGGCGTAATAAAATCAGCCGGAGCTCCCTTAAACTGAGCCATTGCGGAGAATTAAGTTGTGAAATCTAATCTATTATATCCATAAAGGAGAATGCTTTCATTGTAAATTCAGGTTATAAAGAAACTATACCTGGGCCGCCAGCCTCCCTTTCGGATTTGCTACTTGAAGGCTTATCAAATTACTTCAAAATGTGGGGCTACCCTCTCCATATCTCATGGCAACAAAAATTAAATGTGGCAACAATTCTTTTAATAGTAAGAAAGGTCAGAAACAACTGCCTCAACAAGATATGATTAAAAAAAAAAAAAAAGGCACCCCACCTCTAATCTACGGTGGGAAGAGCCCTACTGTTTTCCCAATTGATTCCAGTTTTTAAAAATCTGAACGGTGCAAGACTTCAAGCTCAGCCGGGGAGGTATCCGGGTGCAGTCCCGCGTGGATCGCACGTGGGCTGAGCGATCTCCGACACCTAGGCGGGGGCCGGCACCGAGCTGCGCAGAGCCCGGGCGCGCCGCACACCTGCGGGGCCAGGCGCCTGGAAGTCCGCTCCCTGCGCCGCAGGCCTCCAGCCAGTGTCCAGGCCAGACAAAGGAGTCGCCAGCCCGGGGCTAATCCGCCCCTCACCCTTCTCCTAACTCCCCACCTCCTCACGTACTTTGAAACGGGAGAAACTGGCACCCTAACATTTATTTGGTTTTACAAACAAGGTGATGGGGGGTTTGGATGCTGTCCTGTTTGGATGGGGGTGGGCCCCTGGGCCACTTGCTGTCCAGGTCTCCCGCTCTCCTACCCATACCTTCGTCCGTTTCTGAGAATTAACTAACTCGGGGCTTGGGCCTGGGGGCGTCCTGGGCTGGCCAAAAGTCGGGGTCACCACGGGCTCTCCGCCTTCGCTCCGGAAGAGGGGTGTCTGGGGGCCGGCAGGAGATCGATAAGTTTCTGAGTTCCCAGGGAATGGAAGACTCGGCTTTGTCAGGCCTGCGGAAGAGATTTACGAGGCGGCAGCAGAGTGTCGGGCCGGCTTCGCGCAGGCCGCCGGCGTACCCCATCTAATCTTTGATTTCCATCTAATTATTTTTTCCCTGCCACCTCCAACTCAGTGTCCGGAGAGGCGAACAAAGGGAGGAGGGGGGATGGGGCCGCCAGGCAGCGTCGAGGGGTCGGTCTGCGGACCCCGCAACGCCCAGGCGCGCGCCCTGTGCCGCCCGGGGAGGGCCAGGGATGAGGGGTGACGGACTGGGGCGGGAATCCTGGGGAAACCCGCTCCGCCGCTGGGTGAGCGCCACGACCCTTAAGTGGGGCTCGGAGCCCAGGCGGCCCGCACCGCACCGGCAGGGCTTCCAGGGAGGGTCCCGGAGGTGCCCTGGCGCGAGAGAATGGACCAGGCTGCGAGGGTGAGGGCGGCCAGGCCCCCGGCGGAGGGCAGCACGGAAAAAGATACGCCCAAGCGGGTTACAGAAGAACACGGGCATTTTTCACGTTGGGGGAAAAATCCAAAACGTAAAATTATTTTATTGGTCACCATCAATAAGTCAACTAAAAATGGGTATAATTAGAGTGTGGGGAATCGGGGACCATAAACCTGAGGACCTTTCCACTGGAGTAGGGACCCTTTATAGCTTGTTGGGTCTTATTTTGAGAGAAATGAGGTCTAGGGCTTTGGTGGACGCGGGTCTGCGCCCGAGTGCCACGCAGGGCCAGGAAGACAAACAGCGGTTTTCGCCTGGAGCCCTTCTCCTCGGAGGGTGGCCATAGAAACCACGTGCTATGCCCCGAAGAGGGGACTTTGCGAAGCCCGGGCCCTTCTCTCCTCAGCCCAGAAGCCACTACTTGGAACGAACGGGCGAAGGGTCCCTGCTGCGAGGGCCAAGCCTAGGGCCCCACCGGACTCTGGGCGGAGGCGTTACTTTCCTTTCCACCCACCTTGGAAAAGATATCGGGGTGTGCGCGGGGACTCCGGAAAAGAGGGACTTTAATACCGTGCTCCATTCGCTGGGGGGCTTCGCAACCCACAGCCCATCCGGCCCCCTCCGCCCGGCCTTTTGTTCTAATCTATTGGGGGAGGGGAGGACACAAACCACCCCCTACACACAACCATCAAATCCCTTAATTTTCAATCTTCTGCAAAACAGCCAAAGACACATTTCACTGCATGGGGGTTTTTAATCCCACCAGTTGGAAGCCAATTTGCCAATTTCCCACATAGCTTCTGAAATAGCCTTCTAACAAAATCACTCCAAGAAAACATCATCTAAAGTCCAATTAATCAGGTAAGGAAACTGGGGAAGGTTCTCGCTCAGTTGAGTCTATTTTTTTTTTGGGGGGGGGAGAAAGAGTAAGTGAATTCTTTTATTTTTAGTAGGGGGGATTGAACCCAGGCCTCCTGCTCGACTGCTCCACCAGTGAGGTACATCCCCCGCCTTTCTCTTTTTATTTTAAGACAGGGTTTCGCTGCGTTGTCGAGGCCGACATCGAACTTTTTCCATCCTCGGTCCTCAGCCTCCCGAGTAGCTGGAATTTCAGACGTGCGCCACCAGGCCGGGCTGAATTCTCTTTCTTAAGGAACCCGAAATAAAAGCGGCCCTTTTCCTTCAACGCTCCCCAATCTTCCCCTTTGTTGTAAAAACCCGGTTCCTAAGAACGTGGGCGGGGAGAAGTGCAGGCCCACATTCAGAAGAGTTCTATCCCTGAAACTGCTCTCCAAGGGTTTCTTTTGTTTGAAGTGGGCATGGGGGAGGGGAAGGAGCCTGCTGCAGGCCGGCCACCCGCCGCCTGACCAAAAAAAAAGAACCCAAAGCCCAAGGACCTCGCCCAATTCTGAGAGTCGTGCAGGCCAGGAGAGGCTCGTTCGAGGAGAAGGGGAGCTGCCCGCCCTATAGGAGCCAAGGTTGAGTCTCACCCATCTCGAGCTTCCTCCGTTCCCCACCCCCCAAATTCCCTGAGCGTCCCAGCTCTAGAATCCGGATTTCCAGGGGGTGGGGTATGGGACGACTGCGGAAACAAAGCCTGGTACTCCCCGCTCAGAGGCCGAGGCAGGACACATGGTGTCCTTGGCCAATTAAAAGGGATGGGGGAAAAAGAGGACACGCATTCCCCAAGGGGCCCAGCTCCGAACCTCAGGTGAGGGTGGAGGAGCGCGGCGGTGGAAGCTCCAGGAACTCGGAGCTGGAATCTTCCCCGCGTCCCGCCGCCTTCTCTGCACCCAGCAAACAGACGCGTTTGCAGCGAAGGCTCTTACACATCAGCCGGGGTTTTATTCGTTCCCTCCCGGAGCGCGCTCTGGGCGCGCGGGAAACAAGGAAAGCGCACGTACCTGGAGGCACTCCGAGGGCGGCCTCGCGGGCCCTCCGCTAGTGAGGGGGCCCCCAGAAGCCACTCCCCGCCAGGCTGGCCGCCCCATGGCCTGTCCCTCCCTCCCCGGCGACGCACTCCCGCCGAGCCAACTCTCCAGGAGCGCGGGGAGCCAGAGATCCGGCCAGCCGCTGCTGGCGCGGCACCCATCCCTAGCGCCCGGGAAGCCACCTCTGGTTCCGCGGTCGGTGTAGGGGATCCCCGCGGCCCGGCGTGTCCGGAGGCAGCTCCGAGGCTCGGAAACGGTGCTTCCAGGCGCGGGGCTGCGGTTCCGGCTGCAGGTCCGAGCTCGGGCGCGGCCTTGTGCGTCCGGGCTCCAGCGTTCCGGACCGTTAGGCTGCGAAGACCGACGCGAAGCCCTCGGGGAAGATGAGGCGGCGGCAGCGGCCGTGGCCCGGGCAGAAGCCCCGGGGCGGGAGGGGTGCAGGGCGGAGGGGCGGGCGCGCGGGCAGGATTCCCGCGCCCCGCGGCCGGCGCCCTCCGGGGGCGTCGGGCCCCACCCACATGGGGGCCCCGCCCCTGCTGCCCCGCCTCCGCGAGAGCAGCCCGCCCCCGCCCGAATCTCTCCGGCGCACTCGCGCCGCGGTCTGCGCGGGCCCCTGCTCGGACCCCGCCCAATCGCCTCCCGCCTCGGTCGCTCCCTTTGTCTGGGCCGCGGGCGCGGGCCAATAGGATCGTGCGGGAGCGCAGTCGGTGAGCAGTTTGGCCAATGGGAGGGATCGAAGGCGTGGCGATGGGCGGTGCTGCGGCTGCCACCCTCGGTCCCGCGAGCGCTGCTGGACCCTGGTGCAGAGGCCCAGGTGGCTGTGCACCGCTGAGCGAGTGCGGCAATGTGGCTGCAGCGGGCTTCTGCGTTTCTGAATACCCCTTCACTATCGGAAGGCGCTTCGGAATCAGGAGGGACGTGGGAGGGGATGACGTCGCAGCTGCGAGAGCGGGACGGCGTCTTGAACAGGGTCAGTCCAGAGGCTTAAGAGGGCTTGGTTTAGCCTAATGTGCCCGCGGCGCACCCTGCGGCGCCCATGGCTTTGAGGACGTGCAAAGGGAAATGCAGGAGATGCCACCTCCGCCTCGGAGGGGAGGTTCTGATTACAGAGCACCCGGGAATCTGGGGGCCGAGGGTTTTAGAGGTTCGCAGGTCCTGAGCCTTACACGGGACCCTGGAATTGGTGACTGCTACCTCAGGTTCTCCTGAGCAGCGACCCCAACCCTCTGAGCTTGAAAGGAACTCAGACCCAAGAGGACCACAGCCAGGCTGCGCGGCCTGCTGCTGTGCCCTCCCTGCAGCTGCACAGACCCTGGACAAGGGGATGAAGGTAGGGCCTCATCAGTACCCTCGCCCATCCCTGGAGGCAGCGCGGGTGGAGATAAACCCCCAGGACTGGAGTCTCTCCTGTTTCCAGACAGAGGGCTTTGGTCATTGCCTGTCCTGTGCATCTTCTGGAAAGTAGCAGACACAGTTTTAGTTCCATGAGAGGGAGAATCCACAACCTGTGGGTGTCCAGTGGTCCCAGGCCTCGGGAAAGGTGTTTTTTCAATCTTTTTCCTTGGTTCCTAGCACTGATGATTCCAGCATTCTGCAAACTTTGGCCCCAACAAAGTCATAAACCAAGATAGAAATGGAAGCAGGGCCCTCTGGTTGGTTCAGTTTAGCACTACTGGGTGCAGACATTGTGAGGGGCCTCCCCCGTGGGGCCTGATGCCTGTGTCCTGGGTGAGCTGAATCCTGGACATAAGTAAGCTGCATCCTGGTACAGGAGACAACACTAAGGGAGACAGGCTGGTGACAAACATCCCAAGACCTGCAATGCTGAACCTGAGAATTCTCAAGTCCCCTGCACTGTTAACATTAAAGTCACCAGTTCCCTGTCAAAGTCACTAGACAGTCCCTGGTGCCCCTCTAAGTCTCCACCTTAGTGTTCCTCCATAAGGAGTTCCCAAGGTGAGCACACAATCAGGCTCCAAAAAGGCTGACAGCAGTCCAGAATGTAGCGAGTACCTGGCAGCAGCCACACCTGTCCCAGCCTGGTTGCAATCCACAGACCCCACATCAATATGATCTTGAAGATGCAGCTCCGAGGGATTAAGCATACAAGGCCTGAACCTCGAATGCGTTTAGAGACTGCAGAGGAATTGAATCAAGATAGTGTCTAGACAATTCTTAACAGTCTCCCCTCCCACCTTGAATCCCCGTAAATGACAGAAAAAATTTAAAATCCATTATAACCAGACAACAGAAGGGTGCCTGGGGAAATGGGTGGGGGCCTTGCTGGGGCCGGAGAGAGGAAACCACAGCCTTAGGACACAGAGGGAAGATTTCCAACAGGGATGGTAGCTGTGAGGGCACCTGCTCAGAGACGGCAGCCACAGCAGAGGGGCCCTGGGATGGCTGCTGGGTGATGGGCAGGGGTGTCTGTTGGGGATTCAGCCTCACCCCTGGCTGTGCTCAGGAAGAGGCAGTGGACGGAGAAGAAACCTCACTGGCAAATAACTCCTGAAGAGCAGGGGTTCCCCTGTCCTCAAATACCACACTGGTCACTCCAGCAGCCTACAGGGCCGACCACACACCTCAAGGCAACTGACCCCTTGCTGATAGGCACAGAGAACCTCATACAAAGAGGAGCACAAGCTAGAATCGCCGCCGGGGAGAAGCACCCAAACCTGCAGGCCAGACTGAGCTCCCAGCCTCCCACTGGCACCAGGTCCCTGCCTCCCCGGTGGGGCTAGACCACACTTGTCAGGTTACCTTGCAAAGACTGTGGCCCTGTGGCCAGTGCCCAACTGAGGAAACAGACTCGCCTCTGTGCTTGGCCCACACCCCTCCTCAGCTGCTCCCTCCCAGGAGAGCCCAGGTGGCAACACCCAGGGCCACCCTGGAAGCCTCAGGAGGACAGCAAGACCACGATCAGCCAGGCCCCAGGTGGCCACAGCCACCAAGGCCAGATTGGAACCCAGCTACAGTTCTCAAAAGAAGCCCATTTCCCTTCTGCTTAGGGTGTTATGCCAAGTTCTATTACATCTGGGCAATTAAACTTAGGTCCACAGGGCACAGCGGCATCCTCTTCTCATCCCAGTGCTCAGGAGGCTGAGCCAAGAGAATTGCAAGTTCTAGACCAGCCTCAGCAACTTAGCAAGACCCATCTCAAAAGGGCTGGGATGTTGCTGAGTGTTAGGGTGCTCCTGGGTTCAGTTCCCAGTACCAATAAGTGAATAAATAAAATATCTGTCTTAGGTTAGATCATTAGTCCCAGCTCTTTCTTTCTGTCTTTCACAGTCCTGGGCATTGAACCTAGGGGCACTCTAACACTGAGCTACACCCCAGAATTGTTCTCATTTATTTTGAGACAGGGTCTCGCTAAGTTGCCCAGGCTGTCCTTGAACTTCAGATCCTCCTGCCTCAGCCTACCAAGTGGCTGGGACGACAGTTGTGCAACACTGTGCCTGACTCTTGTTCACAGTTCCTGAATTTTACATCCACCTCCTTCCTGTGGCCTTTGGGAAGGCCACATTGGGCTTGGCAGAGTGGCTGGCTCTGGCCAGTGTGCTCTTACCCATTGTGAAGTGGAGGCAAAGGTTTGGAATTTGCTGTCAAATTTGGCCTTGTTCTCTTGAATGCCTGGAGTCCACCATGAGAAGACTGCACCCGTGGAGGAATGGAGAACAGACCAGATGCTAATTAATAGGAAGCTATTTGTTATCAGTAAAAAAGTAGAGTCCAGAGCAGATCTTAGCCTACCCTGTGTCCAGTAACCAGGGTCCACACTGGCTTGGCGAAGCTCGGCCAGCCTGTAGGCCTGTGTGTGTGAGAATCAGCTTTGTTGTTTTACGCCACTTTGTGTAGTGCACTAAACAGCATCGTGGTGACAGCTGACTGAGATGCCAGCCCTGATACAGAAATCGGCATGCAGGGCCCCGGCCACCCTAGGCTATGTGCACTGACGTAGCAGTTGAGTTGAGGATGATGGGGACGGTTCCCTTCTTACATTGGGGCAAAAACTGGGGCAAGCCAGGCGAGGGGTGGGAAAGAGCCAGAACGTGGGTGTGGTGGGCTGACCCTTGCAGCCTTGCCAGAGTGTCATGAGAAAGACAAGTTTACAGTCACAGGTACCCCAGAGGGGTGCACCCAGGTGGGAAGAGCCACTGTTTATACCTCACACAGAAAGAGAAGAGTTACTTATTGCTTTGAGTCCTGCCACAATGACAGCCCAGCCAAATAAGAGGCTCAGCCTGTGGCAGAGCTCAGAGTAAGGATCAGCTTGCAGAGGAGGGGAGCAGATCATTGAACACATGGTGGGCTGTCCTTTGGGCCAGGGGACAGGCATCTGGACCCAATGAGAGGCTTCACATATCCTAGCAGTGCCAGGCTTTGGGCTGGGTTTTCTCCCTGTGAGACCCTTTTCACATGGTGTAAGAAGCGTGGGTGCTTCTGAGTATCTGAAGGCCAGAGGGCAGACGGATAGACACCTAGCTGTCCACCCGGAGCTGCTGCCCCTTCTCATGGGGCCTTGGCTGCATTACATTCCCAGGGTCCTTTACGGTAAGTGTGGCATAAGTGCTGGTTTCAGACACACTTGAGCTCCTGGGAGCCTTTGTGGCTCCCCCACCCCATGATGCCAGCAGGGACAGTCACTCACAGAAGCCACACTGAGGGTGGCGATGCAGTCGACAGCTCTGGGACCCTGGGTGGCTGTGGGGAGCATCCTCCTCCCAGCCAGTGGGACGCCTGCCTTGGGCAGGTCAGAGATACCTACGCTGCTGCTGCCCCTGAACTCCCACATTTCCAAACACACCACTGATATCTTAAGAAAAAAGAAGATTGTTCTGAAAAAACTAAGGACCTGGGACCAGAGGTGTAGCTCAGCGGTACAGTATGTGTTCAGCATGCATAAGGCCCTGGGTTCAACCCCAAGGCCAAAAGAGAAAAAATTGAAAATAATAAGAAGACATAATAAAAGAATAAGGAGAAGTGAATGCCCACATGATTTTTGCTTTCTTCCTTATGATTTTATGAGTCATTCAAAAATTTGCAAGAATATAATAGACATTTAGACAGAGAGAACTTTCTAATATTTTTTTATTTTTTAGTTCTCGGCGGACACAACATCTTTATTGGTATGTGGTGCTGAGGATCGAACCCGGGCTGCACGCTTGCCAGGCAATTGCGCTATCGCTTGAGCCACATCCCCAGCCCCTATAATAGACATTTGAAAACACAACAAAATCATGTTTGTGTGAGAAAATTAAAACAATAAGAAACTCTCTAGGGGCTGAGGTTGTGGCTCAGTGGCAGAGCACTTGCCTCTCACATGTGAGGCCCTGGGTTCGATCCTCAGCACCACATGAAAATAAATAAACAAAATAAAGATATTGTGTCCATGTGTAATTAAAAAAAGAAAGAAACTTTCCAAAAGTCAGCTGGATCTCGCTTGCTCTTCTTTTTTCTTTCTGTGTGTGTGTGTGTGTGTGTGTGTGTGTGTCTACAGATCATACGCAGAGCCTCATGCACACTAGGCCAGTGCTCTACCACTGAGCTGCAGCCCAGCCCCAAGTCAGCTAGATATCCTGGGAAATAAAAACTGGGTGTTAGCTGGGCACAGTGGTGCACAACAGTGATCTTAGTGCCTTGGAGGCTGAGGCAGGAGGATCTCAAATTCAAGGCCAGCCTCAGCAACTTAGCAAGCCCCCCCGCTTTTTTCTTTTTTTAAATATATTTTTTTTTAGTTGTAGTTAGACACAATACCTGTATTTTATTTATTTATTTTTATGTGGTGCTGAGGAACGAACCCAGTGCCTCACACATTGGGGGCAAGTGCTCTACTGCTGATCCACAACCCCAGCCCCAGCAAGGGGCCAGGCACAGTGGCTCAGGAGGCCAAGGCAGGAGGATCTCAAATTCAAAGCCAGCCTCAGCAATTTAGAGAGGCGCTAAGCAACTCAGTGAGACCCTGTCTCTAATAAAATACAAAATAGGGCTAGGGATGCGGCTTAGTGGTGAGCACCCTGGGTTCAATCCCCAGTACCAGAAAGCAAAAATCATGGTTTTAAAGCAAAAACTGCCCAATTAGACCAAGGAGTGGACTGGCTCCACTCGAGCCATGGCCTCTATGATCCTACGTCTTCTACGTATGTAAAGACAATATTCCTCTGGGGGGGGCTGGGGGGGCCCTGGTCTGATCCCCGGCACCACATAAACATGAATAAATAAAAATATTGTGTCCAACTACAACTGACTGATTAAATAAATAACAACCACCACCACCCAGCATCCCAGCGGGCTGGAAGGTCAAGTGAGGGATTCTCCAGAGCACAGAGTGAAAGGTGAAGCGAGAGAGAAGGGCCCGAGGTCTAGAGCCGGAACCGGGGAGAGAGAAGAGGCAGGCTGTTAAGGGAGCAGAGCCGAGGGACTCCACGGTGGCCCCAGGGCCTGACACAGGCAGCAGCCTCCCCAGGGAGCCACACCCCAGCCCTGCTCACATTTTAGTTATTCATTTACTTATTTCTTATTTTTTCCTGCTCACACTTTAAAAGGCCAGGGAGAAAGACAAAAGTTCCCCGTGGGGGAAACAGGTACCTTCAGAGAAAGGGAGAGCCCAGCCTGAGGTGCTGCCACCTGGAATTCAAAAGCAGTGGAGGGGCCCCTTCCCGGCTCCGAGGGACACTTCTCCAAGCCTGTAATTCTGTGCCAGGCTCATAGCCATTCAGTGATGAAGAAAAACAAACACTGTTTTTGGTTGTGCCAAGTATGCAGGGAGTTTATCTCCAACAAATACCACCTCAAGTAATTGCTTGATCATGTACTCTAGCAAAAAATAGATAAATAAGTAAATCCAAGAGGGAGACAAGGGCCACGTGGGCTGGTGAGACGTTTTCATCAGAAGATACACGCCTGAAAACACGCTCAGCAGTCTGAGAGGTGGCCCCAGATGGCCCCAGCATGGGCAGCCGTGGGGAGCAGGGAAATAAAGCTTTGAGGGTCCGTGTCTCATCCATGGGATTGCACAGGTCTGAATTACCTCTAGACAGGGGTAAGAAGAGGTGAATTCAAGATGATGCTAAACAAAGGTTTCTGAACTCAGAATTGAACTCAGAGACAATCAACCACTGAGCTACATCCCCAGCCCTATTTTGTATTTTATTTAGAGACAGGGTCTTGCTGGGTCGCTTAGGGCCTCACTAGGTTGCTGAGGTTGGCTTTGAACTCACTCACAATCCTCCTGCCTGAGCCTCCGTGCACCACCATGCCTGGCGACACTAAAAATCTCAACTGTAAGGCTTGGGTGGGGCTCAGCAGTAGAGGACTTGCTTAGCCTGCATGAAGCCCGGGTTCCAGCCCCAGCCCCAGCCCCACAAAATAAATAAATTAACTAATTAACTCACCACTAGTAAATAGAGTATGATGTAAGCTTCCAAACACAGGCAACAGGCAACCTGATGTACCTAATGAAAGCGGGGAATGGGGGCTCTTGCAGGGAACAGGGACAGCAAGAAAACATGGCGCTAGACCCCAGAGCTGGACTGCAGGGGATGTCTGAGGCACTGATAATCACAATAGGTGCTAATGGGTTAGTCCTGCCTTCAGAGACACACACTGGGCACAGGTGAGAAGTCAGCACTTTCTTTTAAATGGACACAACACAATGCCTTTATTTTTATGTGGTGCTGAGAATTGAACCCAGGTCCTACGCGGGCTAGGCGAGCGCTCTACCGCTGAGCCACAATCCCAGCCCGGAAAAGTCGACATCTTGCTGGGTACAATTGCACACACCTGTAATCCCAGTGGCTCGGGAGGCTGAGGCAAGAGGATCGCAAGTTCAAAGCCGGCCTCAGCAACTTAGCGAGGCCCTGAGCAACATGGCAAGACCCTGTCTCTAAATAAAGTGTAAGAAGGGGTTGGGTGTGGCTCATGGTTAAGTGTCTCTGGGTTCAATCTCCGGTACTTAAAAAAAAAAAAAAAAATCAAAATCTGGAGATGTGCTGTTGATGACCGACTCCACCAGTTAGTTAACCTAATTCCAACTCCAGTTAGGTTAGTCCTAAACCCAAGTGACTGCTCTAAGACCGGCGCCCCTGACGTGGTCCCTGGAGAGACCCGAGAGGTGCAGTTCATGGGCAGAGCTGGGCCAGGGGTCTCTGTGGGCACGGGAGGCCACGTTGTTTTCACGGATCTCTCACTAAAAACCCGCCATCTCCCTCTGGGATGAGCCTGGATGGCTGACCAGGTGCTCATTTCCAAATCACCCTGAAATTGGTGCAGGAACCTTGAGATACTGTCTGCCCATCAGCACTTCACATTTTTGGTAGTTATTTAGTGTGTGTCAATAAAGCACGTATCACTCAGCACTTTTGTGATAGACTTAAACGGGTATACAAAATACATACAAAAATCATACAAATTCTTTGGTTACTGTGTTTCAGTATGATGGGTTCCTCTTGTAATCCTATATTTTATTCTATGTATTTTTTTCAAAGCTTTATTCTGTTTATTTAGATTTTATATGTGGTGCTAGGGATGGAACCCAGTGCCTTACCCATGCTAGGCAAGTGCTCTGCCACTGAGCCACAACCCCAGCCCTCATTCTGTGTAATTAAAGACATTGTTCTGAGAAGCCGTCCGCAGACTCCACTAGGTGCCACCAGGGGTCCAGGCCAATCAGGGATTGCTCTACTCTGGCTGGCTGGCTGGCTGCCTGGACATGGGTGCCAGGGACTGTGCTACCAGGCCCGGGGCAGGCTCCTCGTATCTGTGCCAGGATGGGGCACATTCATCTTGCCCTGGGTCCTTTGGGTCTGAGAGGGAAGCCTGCAGGGACCACCAGGTCCTCACCTGGCTCAAGGGCAGAGCTGATGCCCTTCTGTTCCCCGAAGCAAACCAAGAGGTGGAGGGTCTGGGGCCTGGTGCCAACTCTGTCACGGCCCAGCATGGCCCACCCACCACTGCCATATTGCTGATGCCAGGTTGAGCAGTCTCTGCCACCCACATGCCCACCAGAAAGAAAGAAGCAGGAGCCCCAACACTGACAAGAGGTGGAGAGTGATCCCACACAGGCCCTGTTCCGGGAACCAGGTGCCGGTTACTAGGAGGAGGCAGGGGATGTTTGACAATGGGCTCCCTGGGCTGGCTACGGGCCCGGGGAAGAGACCCTGCCCAGCCTGTGTGAGCCCTGGGTTCCTGTCCCAGCCCAGGGGGCAGGACAGGAGAGAAAGAAAGACTAAAAGGTAGAGCAGGTACACTCTGATGTTCACAAACCATGCGTCAGTAAAGAGCTGAACCAGCTGAGGCAGGAGGATGGCAAGAGAGAGGCCAGCCTTGACGTTGGCAAGACCCTCTCCCAAAAATACAGTAGGGTGGGGAGCCCCTGGGTTAGGGTTGAACCAGAAGGAAGGAAGGAAGGGGTGGAGGGAGGGAAGGAGGGGTATAGTCTTAAGTCTCAAAATCTATGTCCTAGCCCAAAGGGAAAAATTTGAAAATGTGGAATCTTCAGTAGGTTTATTGGAAAACAATAAATTAAAAAGAATACATTAAGCTCTTTTTGTGGGGGGCGGTGCTGGAGATTGAACGCAGGGGTTTCTACCACTGAGCTACATCCCCGGTCATTTTCATTTTATGAGACAGGGTCTCTGAGTAGCTGGAAGCTCGAGATCCTCCTGCCCAGCCTCCTGAGCCCTGATCACAGGCGTGGCCCCGGAGCCTGGCTGACCGCGGAGCTGCCACTGGACGGAACCTGACGGGTTGCTAGGGCTTCTGCGTCTGTCTTCATAAAGGGCTGGGACACAGATTTCTTGTCCACTTTTGGTTTGTGGAAGAGCCCCACCTCCTCTGTTCTTTCAAGCAGTTTGTGCAACATGGCACTACCCCTGAGAGTCTGCTAGACCTGCCTGACGACCAACTGGGCCAGGGGACATTTCCAGGGGTAGATCTCGACCACATTTCCCGCTTCTTCTAGCGTCGATTTTAGTATCTAGTCTCTAGGAAATCATCTGTATTTCCTATTATTTCGTTCATGATGTTTGGTCCGAGCTTCTTGTTATTTATTTACTATTTCCCCCCATAGAGGGGGTTGAACGCAGGCTCTACCACTGAGCCACATCTCCAGACCTTTCTTCATTTTTACCCCGAGACAGGCTCTCACCAAGTTGCCCGGCTGGCCTGGAGCTTTGGATCCTCCTGCCCAGCCTCCTGGAACGTGGGGCTACAGGCCCGTGCCTCGGTGCCAGCTTCTCCTGACTTACAGATGACCATCCTGCCTGTGCGTGCGTCGGCTCCTCGGCCAGCCTGGCCTGCTGGTCACTGTCCCATCCCTCCTCCCCAGCTCAGGAGGGGACTTCGCCCATCGGTGAGCTCTCTGCCGTACCCTGCCGTGTGTGTGTGTGTGTGTGTGTGTGTGTGTGTGTGTCTCTCTCTCTCTCTCTCTCAACTGGCTCCCCCCTCATCTTGTAAACACGTGCAGGTCCTCTGCTCCCGAGTAACTTCCACCTCCACCCCCAACAAGCCGACCAAGGTGCTCCCTTTGCAGGGAAGCCCCTCCGGCTCCTCCTGGGTGACACATCTGGAAAGGTTCGGTTTTGTTTTGCCCCTGTCCATTGCAGGCTAATGCTCTTGTAAAATATAATAGAATGAGTCACTAGAAAAGTGGAAGAAAACCCCGAAGACATTCAAATGCAGGCCCTTGATTTTCATCATTAGATCAACAGGCGTTGCTACAGACTCCTTCAGTCAGACACTGTGAAAACGGGAAGCACCCACGCTCCATTCTTGCAGTCTTCTTGACACTGAGGAGGTACCAGAAGTTCAGGGGGCTCTTGTGGGAGGCCACAGGACACAGCTGGAGCTGCTCTGAATCCGTGGCCACCTGACTCTGCCACCCTCTCTTCTTGCTGTGCACTTGGGGCCTCCATCCCCTGGGTGACTCCTTGACTATTTCTGCTTTTTTTCTTTCTCTTTTCTTTTCCTTTTAGGCACCAGAGATGGAACTCAGGGGCACTCAACCACTGAGCCACATCCCCAGCCCTATTTTGTATTTTTTTTAGAGACAGAATTTCACTGAGTTGCTTAGCGCCTTGCTTTTGCTGAGGCTGGCTGTGAACACGTGATCCTCCTGCCTCGGCCTCCTGAGCCGCTGGGATGACAGGCGTGCGTCAGTGTACCCAGCTGCTTCTTTTCTTCACTGACTTGGCTCTCTCCTGTTCCTCTACCTTAGTCCCTCTTCTGTTGCTATAACAAAATACCCAAGGCTGAGTAATTTATAAAGAAAATGGTTTATTTTGCTCAAGGTTCTGGAGGCTAAGATGTTCAAGAGCAGACTGTATTTTACCACATATTCATCACAGATTTTATGTCAAATATTTTTGCAAAGAAGTGGGGTGTGGACATTATGTGAAGCTTTTTGTTTGTTTTGTTTAACTGTGCTAGTAGTTATTTATTACTAAACTGTCTTTGGTCCAAGATTAGGATGCCGGGGATATTCATAGATCTATCTATGTCAAGATCAAATAGTCCAAAGCCACGCACATCATTTCTTTGTGACTGTTCAGCAAACATTTTTCCAGTCTGAAAAACAATAAGGTGAACACAGTGGTTGCTGTTGATTGTGCATATAGTCAAAATACTGCGCTTGACAAAATTTACTATGGCGTTACAAAGCACAGATTTTCAAATGCTAATCCTCCGCCGTGGACTGCAGCCAAAGACTGCCCGGCTGTTTGGTTTCCTCATCTGAGGCGCGGTCCTCAGCGCCCTGCTGAGATGTGCCCAAGGGCACCTTGGCCTCTGAGCAGCCCCGCAGCACTGGGACTTGCAGGCTGGTGGCTGGGCTCAGGCGCTGCAGGAGTCCTTGGCAGGCCCCGCGGCCTCTTTGCCTTTCTGGGCCTGAGGACCAGCGCCGCACCCTGGAGGATGATGTGAGGAAAGATTTTAAACCAAATTTTGGATTCAAAAAACTGGGTGCACAGGGCTGGGGCTGGGGCTGGGGCCGGGGCTCAGTGGTAGTGCACTTGCCTGGCATGTGTGAGGCGCTGGGTCGATTCTCAGCGCCGCCTGTGGATAAATTTAAAAAATAAAGGTCTATCAACAATTACAAAAGTATTAAAAAAAGATCCTGGGTGCAACGATTACGGGGAGAAGTACGGCCACACGGCCTCCAGGGCTTCCTGGCCGGTCGGAGGCTGCCTGTGGGGTGACTTCTCGTGGAGCCACTGAGGCCTGGCCTCCTCCCTCTGGAGTCACCTCCTGGAGGCCCACCTCCACGGCTGGGGACCGAGTCCCAGCACGTGCACCTTCAGGGATACGTGCAGACCCCTCTCCCTCTCTCTTTGATCTTGGTAGTGGGTCCCTCCCAGGGGCCTCTGACAGGCCCTGCACCCCCTGCCCTCTCCACGTGTCTCTCTGGGTGACTGCCATGGGGTGGGACCTGCAGCCATATCACTGGGCTGAGAACTTGCAAACACAGCCCCGTTGGCCCCTTCCTTGTCCTTGGGTCACCCCCACTTGGACATGTAGTGGTCGACAGGACTGCCAGGACTTCTGGAGTTAGCATGGAAGCATCTGGGTTGGTTTGGGGGAGGGTCCAGCAGGAAGGAAGCAGGGTCACTCCTGGGATCGGGTGGCAGGAGCCCAAGGTCTGCAGGTGGCACCATGGGAGGCAGTCCTTGCCCCACCACTAGTGCTGAGTAACCAAGCTGGTGGCTCAGCCGTCACTTTATTGTGCTTACACATTCTGTGGTCAGGAGCCTGGACGGGGCCCAGCGGGCCGGCTTGTCTTCGCCCCATCTGCAGGAAGCCTCGGCCACTGGCAAGGACTCACGTGGCCTGGGGGCTGGCGTCCTCTGGAAGCTCCTCCACCCACGTGTCTGACCCTTGTTATCAGCTTTCAGCTGGGACCCCAGCCACCAAGCCAGCCCCGATGCGAGGGGAGGGGACACAGACCCACCCCGTGGGAAGAGTGCCAGAGAATCTGTGAACACGTTTTATTTTCAAACTGCTGCTAGAGGGAAATGTTTTCCAAATTCTTTTCCCTTGGCCAGAATCCCAGGGGCGAGGGATTTCTGTCCCTGTGCAGGATTATCTCCAGGAAAACCCGTTTTAAACTCTGATTCCTGGCCAGGGCAAGCGGCCACTTCACTGGGGGCCCAGGAGGCTCAGAGGGTATTTCCTTGAGTGAGTCACATGGGGGTTCCTGGGGGACTGACTTTGAGCACCACCTCTTGAGGGCCTCGGGGTGAGGTGGCCGTGGCCCCCTCCACGCTGGGCCTCGGCTCACGCTGAGCCTCATCCCGGGCAGGGTGGACCCTGGGCTGTCTGGGTGGGGCACGGGGCTCCCATTCGAGGACAGACAGCCCTGGGGTCTGAGGGAGATGCGGAGGGTGGCCATGGGTCCTCATCCCCTGAGCCTGGGCCCTGGCCCCGCTTCCTGGACCCATGAGCCTCATCTCGTCCCCTGCCGGCCGGTGGTAGCACAAGAGCCATGCCCAGCTTTGGCTTCTAGATTCCCCCATGGCAGGGTGCAGGGTCAGGGTCATTCCCCAGGACCAGGGAGAAGCGGCAAAGGGGCAGTGCCCAGCAGAGGCCAGGGCTGGAGGAGAGGCCTGCAGTTCTCCTGGGCCTCCATCTGTCAACCGACCTGGGGATTTGCTGAACGCAGTCCTGGCCCCGGACTTTCCAATTTAGAGACTCTCATCCTTTTACATTCACTTATAATTTTAAAGTGTGTGCCAATGCACGCCATAAAGACAATGTGATTTAGCAATCACATAAAATCACACACACGGTGGATATGTGCACAAGCTTGCCATGATTCTTTTTCTGTTAAGCTTTTTTATTTTAATTAATTAAGTATTATTATTATTATTTTGGTACCAGAGATTGAACTCAGGGACACTCAACCACTGAGCCACATTCCCCAGCCCTATTTTGTATTATTATCATTTTTTTTTTTTAGAGATAGGGTCTCACTGAGTTGCTTAGTGCTTTGCCATTGCTGAGGCTGGCTTTGAACTCAGGATCCTCCTGTCTCAGCCTCCCTAGCCACTGGGATCACAGGCGTGCACCACCGCACCGGGCTCTGTTAAGCTTTTTATTTTGAAATGATCATACATTCACATGCAGTCGTCACAAGTGAGGCAGAGAGACTCCACATTCCCTTCACCCGGCTTCCCCCAAAGGCAATCCTGAAATCTCTCAAGGTCATCCTCCCAGCAGCCGCTGATGTGGGCACAGCTGGGACCGGAGCTCCCTGGCACCACAAGGACCCCTCTGTTCCCCCTCTATTGCACGTTCACTCCCCCACCCCTCCCCAGCCCCTGGTGACCCTTACTCTTTTCTCCGTTTCAAGGATGTTACACAAACGACCTCGTACAGTATGTGACCTTTGGGGACTGGCTTTTTGTCTGGGTGTCTTGAGATTCATCTAGATTCTGTCAGTTTCTCCTTCCTCCTCCCCTTCCTTTTTTTTTTTTTTTTTTAACTAAAGATTGATCCCAGGGATCCCAGGGGTGCTTTATTGCTTTATTGTTACATCCCCAGTCATTTTTATTTATTTATTTCTATTGAGACAAGATCTCACTAAGTTGCTGAGGCTCTCACCTAGTGGCCGAGGCTGGCCTCTAACTTGTGATCTTCCTCCTCAGCCTCCCCAGTTGCTGGGGTGACAGGCATGTGCCACCACGCCAGCTTCCTTCCTCTGGCTGAGCAGCCTGGAGCTCTGGAGGTCCCTCCACCATCCACCCACAGAAGGCCGTCTGGGTTGTTGCCCAGGTCCAGCTGTTGTGAAGCCGCCATGGACGTTTTTGTTTGGGATTTTGTGTGAACTTCACTTCTCTGGGATAAATTCCCAAGAATGTGATTGTGAGGTTGTTTGGTAGTTGTGCTTATTTTTTTTAGGAAGCTGCTAAACTCTTTTCTGGAGAGATGGGATCAGGTTACCTACCTACCAGAAGTGCATGAATGGTTCGGTTTCTCCACATCCTCCAAAGCAATGGGTTTTGCAACTATTTTTATTTTAGCCGTTCTGATCGGTGTGTGCTGACATGGTGCTGTGGTTTCCATTTCCACTTTTCTGACAACTGATGATGCTGAACATCTTCTCAAGTGCTTATTTGCCATCTGTATAACCTCTCTAATGAAATGTTTGCTCGTGTCTTTGCTCATTTTCTAACCGAATTGCTTGCTTTTTTACCATGGAGGGGTTTTGGTAGTCGTAGATGGACACAATACCTTTATTTTATTCATTTATCTTTCTGTGGTGCTGAGGATTGAACCCAGGGCTTCACACGTGCTAGGCAAGCGCTCCACCGCTGAGCTACAGCCCCAGCCTATCCTGGAGCTTTAAGAGTTTTCCGTGTATCTCGGACCCTCGCCCCTGGTCTGGAGTGTGGCTTCTGGGTACCTTCTCCTGGTCTGTGGCTCATCTTTTCATGTTCTGATCCAGGTTCTGTTTTCAGCTTTACTCTTTTGTATAACTTCCAACGTATGGAAAGTGTGCTGCAGCAGTGAAAGGAGCCTCTGCACCCCACGTGCCACGCTGCAGTGCACCTGTTTCCTGACCCACTTGACAGCACGTTGCTGACAAGACGCCCATTGTGCCCTGAGACGGTGGGTCTCCTACAGCACGGACCAGATCCCACAGACTCGGCAGCAGGACCATCAGAGTCAGACCTTGCTGTTGTAGGACACCACCCTGCGCCACAGACCCGAGTTCTCCTGTGGGCCCAGGGCCCGGCCCGGCCCCTGTGTTCGTCTGTTTCCATGCTTCTCTCCCGTCCTGTGACCTAGAATTCAAAGCTTCGTTTGTGACTTTGTCCTTCAAATATTTTGTTCCACACCGATTCGACAGTTGGGGTCAGTGGTTTGGAATTCGGGAGGAAGCCTGTTGAGCAGATGGGGAAACTGAGGTCGGCAGCGCCCAGCAAGCCCAGTTGGTAATGCTTTTGCCGCTTGGCTCAAGGTGACACCTGCCAGGTTCCTCCACGGTGCAGTTAATTAATTAGTATTTTGAACTTACTAATTACTAAGTAATAATTAGTGAGTGCTCTCAGAGCAGACTCTTGGAGGCCAAGTAAATAGCCTGTTTCCTCCGACCTTTCACCAGCAGTCGGAGCATCCGCTGTTGATTCCTCCCTGAATCAATTATTAATATGCCGGTTGCCAAATGGAAGTTTTCTGATCCCATTATTCCTTCCACATTTACGAGTCAGCTTTCCCCCCATTCACGTATTCAATCATTTATCTTCATCATGAATTATTTATGTTGTAAATAAAGATGGCCGTCCATGACGGCATGGTGCTGCTCAGACCGTCCGTCCCAGGTCTGGCCAGAGGGAAGCCCTCTGTCTTCCTCCTTCCCAACGACCCTGTCGTCTCTGTTGTTCTCGGGCACTTCCTGACCTCCTTCTGGCACAACCAACCGGGCCAGGCTCAGAATGCATGCGCTGCCCCAGCCCTGGGCTCGGTCTTTCCGGAAGGGCCCACGCTCCTGTGAGTGGAGCCAGGACTGGGCTCTGGGCCGGCAGTGCGTCTCTGGACAGGAGCTGGACTCAACGCCACATCCACTCTGAGGCTGTCTGTACTGGAAACCGAGTTCACACCAACGCTGCAGCCTTAGCCCACGTAGTGGAGTTGACTCCAAACTTCTTTCCACCCTGGAGGCTCCCTTTCTAAAGGAGAAGCCTGCCCCCTTGTCCTGAGGTCACTTCCTGAGCGCTCAGCTCAACACTTCCTGCCAACTGCCACTACCCAAGAGCCCATGAGGCGGGTCCCTGGAGCAGGGAGGAGGTGGTATGACCTTCCTGGGGCCACTGTAACCGATGACCAGCTCTGGAGACCAGGGCATGTGCAGGGTGGGCTGCTGGGGTCCAGGCTCTCTCCAGCTTCTGGGTGCTGGTGGTCCTTGTGGCCCTCAGCTGCAGACACAGGGCTCCATCTCTGCTCCATCGTCCACAGCCGTCTCTCCTCTGTGTGCAAACTGCTCTCCCCTGTCACTGACAGGGCAGGGGTTCTAACACTACCTGCGTGGCCCAGGTCAGTGGCCAGCATCACCACGGGCAGCCAGGCTGTCCTAGCCCACTCATACTCCAAACACCCTGTTTCCAAGTAAGGCCAAGTCGCAGGTGTGGGGCTGGCACTTCAATACGTCTTGCAGGGGACATGTCTCACCACGCGGGGTGGAGTCTGTGTGTAACAGGCCCCAGGCTTGTAGCTGTGGCTTCCTGGACACCAGGCTGGAGACTGAGTGCATAGGGAGGGAGGGGTCGGGACCCAAAGGACAGAGCGGGCAGCCACAGGCAGAGGTGCTGGAAGGAGTGCTGGCCACAGTGGCCCCAGAGGGCTCGGGAGATGAGCTCACCCCAGATGACGCACTCAGCAGGACTGCAGGAGCCCTGCTCAGGGACATGTCTGCTCACTCCACAGTAGCCAGGGCCCCTCCAGAGTGTGCTGGCTGAGGGGTCAGCTGGGTGTGCCAGTCCAGGGCCGTCCTCAGTGTGAGAGCTCCGTGGCCTGAGCAGCAGCCGGGACCTCTCAGGCTCCTACCCATATGATGAAGAGCTGAACTTCAGCCCCAACCTCCACTGGTGCCCCACAGGCATCCCCACTTGGGGACTGCTACTCAGGCTTCGCCAGGCATCAGGCCATTTAAAAACCTGTCCTGGAGCTGGCATAGTGGCACACACCCTAGGTACTCAGTAGGCTGAGGAAGGAGGACCCAAGTTCAAGCCAGCCTGGGCAACTGAGCAAGACCCTGTTTCAAAATAAAAATTGTAAAAGGCGCAGGGGAGTTTGAGACGTGGTTTGGTGGTGGAATTCTTGCCTAGCACACTCAAGGGTCGGGTTCAACCCCCAGTGCTGCAAAAACAAGCCAGCAAAACCCACCTGTCCAGGGAGGAACGTGGAGGGTGCTCCTGGTCCCACACACACAGGCCCTGTTTCAGACTCCCCAGGCTGCAGGTGGGCTTACTAGGCACCGCCATTCCTGAAGAGCACAGGTCCCACGACTCGCTCCTGCCAGGGGATGGCCGGCATCCTCATCAGGGTTTTGCAGCATCAGACTGAGCCCAGCATCTGGAATTCAAGAAGGTAATCAGATGATGCTGAGCTGCTCATGCAGACCGCTTCCCATGAGTGATGTGGGGAAACAGAAACCCACAGAGATGTGGAGCCACGCACCAGGGTCTACACTGGACAGGCCTCAGCTTCTGCCCAGGTGTGGCTGTTGGGCCCTGGGGCTCAGGGAAAGGGCTGGAAAGGGCCAGTCCTCCCAGCCTGGAGCAGACATGCCGCTCCCTGGCTCCCTCGTGGAGGCAGGAGCACAGCTCCCCACCCGCAGGTGCAGGAGCTCGGTGAATTTGTCAACACTTGAAAGGCCCTGGTTCCTGTGCTAACTTCCTGTTCCAGTTCAATTGCCAACATAACCACAGGCGGGTTAATTGCATGTCCATCAACATGCCCAGGGAGAGCACCGAGCCCACGCCCAACCCGGCCGAGCTCTCTGGCAGCTCCTCCACGGTCAAGCTTGCCCCAGACTGCAGGAAGCCAGAAAGCAGAGGCCAAGCTGCGTAGCCACACCCCTGGGGCCTGCCCTATGCTCGGGGACCCCCGTTCTCCTTCCTGTGAGCCGGCTTGCCTGCTGGGGAGCGTGGGAATGGGGCGACCTTCTGGGAGGCATCCGGCAATATTCCTCCCCAAGTGAAGTGCTCCTAACCCAGCACCCCAGCAGGTGCAGGGGTTTCTCACCAGGACGCCCAGATGCAGAGGAAGGGCACTCACAGGGACCACCTGTCCGCCACACCTGCACTGGAATCTGTCCCTGCACCTGGAGCAGAGGAGCTGGACCAGGGAGAGATCGCTGAGCTAACGAAGCACCGCATACTCAGGAGGAGCGAGGTGACGGTGCCCGAATGGCATAAAGATCCTCCTGCAGGCAGGCTGCCTGTGCTGCGCTGGCCACGCCCAGCACCCTCTCTGGCCTTGTGTGCTGATGTGTGAGTGCTGGGGGGCAGCAGGGCGCGGGACCCAGTGCCGACGGTTTTTCACTTTAGAATCTTTTATACCTTTTGAATTTATCGTTTATTTGTTTGAGGTACTGGGGTGGAACCCAGGGGGGCTTTACCACAGAATTACACCCCCAACCCTTTCTATTTTGTTTTGAGACAGGGTCTATCTGCTTAGTTACTCGGCTGGCCTTGAATTTGTGGTCCTCCTGCCTCAGCCTCCTGAGCCACTGGGATTACAGGAGTGGGCCATGATGCTGGCACCTTTTAACTTTTTTTAATTGTAGTTGGACACAATACTTTTATTTCTTTATATGTGGTGCTGAGGATTGAACCCAGGGCCCCGCACATGCTAGGTGAGCACTTAACCACTGAGCCACAACCCCAGCCCCACTTTTTTAATATTTATTTTTTAGTTGTAGGTGGACACAATACCTTTATTTTATTTCTATGTGGTGCTGAGGATCGAACCCAGCACCTCACGCGTGCCAGGCGATGCTCTTTACTGAGCCCCAGCCCAGCGCACACCTTGACTTCTTTTAAAAGAGTGTTGTATTACTTTCCCACACCCCTCTATGACATATGTCCACAAATTGGGTGACTGAAAACTATAAAAATTTATTCTCTTATCGTTCTGAAGCCCAGAAGTCCAGAATCGAGGTGCCACAGAGCCACCTTCCTCTGAGGCTCCTAGGGCTCCTTCCTTGTCCTCCCAGCCTCCCAGCACTCCCCGGGGGGTGGTGCATCTCTGGTCTCTGCCTACATCTTTTTTTTTTTTTTTTTTAGTTGTCAATGGACTTTATTTATTTATATGCAGCGCTGAGAATCGAACCCAGTGCCTCACACATGCCAGGCAAGTGCTCTGCCACGGAGCGCCAGCCCAGCCCTCTGCCTCCTCTTCACGTAGTTTTCCTTTAGTGTGGGTGAGTCTCAAATAGCTGTTGTCTTTCTCTAATGAGGACGTTTGTCATTGGAGTTAGTGTCCAACCGAAATCCAGGATGACCTCACCTACAAATGAGCCATAAATCAGACTCTGAGAGAGTCTGGGGATCTGCAGTCCAGCCCCTGCTCTGCAACGGATCCCTGGACACCTGCCCTGACTCTCCAGGGCCCCTTTCTTCAGGTCCAGGCCACTCTGGGGGACACACAGTGGGAGGGGGATGGAAATGACAAGAAGGAAGATTCCAGAAACCAGACCTGAAGCACGGAGGTGTATATGACGCCTGAGGACAGGTGCAGAGGGGGTGCAGCCTCTGCCAAGCTGAACCAAACTGGCACCCTGGGGACTCCCACCCACTTGAGCCACACTTTGCCAGATACATAGCTGCAGAGCCAGGGGGCACAGTGCTGGAGGGCAGGATGCCCAGGGCTCTGCCCACAGCCATGGAGACTTGGAAGAGTGACCGCTGCTCCTTAGTGGCACAGTGCAGAGCTACAATAGTAGCTGGCCCAGGGCTGGTGAGAGGGCACAGCAGGGTGGCCAGGGGGCTGCTTTTCAACAGATGCAGTTGGACCGATTTCATTCTGCACCTCAGCCTGGGAAGAAGCAGTGGGCCACCCTCCCAGCCCTCTGTGCTCCCGGCCCTGAGCTGGATGGCCAGGAGGACCAGCCGTGAACGCCCAGGCAACAGCCCGTGGCAGCAGGGTCTCTCTGGAGGTTGCAGGCAGTGTGGAGACAGGTGGCTGGGGAGGGGGCCACACTGGAGAAGGGGTCAGGCCCACCGTCCATCAGGAGGCTGAGTGTGCTGGGCTGAGGCTGGGATGGGTGTGGTGCAGGATGCTCAGGAGCCCAACAAGCTGCTGGTCCTTTCTGGGGCCATCTAGTGATACACTATTAATACATTCACTTATTTAGCAGCACTCGGGGTTGGAGCCAGGGCCTCCCATGCGCTGGGTGAGCACCCTACCACTGAGTTGCAACCCTGGCCTGAGAAAATGCGTTTCTGAAAGTTGCATGACAAGCCAGCGGTTCTCGTTGGTCCACGGCAGTAAGAGAGCCCCCAACACCCGCACCCAGGGGGAAAGCCCTGACTCAGAGGCCGAGGCAGACAGTCTCTCATGGTTAGGTGAAGTGAAATGGACTGGAATTCAAACATGGCCCGTTATAATTTCTTGGTTCGATTTCCCCATCTGACCATATAAAATTTTCAGGAAGAATATGGAAAAAATAAAAGGGAGACAGAGGGAGAAGTGAGACAGAGACCAAGGAACAGGAACAGGAGTGCTGGGAGGGGCAGGCCCGGGAGGCCTGGCTGGACCTACTGGGCACCTCCAGGGGGCCTACCCTTCCCACACCTCGCTGCCAGCTTCTGGCCTCTAGAACCACGAGAAAATAAATTCTGGTCATCTAAGCTGGCCAGTCTGTGGTTATTTGCTGTGACAGCCAGGACACTGGCTGCACTGGCTTGGCCGTGATTGCCAATGGAGTCTCATCATTGGGGAGAACGTGGGATGGTGGAAGATTCGTGCTCCTGGGACTGTATGGCCTGGCCGGGTCACAGGAATAAGACCTAGGACAAGGCCATCTCCTTCCAGTGCTAGAGGAGATCTCAGGGAGCTTGGATGGCCAGGAGGACCAGCCAGGAACACATAGGCAACAGCCCGTGGCAACAGGGCAGAGTCCAGCCAGCCTAGGTTAGGGCCTCCTGAGGGTCAGGAGGTTGGGCTAGGCTGGCCTGGCAGGGAGTGGACCTTGGGGCTATAACCTGGTGCTCAGTGGTCACAGGCTGTGGTTGGAGAGGGGTCAGCCCTGTGCACTCAGAGTCACTCTGAAAGGGGGAGAGGGGTGGGGCAGACACAAGGGCCTGGGCAGGTCACCAGCATCCACCACAGCACCAGATCCAAGGGCCACTGCTCTGGCCTCCTCTGACTGGCCCTGGATGACTCTTTCTGGCAGAACCCTTCTTCTCCAGGCTTCCTGACACTACCCTGGCCCCCTGTTACAAGTTCTTGGTTCGATTTCCCCATCTGGTATCCCCTCCTTGGCCCCTCCTGTCCCGTCCCCTGTAGACCCTGCAGTATGACCCCTCCCACACCACTGATTTCCATTCCCTTCTATGCCTCATCTCCCAAGGCCATGTCCAGGCAGGGAGGGCCTGCCTCACTCACTCCAGAACCAGCCAGCTGCCTGACAATCACCTCCTGCCGGCCAAGTCCAAGTCCCCCAGAAGCCTGCCTGGCACTCAACTTGGCGAAGAGCCCCGACCCTTGAAGGGGTGCAGGTCCCAGAGTGCAGGCAGTGTGGCTATGCTCCCTGTACTCACACCCCCCCACGCACCCCTGCAGTCAGAACCCTGTACCCCCGCCCCGCCCCACGCACCCCTGCAGTCAGAACCCTGTACCCAAGTCCTACCCCACACAACCCTGCAGTCAGAACCCTGTACCCACATCCCCATATGCACCCCTGCAGTCAGAACCCTGTTCCCCCGCCCCGCCCCACGCACCCCTGCAGCCCTTGGAACCCTTGCAATCCAGCTCCAGCCCCTGCTCCCACTCTGCCCCCTCCCTGGCTGCAGCTCCTCCTCTCCATCTGCTGGGCAGGACCCTCTGAGCTCTTCCAGTGCTGAGGCTCCTTCCTCTGGAGGTCTCCGATGAACCTCAGTCGCAGAGCCAGAGGTGCGGGGTCCAACCTCCTGAGCCGCGGGACCTGCCCCGTAGTTTAGGGCCTGAAGGACCTGAAGGACCTCTGGCCCCACTGCTGGCCCTGCACTCTGAAACCTTCCCTGCTCCACCCCTCCCACCCCTGCAGGAGGCCCTGGCCACCTTCCGGCTGGAAGCCTGGGGCCCTGGCCCTGCAGGTCCTCCTGAAAGGAGCTACCTGCACGCCTGCTCCTCCTTCCCCTCTGCTCTGCTCAGACGTCAGTGTCACCCCGTTTCAAACAGCCCCACCCAGGTGGCCCTGGGCCATGCTGCCTAACTGACACCATCTGTCCCAGGCCCCACTAATGTGCAAGCTCAGTGTGGGGCTCCATGTGGCGTCCTTGCTCCATGCGAGCTCTCTGGGCCTGCAACGGCCCTGGGAACCCATGTGGCAGCTGAGCCAGAGGGTCCTCTGTAAAGGGCTGCTGTGAGCTGGGGGCTGACCAGATGTGTCCTTCCCTGAGAGCTGCCCCCGCCCTTATCCACAGCCCCTCAGGGTCTTTGAGGTGGGCCCTTGAAGCGCTGCAGTCAGGACAGGAAGCTGTACCCTGGGAGAGCAAGCAGTGGATACTACCCAGGAGGGCCCCTGAAGCCTCACCTCAAGGGCCCCTCTGCCTAAACCCCTGGGTGGGCTTTGAGCGGCCAGCAAAGGCCCCAGTGACTGGCACAGGAACCTTCCAATAGGCCAAGGATGGGAGGGTGGGTTCAGAAAGCCAGCTGCCCCTCCCCCAACCCACTGATTTATAACAAAGGCCACAGCAGTGCAGCAGGAAGGGGGCAGGCCAGCTGGACCTGACAGGAAGGCTGACCCTTGATCCTCTGTCACAGTATATACAAAAATTAATCAAAGTGCATCATACACCAAATGGTGAAAAATAAACCCCTGAGCTTCTAGAATAAAACAGGAGAATCTTCAAGACATTGTGGTCAGCAAAGGATTCTGATGTAGGATGCCAAGGTTACTAACCATAAAAGGAAAAGACTGGACTTCATTAGAATTAAGAACTTGAAGCCCAGCGACTCAGGAGGCTGAGGCAGGAGCTCACAAGTCCCAGGCCAGCCTGGGCATCTCACAAGACCCTATCTCAAAACCAAGTGAAAGGGCTAGGGACAAGGCTCAGGATGCAGCTCCTGCCTAGCATGCTTGAGGCCCTGGGTTCAGTCACCAGACTGCAAAACAATCCAACGGTGAAAATCAAGAACGTGGAGCCAGGCCTAATGCTGCACACCTTGTGGTCCCAGTGACAGGAGGCCAAGGCAGGGGGGCAACTTAGGACGGAGGCCTTGACTTAAGAATAAAAAGGGGGCGGGGCTGTGCTCAGCGGTAGAGTGCTCGCCCAGCATGTGTGAGGCCCTGGGTTTGAACTTCAGCCCACATAAAAATAAATAAATAAAATAAAGGTATTATTTCCAACTACAACTAAAAATATATATATATATTTAAAAAAAAGAAGAATTAAAAAGGCCACAGATATAGCTCAGAGGCAGAACAATTCTGGGCTCAATTTCTAGGGAAAAAAGAAAGAAAGAAACACCAACTTAGAGAAGCCTCTGAGTGAAATCTAAGCCCAAACAACGCGCCTCTCCACGGGGGTGTAGAGAGTGACTAGCCAAGATCTGTGTCTGGAACGCGTCAAGAGCCCCAAAATCAACAAGAAAGACACATCAACACTATTTTAAAAAGGGACAACACATTTGAACAGGGACCTCCTGGACCCAAAGGGTGGAGAAATGGCCACAGTCAGATGAGCACTGGCTGGCCCCCAGCCATGGGGAACAAGCCTTAAGCCACAGGAGGCTTCCCACCCTCAGAAAGGCAGAGCTGAGGAAGACTGGCAGTTCCAAGTGCCAGTGGGGAGCAGGGGCCACGGGGATCCTACACCGTCCCGTGACCCAGCAATTCCCCTTCCAGTGGAATGCACCTACCAGGGTTGATTCTATGTGTCAACTTGACTGGATGCTGCCGTGTCTGCTCAAACCCAATTCTGGTGTTTTTGAGGGGTTCTGGATGGGGTTAGGGTCTGGCTGGTGAATGTGGACTGAGTGAAGCCGACATTCCTTCCCAAGTGGGTGGGCCTCATCCCATCCATTGGAAAAAAAGACCCAAATGGGAGGCAAATGCCAATCTTCCTGAGAGCAGGAGGGTTTCCTCCTCCTGACTGTTTGAACTGGAACGCGCCCTGCCCTCAGACTCAAACTGCACCGTCAGCTTCCCGCCCAGGGCACATCCTGGGACTTGACTGTGAGCATGTGAACCAATTCCTTCTAAAGAATCTCTTGACATAGATGGAGATACAGGTGTGGGCCTATCCCTATTGGTTCTCTCTCTCTCTCTCTGCATAACCCTAAGACAATATCCCAGACAAAGAAGGGCTTGAACTACCAAAAGGCATGAAAAAGAATGAGAGTAACAGCTGTGTTTGTTATAGTCCCGCTTTGAGCTGAGGGACCACCGTGGGCACCATGCAGATGGATAGGCCTCACATCCTTGGGCCAGAGGACTTCCGGGTGGGAATGCAGGAAAAGCAGGAGTCGGGGGGTCAAGCCCCAAGAGCCTGCAGGAACCCCATCTATACCTGATGGCTGGCTGCCCATGCTAGTGCCTAGCTCCTGGTGAGAACATCTTGGGTCCCTCACGTGCCCAGCGGTTGGTGTGCTTGTCCCACACAGCAGGGCACTGCGGGTTAGTGGGACCCACAGGTGGGAGCAGTGAGCGAGGTGGTGGCATTGTGGGACACAATGGCTGAGCTCAGCCCAGGGCAGGCCCACAACACTTGGCAAAGTGCTGGCTATTCAGGCGTCAGACTCGGTGCTGGTCATCCTGAACCACCAACCATCGGGGACCCTCTGAGGCATGCCCAAGCCCCATACTTCTTGGAGCTTATAGGCCTGGGGTCGGCTGGCCTGGTTCCTGTCCGTCAGCCCCTCTGCTTCAGCTGGGGAGTCCTTGCTGGGGATGGAGACTACCATGGCTGATCCTGGCTCCCTCCTGTGATGCTGGCCCCAGAGCTGTGCCTTCCCAAGGCAGGACAGCTGTGCCTGTCATGCCTGGCTCTTCCTCTTGTCCATGGAGGGGTGCGGGGCTCCTGGGAGGGTGCCAGTGCAGAAGACCCCACTGCCTCTGCAGACCCCATGCCCCTATTGGCTCCTTCTTCAATCATGTTGGGGAAACTTTCCTGCCCCTCCTGGGCCCTGAGGCTCCTAAGCCTGCACTGTCCACACTCTGGACTCCAGGCCCCCCCACACCCAGTTATAGTGAGCTAGAGACCTCTGGATCCCACCTCCTACCCACCTCTGCTAGAAGTCCTCCATGGCCCCAATCCTGGGGTAGGGACAGGGCAGACTTGGGGGTGGGTTTTCATCCCACTGCCCCTGGTGTCGGGGGGCAGGAGTGCAACCTTGCCCTGAAGCTAGCAGAGACCGGTGGGCCTTAACTTACCCCCCACCGCAGACCAGCCACACCTAGGGGCAGGGCTCTGAGTCTCTGGGGCATCCCTGGAGCCTCTCCCAGCCTCTAGAGCAAGCGATAGGGGAGCCCAGGCGCAGCCTGGGGGAACAGGCCCCATATGCCCTGCTCTTGCTGGTGCCCCATGCCTTTGGCTTATCATGGCACATTCATGAGTTGCTGGGCTGCCCTCCCCAGGGCCCATGGGCCTCTCCTGGGCAGCAATGCCAGCCACTGGGGCACCTCCCTCTGAGTGTTCAGAAAACAGGAGGACTTCCAGGTGCCGCCTGTACTCCTGCATGCCCTGAGCTGGCAGCACCCATCTGGAGTCCAGCTGGTGATTCCCAGAGTGTGTGAGGAAAACTGAGGCACCCTTCTCTGCGATTGCTCAAGGGGCCTTCAGGGCAGGAGTGGCCCTGGGGTTGGGTGACTGGACCTACTGTGCAGCAAGCCGCTAAACTCTGGCCCTGCAGACTTGTTCAGGGGGCTGCTTACGGTTGTTTTGTTTTTGATTACAAAATGAATACCATTCAAAAGGGAAATTTGAGAAATACATTTTATATATAGAATCACAAAGAAGAAGAGAAAACCCACCACTGTGCCACTGCCCAGGTGTACTTCTTGGACCGTGGGCTGAGGGGAGTGAGCGGGCCCAGAGGCTGCAGTCTGAGGACTGCCTTGGGCTCCCAGTGTCCTGGCCACCCCACTGCCTCTGCAGACCCCACTGCTGCCAGCCAAGTCCTGGGGCCCACAAATGGCCCTTTCCTGTCCACCCCTTCCTGCTCCCAGGGTCTGTGACCTACCCACACCCAACTGCTCTGGAGTTCCTGCAAGATCCTCCACTTAGTCTCACCTCCACCCAGCCCAGAGTCCCGGGTGGGTTGACAGATGGGGCCTCCTCCTCTGGAAGACCCCTGGGGAGTTGTCTCTGGACTTCTGTGGCCAGCTAGGACTGGGGTGGGAGCAGAACCTGTGTGGGAGGCCACGTGCGGTCAGAATCACGCCTACCAGATCCTCTCACCCAGGCACCCTCTTATTTCCTCCAATGACTGCAGCCATTTTAATAGAAAAAAAAAAAAAAAAGAGTTGAATGTATTTCAAACCTTGGGCCTGAAGCCCCTCTGCATGCCCTCCGGCCCCCGGTTTCCAGGTGCCAGGCACATGGCTGGGGAGAGTGAATCCAACACCCATTTAAGGGTTAACTTTGGCCAAAAAGCCAAAAACGCTTGCAGCTCTTGTTCTGAGGCCCGCTGATCCCCCAGTCCTGTCCCGTGGTCACCACGGGGTGTGGGTGCGGACAAAGCTGTGTTCATGGAAGCCCTGGGCCTGACAACAGTGGCACAAGGACCCCATTCTCTGCTGTCCCCAGCTGCGTCCCCTCCCCCAGTGGGCCTGACATCAGAGGCTCTGGGTCAGACATCCCGAGGGGGCCCACCCCCACCCCCACCCCCACCCCAGCCAGGCTCAGCTGCTGGGTGCCTAGACATTCACAAGGAGCCTGCCACGGGAGAGGGCAGGGCTGGGGGTGGGGGACGGGTCCTGCCTGAATGGGACCGGCAGCTGCCTCTGGTTCATCCTGCTTCATGGGAAGCTGCTGCAGTTTACAGCTCATTTTTGAACCTAGAAGTGGAGGTTTGCATCCAGCCTGACGGAGGTGATTTCTTGGTCCCAGGGCAACCTGACCTTCCTGGCTGTCCCCACGCATCAGCAGTTCCTCCTAGCTGCAGAGTCAGACTGGCCTCACGGCATCTCATGGCAGGACTGAGAAACAGGCCAGCTGGCTGGGGCCTGTGGACCTGCTGCCCAGGAAGGACAGGGCCCAAGCACCCCCTTCTGCAGGTGCTATAGGTGACCCACATTTCGAGGTGGAAGTCCCAACTCCAAAGGTTTTGGAGGCTGCTTGGACCCAAAGGCCAGTCAATCCTCATCTTGGCTTTTATAGAATAACTCAGGGCCCAAGTGTCTAGGCCCCAGGTGAGCAGACAAGCAAGCCATTCACCCCTCAGTGTGCTCATCTGTGAAATGGGCAACACCACCAACCCAGGCTGCCTAGAGTCTGAGTGTCCGGGCAGAATCTGGCACACAGGCACCCTCAATGTCATATAGGCCAGAAAGGTGGAGGCAGGAGGGGCAGAAGTCTCACTCCAGGAGCCTCATCAGGCCCCAAGCTGGACTTTGTTCATGGCCTCTAGATGTCCTTGGGGCTCTGGGGATGATCTTTTCCCCAAGAGGTCCCCAGGGGCTCTCTCCATCCTCCCCTGAGAAGCACACCCCCCTGACCCCCACTTATCCAAGGCCCAGCGTTTAAGCGGGCTGTGTGTTCCAGCACAGTGTGTGTGACAAGACGTAACCCTGGGGCATGGGGCAGGGGGCGCAGAGACGGTTGGGTCAGGTTTTCCTGGAGCCCAGCGCCTGTGGCCGGGGATGCGCTATGCATGGGAGATGCGCTTTGCGCCAGGCACTGCCGCTGCCCCTCACTCTCCGTCTCATGACCTTCCCAGAGGCGCGGACAAAGGCGGGCAGAGCAGGCGGCGCCTTTAAGGACGCAGCGCGGCGGGTTCGGTGCCAGGAGGCGCCGGGCGCGTCGCGGGGGAGCCGTGCGGCCGGCGGAGGGGACCGGGAGCTCGCAGCCACCCCAGGCGCGCCCGATTCACTTGCCGTCTTTTCCCACATGGGGGCTGGGCGGCCGGGATCCTCCCCCCCCCCCCCCGCGCGGTGGGGGCGCCCGGAACTGGGGAGGGGAACAGGGGCTGCCGCATGCCTGGGCCTGGGGTCCTGAGTCGGTGTGTCGTCGCGGCTACCAGGTCCCGAGATTCCTCTCGAAATGCGTTCGCGGAGGGGTGGGGACCCCGCGACGAGGGTGGCGGCCACCACCCCACTGCGGCCGGCCGGGAGCGCGGATCTGGGGGAAGGCGCTTCTGGCGCGGTGCCAAACTCGCACGGACCACTCTTCCTCCCGGCCCTAGCCCCCTCCCCGAAAAGCGAGAAGAGGCGGCGCGGAGGGGAAGAGATTAGATTCCGCTCCCCTCTCATCAATTTTCTGTTTAATGTCACGGGGCCCCATTGTGGGAGAGGAAAGCACGTCACCCAGGCCATAAATTTGCCATTATGGCGCCTCTGGCCGCCTCCTGGTTCTCGGGGACAGGGCCGAACCGAGCAGGTGGGGATGCAGCGCCCGCGGCCGCCGCGGCGGGTGCGTGCGCTTCTCCGGACGCGGGTCCGGGTACTTCCAGGGCGCTTTTGTGTCTGGCTTGGATGTAGGGGCTTTGATTTTATACCACCTGCTCCAGGAGACTTTCTGCATTGAAAAATCAGCCTTAAAAAAAAAAAAGGCAAACAATTTCTTGGGGAAGCAAATCCGCCTCCCGCATTTTGTTGCCCTGCACTGCTCAGCGAAGCAGGCAGCGGCCGGTCTGGCTAGTGGTGGCATACTGAGATGGACCCTGGGGACGCGCGGGGGAAGACGCAGAGCTCGGCTCCGTAGCCCTTCGCCCGCTCAGTGGGATGTGCTTGAAAAGGCCTGCGGAAGTGGGAAGTGTCCCGCGAGAGCTGGGGGGGGGTGTTCCACCCCCTGCTCGGACTGTTGGAAGAGGGAGTTTTCTGGGGAGTCTTCCTTTGGAACACTTCTGAAAACCCTCCTGGATGGGCAAGTGCTGCCTGCAGAGGTGTCCACACACCATGGATGGGGGTGGAATATGTATTTGTGCAGATCAGAAAAAAAGGTCCTATTGAGTTATTTTTAACTTAAGATATCAACCGTCCTGTTAACAAAAGAGGCAGTGGCCATGCTCCAGGGCAGGTGGGAGGCATGGGTCAGGTGGTTATGTGACCATGTCCCTACTGCCCCTCTGGTAACTGGAAGAGAGGGCTCTCCAGGCTCTGCTACAGGCCCTGGCTGCTCTGTGGGAACTTTGATAGGAATCACTTATTTGTGGTCTATAAATGCAGACAGGCCAAAGACTCAAATCCCCCCAGACATAAGGGGGAGGAAAAGGAGGCATCTGTCTTCCATCTTACCAGCCTGTTTTTTTTCCATGAAGGGGACCTATGGCCCATCAGACTCTGGGGATACAAGTGGTGGGGGGTGCCCCAGGGCAGAAAGATTGTGGGCTGTCTCAAGGGCAGGAAGCTGGGCTGGTTGGGAATGAGGAGTTCTGGAAACAGCAGGAGAGCAGTGTCCTGAGGTTTGGCCTGTGACCCTGCGGGACCAGTTCCCATGTGTAGCACCCTACACAATAGGGCCCTCTACTGGGGCAGCCGTACTGGTCGGGGGAGTCTGGCCTGGCTGGGGTTTTCCCAGTATGGAGCACTGAACGAATCCAGGGGAGGCAGGCCTCCTGCCACTGTGAGTGGGGTGAGGAGGGCAGAGTGCTGTTCCACTGGCTGCCTGGGCTGTCAAGGAAGCCAGAGGAACTGGGGTGAAGTAAGGGAAGCGGGGGGGGGGGGGGGGGGGGGCTCTGTCTCCCTAGATCATGGGCTGCCTGGCCCTAGAGGTTCTGCTCCTGGCCCTGGTGAACAGCTGGGACCCTGCCTAAGCCAGCTGGGCTCCATCAGAGGAGGTCCTGCAAGACACAACCTGATAGTGACCCCAATAAGCGCACCCAAGCACCCAAGCTCCGGCACCCTGCAACCAGTTCCCTGCACTCCTTCCCCAGCCAGGCCTGGTGTGGCCGGCTGTGGGGCAGGGGCTCTGGAAGGGAGGGCCTGAAGACCAGTTCTGCCTGGGGGCGTGCCTGGAAAGACCACAGACCACCTGTATCAGGCCCTGCCCAGGCACTTGTCGCAGCAGGGTTGCTGCAGCCACTCAGCTGTCCTCACCTGTTCCTGTATATTGGGTCATGGGGCTTTCCCTCCTGGGTCTGGCTCTTGTCCTCATAGGACTTTCCTCACCGCCAAGACTGAAGGGTGTTTAGGTCAGACTCCTGCCAGGAGAATCCATCATTCCTTATTCAGGAAGTTCCCCAAGGCCATTCCCCCATTTTTGGAGAGCCTGCCCTCTCCCCTCCAGGTCACCTTCAGATTCAACAGAATCTGAACTGCCTGTGGGGACACAAGTCTCCTTGCTCTGATGCAGGGGCCACTTAGCTCTTCAGCCCTGGGGCCCGGGGCATCTCCCCTCTAGTAGTAATAACAACCATACTGTCGCTAATAAAAAGGCAGAGAGAAGCCTGGCAATGGTGCTTCTGCCCTTTATGAAAATCACTTTAATTTAACCCAGATGGGTCTCCTCGCTGATAACCTCGTACGACCAGCACCCTGAATTATACTTTCCGTGTGAACACACTGGGTTATATTTAGCCACAAATTACAACTCTGTTTAACAAGCACCTTCCCTGCAAGGGGAGGGGGCTAGGCAGCCTCCCGACCTGGTTGCACAAAATCAGCAACAGAAGTGAAGCCTCCCTCAGAGGACGAGGCAGGGGCAGTGGGCAGCAGAGGTGGCCCTGGCTGGGGAAGCTGTCCATCTGACTTCAGGTCTCAACCTCGATGCTCCCCTTGCTGTTTAAAACTCACAACGGGGTCCTGAGATCTGTCTTAGAGGTACAACCTGTGCTTCCCTGATGGTTCCCGGGTCTCAATGGGCACTGACTGAGGCCAGGCCCCTTGCTTAGTCTGGAGCCGGGACTGATCCTCAGGAGAGATGGGCTGTGTGACAGAGGACTTGCCCAGCCGGGCCTGGCCCTGGGACAGTTCCCTCTTTGTGGCCTTGACTCAGCATCCTGCCGACAGCCCCTTCCCCTGACACCTTGCCTCTGGGCCCAGCTAAATAGTGGTGCTGGGACTGAAAGCTTTGTTCTTTTGGGAGGCAGCCCCCTGCTCTTGGGGACCTAGGGCACCCTCACCCTCCTGTCCCACCCAAATTAGTCTGCCTACCAACTCAAGTTCCAAAGCAGAGCTGGCAGGGGAAGGCTGCCCCCCCCCCCAAGCCTCCAAGCAGCACCTCCAAGATCCCACCTGGGAGGGCTTCAGGGAGTCTGCAGCATAGGAGAGGGAGCTTCCCCCCCACGGTGTAGCCAAAGTCCTGATGAGGAGGCCTCCGCATGGTGGAGGGCCTCCTCCTTCAGGAGACAGGAAGGGGCCCAAGACATACTCCTCTAGCCAGGGCAGTTCCTGGCAACTGTAGCTGACTTTTTTTTTAACCCTCTTATTTGAAGAGAAAGGAGCAAATTCTTCATCCTGAGCTGTCCTTGGAACACTGACTCTGAGTTGGGTGGGGTATAGCTTTCCTCCCATGAGGGGGGGTCCAGGGTGGTGTGGGCCACCTCAGCTTCCACCCTTCCTTCCACTCTGAGCCCACCCTTCCTGCCCCAGTCTGGGTCCAACCTGCAGGTGTTCACAGGCTGAAGAAGTTCAGACCTAGGTCCCAGGGCCCCCAGTCTGCCCCTACCTGCCCCTCCATGTGCCAGCCTGCAGCACCCTGGCCCCAGTCTCAGGTCTGGTCTTTGGGCCAGTCCCCCACACCTCTGCTGGGAAGAACTAAGAGTCAATTTTTGTCTTCAAGAAATTGTTTCTATATGGGGTGTGGTGGCACACGCCTGTAATTCCAGTAGCTCTGGAGGCTGAGACAGGAGGATCATGAGTTCAAAGGCAGCCTCGGCAAAAGTGAGGTGCTAAGCAACTTAGGGAGACCCTGTCTCTAAATAAAATACAAAAAAAATATGGCTGATGTGGCTTAGTGGTCAAGTGGCCCTGAATTCAATCTCCAGTACCACCCCCCCAAAAAAGAAAGAAAGAAAGATATTGTTTCTAATTTGCCCTTTGACTAATGGCCCAAGGAACAATGGAGAGACACCCAACATACAGTTACCCGGCAGCACGGCCCTGCTGCTCTCTGGCCCCAGTAAGGCATTTATTTGGAGCAGTGGTTAATTCATATTTTTATATTTTGCCTGACATCCCCAGCCCCTTATATTAAAAAATGATTATTTATTTGATGATTTCAGATCAGTTGGGACCTCGGTCATTTGGGAGCTGGGAAATCTAGATTTGCTGCTAGTGTCAGGGAGAGTCAGGGCAGGAGTGCTGCAGGGCCTCCAGGACAGGCTTGGGGGTGACAGGCCGCAGGCTGTGGCTGTAACAGCAGGGCTCAGGACTGCTTCTGCTCTTGCGGTGTGCCCTATGTTGGGATGTGATGTAGAAGTGTCTCTGCCTGCTCGTTTGTTTTGTTTCCTGACGCTGGGGATGGAACCAGGGCCTCAGGCATGTTAGGCAAGCACTCCACCACTGAGCTACATCCCAGGCCTGCCTTGCCTTTGTCTTTTATACCCATGTGCATGTGGGAGTGTCACACACTATGAGAGACTCACATGTGCCAGAGTGGGTTTGTGTACACACGGGGATGGGGTGATGTGTGAGCACTCATGAATGTGTGCATATCAAGGGAGCACACTCGCCAGGTGTGATGGGGCACACCTGTAATCCCAGAGGCTTGGGAGCTGAGGCAGGAGGATTGTGAGTTCAAGGCCAGCGTCAGAAACTTAGCAAGGCCCTAGGCAACTCGTGAGACAGTGAGAACCTGTCTCTATACATAAAATACAAAAAGGGCTGGGATGTGGCTCAATGGTGCCCCTGAGTTCAGTCCCTGGTACCAAAAAACAAAAGGAGCATGCTCTCAAAACTGCATGAATGTTCATGTGTGCACACGTGAGAACAGCATTCAGGGAGTGGCCATGCCCAGGTGTCAGGGCACAGCTGGCTATGCATGGCGTCCATTCATCTTCCCCCCAGGCCAGAGGAAACCCTGAATGGTGTCCACCAGGCTTTCAGAAATGGCTGGGGCTTCTGTTGGGAGGAATGGATCTGAGGGCTGAGGATGCTTCTAGGATTTCAGGCTGCTGAGCAGGTGGGCCAGGGGCTGGGTGTCTTAGGGCCCAGGTCCACTAAGAACTCACTGGTTTACACACTCCAGCATCAAGACTGGTATCAGGATTGGGGTTGTAGTTCAGGGGTAGAGCACTTGCCTAGCATGTGTGAGGCATTAGGTTCAATCCTCAGCATCACATAATAATAAATTATTGTGTCCATCTACAACAACAACAACAACAAAAAACAACTGACTTCAGGCTTAATATCTTCTCTCTTTGCCCCTCCTGGCCCTCTTCCTGTAAAAGGCAGATCTGCAGATCCCAGTATGTTCGTCTAAAATTAAAAACATTTGTTAGCTATGGACAGCAGGAGAGTCAGAGGGCCACCAAGGAGGCATCCTCTATGCAGATAGCGAGCCCAGTCAAACATGCCTGGGCAGCCTGACTCCAAGCCTTGGGAGGGGAACACAGGAGCTTATTTTGTCCTGCAGAGCTGCCCAGGGCTGGGTGCCTGCGCTGGGCAGCTGCCAGCCCCTGGCCACATCCAGCAGAGGCCCATCTGCAGCTATTTGCTGTAACAACTGTTTTGAAACAATATTGAGAGAGGAAGGGGAAAAAAAAAAAAAGCCCACTAAATTTGTTTTAAGTGAATGCTGCAGAATAGGGCTGCAGAGGTGGGGGGAAATACGCAGGGGAAAGGCATCCAGGACCTCCCCACGTGGGCAACCTCCTTCTGGGAGGAGACACAGGAGAGACAAGAGACAGCACTGGGGGATTCTGAAACCAGCCCCCACCCACTACTTAGGAATCCGGGGAACCTGCCATGCACAAGGAACTAAACCCAAAACTTAGGGCAGAGAGGACCCACATCCGTGCTCTCCTGCGCTCATTCACCTCCTGGGTAGTAGGTATTTACTGCGGCTGGGGCCCAGAGCCTGCCTATCAGCCAGGTTCCAGGACCCCTAAATCATATCCTGCCTGTGGGGGTACGGTTTGGGGGTCCCAGAGGCCTTTACAGCTGGCTCCTCAACGCACTCTGGAGGGGAGTAGGGCCTCAGAGAGCTGGGGGTCCACCCCTCCCTCACAGGGAGGTTGGAGGCTAAGCCCCTTTTCAGAGCCTGCGGGGCCGTGGCGGCGCGCTCGGAGCAATTTCAGGAACACCCCTGGTCGCCAAGGTGTCCTCTCTGTTGGATTCAATATTTTTCTCCTACATATGTTCTTTTATTTTTTCTTAAAGTGGGGTTTTGCGAATTAATTTTTAAGAAAAGGTTCCTGGATTGGAAAACAAACTCCGTGGAGTTTCAAAGCTCGGGTTTCAAAGGAGCGCAGGAAGGCGCAGTCTGAGACGGGCGCCCTGCGAGGACCCAGGATTCTGGGCGCCGCGCGCTTCCATCCCGCGCCCGTCCCTCCCGAGGGCTGGAAACGCGGGTCTCCGACCGCTCCCCCCCCCCCCCCCCCCGGTACAGTTTCTCCGGAGCCGGGCCGCCTCTCCTCGGTGTGCGTGGGAGGCGGGCAGCCTCCGCAGAGGCCTCGGGGCGGGACCCTGTACGACCGCGTCTCCCCCGGATACTCCGTGGCGCACTGGCCGTCTGGTGCTCCCGATGCCACCAGGAGCGCGGTGGTCCGCGCTCCCCCACCTGCGCCTGAGCCAGACGCCGCCGCCCCCAGCCAAGACCTGCGCCCGGGGACCTAATTCAATCGCCTCCGGCCTAATGAATAGACGCGCACTAATCGGATCTCGGGCGCTCTTCGGGATTTATGCCTTGCGCCTCTCCGCCCGCCCGCGCGCCCCGGCGGAGCGGCTGCGGCGCCGCGCTTTCGAGGGCGCCAGCCCGTGCTGGTCAGGGTCCCAGGCCGCGGGGGTCCTGCAACCGAACCAGGGTCCCAGGCCGGCTGCGCAGGCTCGCGAGCCTGGTTCTGCGCCCCCAGCCCGGCCCGCGGAGCCTGGGCTTACCTGGAGTTCCTCCAGGCCAAGTGCCCGAAGTGGGAGCCCGCAGAGGCCTGGTGCCCGGAGGGCGGGAAATCCCGGAGTCCCCGCCCGCGGCCCCCACCCCGGGCCAGCGCGGCCCGCGGGGGGCAAGGCCGGCTCGTCCGTCTGCCCGCTTTCCCCTTTCTCTGCGGATTCCTTTGATCCACGGGCTCTCCGCCGCACCTCCGCTCCCGGGCTGCCGGGGTCGGCCCGCGGGGATCCTGGAAACAGTCCCCAGCTTATCTCCTTTCATCAAGCGGCCTGGGGCCGCCTTGAAACCGCGGAGCCAGTAATTGCTTTTTTCAGGAGGCCCAGTGCGGACTGGACAACAGCCAATCAGCGCCTTGTTTACACTCGGTGATTGACAGCCTGATGGCCAAGTGCCAACCAATCCCAGCAGTCCCGGGGGAGCGGGCGGGGGGTGGGGGCGGGGAAAGAAACGAGACAACCGGCCTCAGGTTTAACTCCTTCACCTCCCAGCCGGAATGAAACCGTGGAGAAATTCTCATGCGTGTGAATGAGTCGGCTGGCATCTCGTTTATATATCCTTTTTCATACGGAGAAAGAGGAGTAAAAATAATGTATTCATCGCCACTAAGGCATCACCTCGACTCCTCGAGAATAAATACCATTTGGATAGGAAATCAAATTCTAAATGAAATATTTGCTTGCAAAATATTTTAAAAAGTGGTTTGAATATGAATTCAATAAAGAGAATAGTTCGGTGGCTGTTTTCCATTGTGAGAATTTAACAGATGTGCAGAAGAGTGGCACAGAGAAATGCTATGCACGGTTTTCACACCGAGACCCCCACCCCAAATTATCAGGTGAAAGGACCTGAAATAGAATCAGAAGAAAGAATAATCCTTGTCTTAGCAACAAATCCTCGATTTTCATTTTGATTGTTGCTCCGTTGCCAGGTGTGGCACAGGGAGATAAAAATTGAGCGCTTGCAAATAGATGGTGGGAGAGGAAGAACTCATCTCCCCGCGTCTGAGGCCGGGAGAGGACAGGGTGGTGCCCCTGCAGCTCGAGCCGCGGGTGTGCACGCATTCCTGGGCTTTAGCTAGAGCAGCGGCACTCTCAGAGTGGTGGAAGGTCTGGGAAACCTGAGAAGGCCTCTGGGCTTGGAGGTGGGGCCTACCTGCACCTAGGTCCTGCCACCTGCCAGACAGATCCCAAGTATGAAAAAGGACATCTGCTTTAAGGGGCGTTGCTGTTTCTTCTCCTGGCATTTTGTACACAGAAACCAAGCGTTAGACCTGCGGATTTGGAAAAAAAAAAAAAAAAAAAAAAAAAGCCTCCCCCTGGGCCTGGACACGCGCTCTCACTCGTCCCTGCTCCCTCTCCCGCCCAGCGCCGCCACATTCCCATTCAGCAGCAATGATCTGCGCAAAGGAGCTGCGCAGTCGCCGGGCTTGAATTAGGCGCCATCGGGCTTGGTAGTAGCCCTGCTGCTCCCTGATTGGCAGCTCCCTGGCCCGGCGCCAGCCTATTGGGAGGCCTGTTTACGCCGAATGAGTGGCACAAGCTCCCGGCCGTGGAGGGCCGCGCGTCCAATCAGCGCGCGGGCTGCTCCAGGCTGAGTGGCACGAGCTTATTAGTATGCAGGGCCCGTGGCTCGCCGCGCCGGGCTGCAGGTTTGAGAGCCGCTCTGGATGGGCTCGCTAGAGTCGTTGTTGTGGAAGCGGTGCATTTACAGTGCAACAGTCAGCACATTGAAAATACCAATAGGAATACAAAACAAAGTCACATTTACTGATTTAATTGTATTGCATTCAATTGTATCCAGGAAACAGCCTCCAGTAAGTAACTGAAATTGCTTTCATTTTTTTTGTTTTTGTATTTTTATTATTTTATTTTTTATTTTGGCTTTGGGGATTTACATTTTTTGGCAAGATAAATTCAGGATTGTGATGTTAAGAAAATAATTATTATATTTTCCCTTTTAAAAAAAATCCGTTATAATGTTGAGAAGGCTTTTTTTCCTAAAAGATGGACTTATAATATGAGTGCTATTTTTTTCCTCTGAAAAATCTTATCGATCGGTTTAAAATTCCCCCTGTGATGCGTCCTTGCTTTGCTCTGAGCGCTTGTTGTCTCGATCGACATCCAGCATTAAAAATAAATAATCGAGACAGGACAGGGACCGCCAGGTTGTGTCTACCGAGTGCCCCGCGGGTGGCTGCGGGTAGACACTCAGCAAGCGCCCAGCTCTGGAGGAACCACGAGCAACCCCAATTATTTGCTCTTGCATCTTACTACACTTGCCCGAGTAGTCCTATATGGGCTCCGCCCGGTTGCTCCGCGGCACAAGGAACTGGCCGGCTCGTGGCGGCCACCGCTGCTGTTCAGAGGGGCTTTCCCGGCTGCAGCAAGGGGCTGAGGAGGGGAGATTTTCGGGTTTCACTTTCAAAAGCCTAATTCATTTCAGGAAAAAAAAAAAAAATTTCCCGGGAGGAGTGGGGTTAGAGGATGGGCACTAGAACAGCCGGACGTTTTCACTGCATGCGTTCCGGGCAGCGCGCGGGCTTGGACTAGGAGTCGCGTGGCTGGGTCCACCGGCCGGTGCGTCCCCGGGCGCGGGGATCCGACGCGACCCCAACTTTCACTCGTCTCCCGAGGGGGTGGGCGCGGCCGTTTCGCAGGGAGCGGGTTTTGTAGCACTGCCTGAACACGGCGCGCTCCTGGTGCCGGCCTGGCCTGCAGGCCCCAGGGCGCTCGCTGGCGCGAGGGAGATGGGTTCTGAGCTAGGCAGACCGGCCCAAGCCCTGATCCCCAGCAGGCGGCCAAAGCAAGAGCGGGTTTTTAGATGCACAGTTGAAAACAAAGCAAACCTGAAGAAACCCGGGATCCTGAAGCGCGGGAGACAAGCGTCAGGCCGCGGGAAAAGGGGAACCAAGGCTCCGGGGGTCACGCCCTGCCACCCTGGGGAGGTGTACCGAGGTTCAGTTCTTTCCGAAATGCCCTCGTCAGCGATTCTCTGGGAGGAGCGGGGGCCCTCTGCATACTACCGCTTTCTCTGGGTTTTCTGCTTGATCCAACCCTACCTGGGACTGCGGCGCAGTCTTCGCGGTCCTCTGCGGTGGCCTGTCCTGAGGTTGGGCGGGGGGTGGGTTTGGAGCTCCGGGACTCGGCGGGTGGCGGCGCCACAGTTACGGGGCCGCAGGACTCTGAGCCCTGGCCGCGATGGCTGCCAGTCCGCGTCCGGTTCCTGGCTGGCTCTGGTTCCCCAGTCTCCGCGAGCCAGTCGCTGGCAGACAAGGAGACGCGGTGCAGTCCCTCCCCGGGAGGAGGTTACACAAAGAAAAGTCTCCCCGAGTCCAGTAAGAATCGCAGCGGCACGTACCGGCGACCTAATCTGCCCCCTGTTTGCGTAAAATATCGAGCGGGTAGGTGAGAAAGGAACAATCGAGTCCGCGATCCGCCCGCAGGGGGTGGAAGAGTAAAATTACTGCTTCGTGGAGGAGCCCGCGTCCCGAGAATCGCGAGCAGCTTGCGTTTTCTCCACAACTTTGAAATTTCATACTGGGGGGGGGGACACCCACAAAACAAAAGCTCAACACACACGACTCCCCAGAGGCCGGTGGAAAGCCTAGCACCTCCGCACGCACAGCCCCCGACCCCTCTCTGGCCCTTGTGCCTTTGAAGCCGCAGGTTCCTGACCTCCCTCCCCTTCCTTCTTTCCCTTTGTCCCTCCTGGCGCCCTCCGGGGCTCGAGAGGCGCCGACCAGGGCCAGAGCGCACAAGCCTCTTGTAGGGCCAGGACATACCCTTCTCTGACCCCGGAGCTAGCAGCCCCTGGGCCCTGCGCTCTCCGGGTCCTGGAGGCCTGGTGCTCGCTTGCGGGCCTGGGCGACAGAGAGCCGAGTTATTTGTTGGACCCGGGGAGAGTGAGGATCCCTAGAGAGAAGGGAGCCCCAAACCCCTTTGTATGCAGTTTCGAGACAAAGAGAACTCTTTGTGTAGTCCCGTTTATTTACAATGCAAAAGCTCTCCGAATAAATATTAAAAAAGCTTATCAGCTGAGCAAATATGTATTCACTTAATACATTATGTTTTCGGTTATAGATTAAATCAGACACAAAATAGTCTGCAAATAAGACGTTGTAGAACTCGAAGCATAAAATACAGCAATTTAAAATGGTATTTACGAAATGGAAAACATCTTAATCGCTTTGTTGTCACGGTGGGACGGCTTATTAAAAAAAAAAAAAAAAACACCACGAGGTTTTCTGCAAAGTTCACAACTAAAGAGTATTGAGCTTGTCCATATCCCTTCTGTTGGAGGTGATACCAAACATTAAAACAATGTGTGTTTAGGAAATAAAAAGAAATATGAGGAATGGAGAAGGGGAGAACCTTTGGTAGCATGCCCTTGGTAGTGCACACTTAATATCGCTTGCTCCTTTGCTTTACTGCCTTGTTTGAAATTGTTCCCAATTTCGCCTGGAAGTAGATGCTTGGTGGGTGGGAGTGGAAGAGAAGACAGGCGAGGGTCATTTATAGTCGGTCTTGCCGAAGGTGGGGGTGGGTGGACCATGGAGGTCCGGGGTCTGCGGGGACTTGAGCGTGGGTGAAGGCCGCTCTGGGCCCGGCCCATCCTCCCCAGCTGCTGGGCCGAACCCGGTGCTGTACATCCCGCATCCCTGGGCCGCAGGGCCACGCGGAGACCGACCTTAGCTGGGCAATCCTGGACAGGCAGACATTGAATGGAGAAATGTCGTGGCCGATTTGGGAGGCTGAAAGAAAACAATTTCCGACTCTCAAAGCATCTCCCCAAAGCCCCCAATCCGCAGAGGAAGATCCTGGGCGAATTTGATTGGGGGGCGGGGTGATTGTTCCAGCCTCGCCAGGAAGCTCCCGGCTGGGGGACAGCAGGCCGGGCACTGCGGCGCAGCGGCCCAGGTGATGCGGGAGCCCGCGGCTCCGGGGATCTGGCTTGGGATCCTGGCACGGTGTCGGGGGGCGGGGGCCGTCCCGTTGGGTTAGGGGGGCGACAGATTCAAAAGAACGGACTGAAAGACGCATGGGGGGATGGGAGAGGGGAGAAAAGGAAGATTATAAAAAAAAAAAAACTCTTGAGTTACAATCAATAAAATTACTCGCTTAATTAGCATGGTTATTCGGTTAAGCGGAATGCAGTAAAAGCTGGACCTCGGAATGATGGGAGAGAGGAAAAATGAGAGCTTGGACCCCAGGCCTTTTCCTCCGAGACACCTTTGGGCAGCGGGGGAGGGGAAAGGGTGTGCGTGTGCGTGTGTGTGTGTGTGTGTGTGTGCGCGCGTGTGTGTGTGTGTGTGAGTGCGCGCGCGAGTGTGCGTGATGGCTTCGCAGATTTGGGTTTTTATCACCCAGTGGAGCCTGCAGCCTCTTCAACACGGCGCCCTAGCCGCAGGGAAGCGCGGGGACGCGAAGGGGAAGTGGCGCGCAGCGCGGCCGGATTGCCCCTGGCTCCTCCAGGCCAAACGTGGTCCGGATGGTGCGTGTATGCGCGGGGACCCTGGCGCTGGGCGGCCCGGGTGGCCCGGCGCGCGCGCGTGTGCGGCAGAAGAGACGCGCGGAGCGCTCGGGTCCCCCGCCGCCGGGCCTGGCCACCGCTCCGGCCAGGGCGGGGGGAGGGAGACGGGTGGGGCGGGGACCCCCGGGCGAGCCGAGCCCCCGATTCACCAAGTCTCTCTGTTTGCCTTCACAGACCATGGACCTGCACGGCGGCCGCCAGCTCGATGTGCGGCCGCCAGCCGAGAAGCCCAGTCCGCCCGCGTGCTGACGGGCCCCGCTGCCCCTGCCGCCGGTGACCCCAGACGCCTCCTCCGCGCCGCCCGCGCGCCACCCGCGCGCCGAGCCGCCCCCGGGCCCCGGCCGCGCTGCTCCCGGGAGGCAGCAGCGGGTCGGGGCCGGGGCCCGGGCCCGGCATGGATGGCCGCGACTTCGCGCCGCCGCCTCATCTGCTTTCAGAGCGCGGGAGCCTGGGCCACCGCAGCGCCGCCGCCGCCGCGCGTCTCGCCCCGGCCGGGCCGGCCACTCAGCCCCCCGCGCATTTCCAGCCCGGGAAGTACTTCCCATCGCCGCTGCCCATGGCTTCACACACAGGTCAGTGTCCCGTCTGGGCGGGTGCGGGACGGAAGACTCAGCGGGAGTGGGATCGTTCGAGTTCGAGAGTCGAATGGGTGTCCGCCCCTCCGCTCCTCCGAGCAGCTAGCGAAGCTTTGGTTTCATTTCCCTGCCCTCCGCCGAGAGGGCCACGAGTCCGGCTAGTCCAGGAGCCGGGTCCTCAGTTTACAGCGTCCTTTCCCGGGGTCTCCCCCGGGGTCTCCAAGAGAGGGCAGCCCGATAGCCGGATAAAAATAAAGCCTTCCGATTCTGGGCACCCTCCCCCACCCCTTCCTGCACAACTAAATTCCGCGGAAACCTCTTTTCTGCATTCTGCATTCACCTCCTTGGGACGCTCTGGGGCTGGGACAGCGAGGAGCTTTCTGCGGAACAAAACGGCTGTGTAGCTGGGGGAGGGGGCCTGGGCGCGCCTGGCCCGCGGATTAAGGTGGTGTGCGCGGGGCGAGCGCTAATGGGGACTGCTGGTGTAAGACGATCAAATCCTGTTTCTATATAAAGCCTTGAAGTGTCAGGGCGAGAATGGGTTTGCAGGGGATGCATTTGCTTTAACAAGTGCCTCTGGTATCCCGCTAAAGCCGGACAAAGCGTGGCCAGAGTGCGGCCAGCCGAGCAGCCCGCGCCCGTGGAGGGCAGCGCCGCGCCGCGCTACGCTGGGGATTTCGGTGCAGGCGAGTGCGCGCGGCGAGTTTGCGCCAAGAGGAGAGAACCTAGGGCGGCACTGGTGGAGCCGGGCGGGGCGTCCACGCTTCTGTCCCTTGCCAGAGCCCACAGGCCTTTGGAGACCCCGGGTCGCCGATATTAACGACCAGGGAGGACGCAGGGGAAGGGCGTTGGAGCTCCGCGCCCCACTCCACGGAGGTCACTGGCCCTCTCCTGCGGAGTTTGTGGAAGTGCTAGGGGCTGCTTGGGGGACACTCAGGGTCACCACACAGGGAGGCTTGCTTTTGTTTACAGTTTGTTCTAAACATCAGAAATGTTGTTTGCTGATTTAAAAAAAAAATTGGCAGTAACAGTTATTATTGTAGCTTGATGAACTGTGAATACTAATAAAATTATATCTGCTTTAATGGGATTACAATTAGTGTGTGGATTAAAACGGATGGCAGAGATGGGGCTAGAAGGGAAACGTTGGAAGGGAGGGCAGTCAAAAAGCAAAACGTACATTTCCTTAAAAAAAAAAATCTCGAAATTGCTTAATTACTAACGGGCTTCCAGGTATAACCGCCAGAGGATGTTCAAAGCTGGGGGCTCAGGGCTCCCTGCCGGGTCAGCCTGGCACTGGCCACTTGCTGTCCTGCTAGAGCCTTTCTCCAGGCTGCCCTTTTCTCTCCTTTCTCTTCTTTCTTTCTCTCCCTTTTCCTTCCTCTAGATTTATAACTGGAGAGAGAAAAAGGACTTGCCTGAGCAATTGGTGATTTAGAAATACCTTCCTGCTGTCCCTGGGGTTATTAAATGCCTCTTCCTGCCCCTGTGCTGAGATACTGTCCACCCAGCTCAGGCCCCACTGGGGCAGCTAGAGAGGGGATTGTGGTGAAGGCAAGGACAGTTCCCCAGCTTTTCTACCAGCCCCTGCTTCTGGCTGCAGGCTGTGGCCCCTGCTGGGGGGTGGGGAGGCTGAACCTTGGGGATGGGGGATGGGAAGGGAGCATTTGCCCTCCCCCCTCCAATATGCAGTGCCCTCTAGCCTGGCAGGTCACAGTACCAGAGAGGACAGGCCCCTGACACCAAGGCTTTCATAGCAGTGCCCAGGGCAGTCGGGCCGTGAAGCCTGGGGAGACCAGGCTACTCCCTGTTCCCCATCACTTCAGGTCACTGCTGCTTCCTGACCCCATCTACCAACCCACAGCCTGGCCAGCTCCTGGTCAGCGGCCATTTCCCTTTCCTGCCCTTATTTCCAGACCTAGGCAACACCCAGTCAGGTGGGAGTGTGGTGGGGTGGCCTGGACCTTTGTCTTGCTCATTCTAAGTTTAACCACGTGGTTCTTGGAGTGCAGGCTGCAGAGGGTTGTGAGAGATTGCACTGGGCCTGCTGGCCTGTGTCCTGAGTTGCCTGTTGCCGTTGCTTGACCCCAAATCCTTCCTGCGTTCCCCATGCACAGGGGGGTGGGGGGGCCCTAGAGGGCGCTGGAGGTCTCTCAGGGCTTCCTTTTTAGGGGCTAGAGGGCCACATGTCCGCTGTTCCTGGAGGCCCAGTTTCTACTCTTTTGGGGACTGGAGGGACCAATTGTGCTTGGAGATGTCCGACCTGTTTGTGGTGGGAAGCCTGGCTGCAGCCGAACTCGCAGTCGCCAAGAGCCCGGATATGCTGCTGGTTTAAAAATTTCGATACTTGTATTTTTAGAAAAGGAGTTACACTGGGATCCCTTTGCTTTACTCTTCATCTACATAGGATCTAAGAGGGGGAAAAATGTGTAATGAAGTTACACAATTTGTTTTTGCATCTCATGTGTGGATTTCCAAATGGCCAGTTTGGTGGACTTTCTTCTGCTTCCTTGGGTGGCCCCTTCTGCAGGCCAGGGATGCAGCAGCCCAGCCCGCTTTCCCTGCACCAGCCGAACAGGAAGATGAAAAATGCTGGGGAAGTGTGCCCAGCTCCCCCGGCAGAGAGTTCAGCCATCAGGGACGCAGGTCCTGCCTCTGCTGGTCTGCCTTCCCCCCTGCCTGGCCTGGCAGGGCCATGCAGGCTGGACCGAGGGTCTCCCGCCTGGCTACCTTCCTCCCTTCCCACTCAGCACTTTCACATTGTCAGCCTGCGGGACTCCAGGGGGACACTGGGCTGTTGGGCTCCTTCCCTTGTTTTTCCAAACATGAAAGTGCTGGTGGCTTTACCCTCAGGCTGTAGGGTTTTATGGTAAAGTGCTGTTCCAGTCACCTTGTCACCAAGAGTGCAATTAAAATGTTTGGAACCATTATTTTTAGTGCAGTGTTAGATTTTGTCTCTAATACAGATGGTCCGGAGGCAAAGCTGTGAAGTGGGGGGAGGGGGCCAAAACAAGGGTAGGGGAGTCAACAAAATCCAACCCAAGATTTCTCAACGGTTACTGCCTGCAGCAATTGGGGACCTCGCCTTTGCGCAGAGGGTTTAGCCCAGGCTCAGGGAGAAACCCAGAGAGTCCTGCCCCTCCCCCTTAAGCAGGGTAGGCTCCTGTCCTGTCCTCCCAACATCCCCTTTGGGCGGGTCTCTGACATTGGGCTATTTCACATCTTGGTTTGGATAATCTTGGACTCCCCTCCCGCCCCTCTCTTGTCTTTGGGTGTGAATTGCCCAGGCCTGGACAGCCAGGTGCCCTGGACTGGGGTTGCTCCCGGGGAGCTGCAACCCTCTTCCTGCTAAAAGTGCTTCAAGTGACCCGCCTGGAAATTAAATAAATAAAATCAAAACCACCAAAAACCCTGCCTCGCCCCGTAGAGAAAAAAAGATAATTTCCTAGTGTGAAAAGACCCCATCAAAGGTTCCCCCTTCCTCATCACGTGGGGTGGTTTTTTTTTTTTTTTTTTTGGTAAAGAAAAAAAATACATTTTCGTAAATACCTCATTAACTCTATGACACGATGGAGTGTCTCTGCGGCAGTTACCAACATTAAGTAGGTGTGAAAGAGCTACTTTCTGAAGCCTCTACCCACCCTGCTCCATCAGTGACAGAGCTAGACAGCAAAGCTGCCACCCTGCCCAGCCGAGCCGCGGGGCTCCGGGAATCTGGCAGCTGAGGACAGGGCCGGCTGCGGTGGCCGCGCCCACCCCGCTGCAGCCGTTTTTGGAATGTGGGTTTTTTCTCCGTGGGGCTGTGCTGCCACCATGTCTGATTATTCCTATAAGGACACCAGGGTGTTCTATAGGAATATCCAGGTCATGTGAGCAATAGAGTGAGTTAGGGAGGGGGGCAGGGAGTAGCACTGATACACAGCACCTCTCCCCAACACATGCACCCCCAAACACTCCCCGGTTATTCTTAGAAATCCCCCTCTTCTCCCTGTGAGACAGGGTTCAGCAGCCCGCACAGACAGGACAAAACGCATCGGAGGTTGTTAGAATAACATGGATGAGGCTAAAAATACCCTTCAGAAACACACATAAAAAAGCCAAATCCAACAACAGAACGAGCTAAAAATATTCCAGGCTTTGGCAAAGAGCACAGAGTTAAATAAATTATACAAGAGCCATTCATGGGAGCAAGTTGACTTTCTCTCTTACGGGAACTTGGTTCAAGCTAATAAAAATAATAATTTACTAGCCACTGAGCTTTGCATGAGTTTAAATTTAATTGGTGGGGCTTCTGGCGTTTGTCACTTCTTGGCGATTAGTAGGCTTGCCCTGGCCCAGGGCAGGGTGGGGAGGGGGTGCCAAGGACAGGGTCCCTGGCTGCGGGGGCATCCTCCCTTGAGGAACAGAGCCCAGGGCTAGGGCAGGATGCCCCGGAGGCCAGAGGAAGAGGAAGACTGCTAGGGGTTCATCGGGAAGACAGAGAAGGAACAAGCAAGGTGCGGCTATTTTAATTTGATAAATGATGGTACACCTTTAAGAGTGTGTTTTAACAATCAAGATACACTCCAGCAAGTTGATAGGATGTTCGCTGTCAACTTACATATGTCATCAGAGCAGGCTGTGAGCGTAAATAATGGGCAAGCACTCAGGATGCGCCGCAGCCTCTCCTGGAGGCCCGGGCTAGCAGGTAGCATCCAGTCTGTGGGCACCCTCTCCTGTCAAGCCCCCCACTCTGTGTGTGTGTGTGTGTGTGTCTGCAGCCGGAGGAGAACAGGAATGAGGACTCTGGATCCTTCTTTCACCTTGGGCAATTTGGTCAGGGTCCTTCCTCCCTGGGGAGTTTCCAGGTCTCACCATCAAAATAAGAGCTTCAGGACTTCTTGTTCAGAAAAACCACTGTGGGTATTATCTGAGGCTAGGATCAGGCAGCAGATGTTTAAATGCAGCTTTTCCCAGGAATTTTAAACTTCCACTCTTTAAATTGGGGTCAGGGTAGTCCCCTTTGCTCTCTCCAGTTCCTGGGCTGTTCCCTAACTAAAGATTCTGGCACGACTCTGCTGGCCCTCCTAACTCCCTAAGGACTACATTTCCCAGCATGCTTTGGTCTAACTCCAGGGTTCGAGGCTGGGACCTTCCATGCCCTGGCTGTGGGAATTCCCAAGCACAGACAGAATTCGGCCAGTGCCACTGGGAATAAGTGCTTTCCGGGCAGGCAGGCGAAAGGGACCTTGGTTGTTATCCCTAGAGCCCCCTTGCCCTTTCCCCTCTGAGGCCTCTGGGCCCCACCTGGCTTCCGTCCTACCGTAAATATGTGAATATAGTCCCCCTGGACTGAGAGCTGCCCCCGACCCCATGTCCTGGACGCTGTGGCAGCTGCTGCTTGCTTGTCTCTCACCCCTGAGCTCAGTCTGTGATGGGCTCACCCTGGGAACAGGGTGAGGGAACTGTCATGGAAGGGGTGCAGGGGCTCTACTTGGTGGCAGAGGGCCGTCCCTGGTGAGGCATTCCCCCCCCCTTGCACGCGGCTCACACACCTAATATCTTCAAACAAAGTAACTACCTGTTTTATTACCAGCATCCCCCAAATGAGGCGGAGATTTCCAAAGAAGCCGTCCCCAGGACAGGTAGCCTCAGGCCCCTCTGGAGGCTGGCCAGCTGGTCCTCACCTGTCAGAGGAGGTTCTGAAACCCTCAGCTCCTAGGCAGCCTCCTGCCCAGTGCTCTCCTTGGAGGCCCAGAAGGTCTCTCCTTGCTTTGCAGACACACTGCGAAGGGCTTCCGTGTGCAACGCACGTGCCCTGTCTGAGGCAAGAGGGTGGCTTGCTCTGCTGGGCGTCCCGCCTGCCGGCAGGGAGCAACCCCCCTGGGTTCACTCTTCCCCATTAACCTCTGGGACCTCATTTCCCCCCACCACAGACACAGTGCAACAAGCAAAATGACAAAAATCACAACCGGTGTGCAATGTCTGGGAAGTGGACCAGCAGCCGGGCTGCGCTGGGAAGGGCCCGGCTGGGGCCCTGGGCGTGGGGCGGCGCTCCGCTTTGGCTCCGTTGCTCTGCCTGCTGACGTTTTTATGGGATAATATACCGTTTAGACCACGCAGGCCTATTTGTCAGTGGGCTGCCCCTGTTTGTCGTAATATATAATATCACTGCCGCCCGTGGCCCTTCGAGCAGCTGCCACCACAGGCTCTGGGGACAGGTGGGTGCCGGGTGGGATCAGGAGAGGTGGTGGTCCGCGTGGGGCAGGGGGCGCCAGGCCCTGTTACCAGGTCCGCACCGGGTCTGCGGTGGGCCTCGGCCTGGCAGGAAGGCGTGCAGCCCCCAACCTGGGAGCCAGCAGGCAGCATGGCAGGCTGTGGCTGCAGCTGTCCTGTGGTTAGGTTCCAGATCGGACCAGCCACCAGCCCTTGTCTTCATTCCGACCTAGGGGAGCAGACAGGTGGGCTGGGCCCTCCCCCAACAAAGCCTCCACTGTCTTTGCAAGAAGAGGCCGTGTGAGGCCCGCGGGGCATTGCAGCTTCCCCTGGGCCGGCTGCAGGCTGGAGCAGCCCGCCCTCACTCGGTGCAGGGACTTGGTTTCCTAAGGGAAAATTCCAGAAATGAGGGAGGGCAGCAGACAGTGGCCATGCCTCCCATGGAGGCCCCGGGCAGCTGCTGGGTCTGAGGCAGAGGGTGACCTGGGGAGCAGTGCTTTCGTGGGGTACCCTGCCCTGCCAATCAAGAATCCTTAGCATATTCAATAGGAAGCACACTGCCTGCCATCGTCCCCTGGAAAAGCCTGGTCCTGCTTGGACCCCCTTCCCACCTGTCCTTCCATGGTGTCCAGGCCTGGCTTTCCCTGTCCTTCTGCCAGGGAAGGAGCAGCATGGCCCCTCCACCCAGAGCCAGAAAAGACTGAGCCCTTTGGTCTGCATGCTGGAAGCAGAGCTGGACGAGGTGGGGGTGAGTGGGTTCAGGACTGAAGAGGGCAGGCCAAGGAGGACAGCTGGGGACAAGAAAACCAAGGAACAAGCTCTGGGTGGGGAACCATGGCAGGGGTGGGGAAGGGGCCATGCTGCAGATGGCCACACTGCATCCCCTTGGTGGAGCGAAGGCACACCTGCAGACCTTGACCCCGGCGTCCCAGCGTCCCTGGCCGTCACCACCCCTGTCACAGCCAGCAGTGAGCTGCGGGAGCTCACATGTGCTCACAGTGACAGAGGTGGCCGTCCATGGCTGCCCGTGCTCACATGCAGGCTCACCCTTGTGCTGGCTCCCATGGACCCACGTTCCCCCAGCCCTGGCAGAGCCAGGCTGTCCAGAGCCAGGGAGGGGCCTGTTCCTCCAGGTCTTCCTCATCACCGCTCTGTCCTTGGCTCCTGGTGACTGCTGGAGGGAGTGGAGCTGTGGGCCCTCAGTGACCATCTAGGGCAAGGCCCAGGGCCACCTCCATGCTGACAGGCTGCCCGCCCCCACAGTGTGCCTTGGACTCCCCGATCCCTAGTGACCTCTGAGATGTCCTGGGTCATGTCCAGACCATACACCTTGGGTGAGCCGTCCCTCACCAGGTGCCTGGCCAGCTTCCCACCCTAGCTAGCCTGCACCCTCCCCAGGCCCTGCCACTGACGCAGAGTCCCCCCACCCCACCCAGCACTCAGCTCTGCTTCCCTCCCCCTGCTCCTCAGCCCTGGTCCCCTGCACCAAACCTCAGCTATCATGTCATGGCCCTTGCCACTGGCCACTGTCTGCCACCCTGCCCTTTTCTTTCTGTTGTCCTTGAAAGATCCACACTCTTAGCCACCCTACTCCTTCTATCACATGCCCAGCCACCTATGTTCCCACCTCATCTGTCCCCAGACACTTTCTCTGTCCCCTGGCCCAGCCTCTCCTGGGGCCACACCCCAGCACCCTGCCTGGGTGGTCCCTGAAGCCACAGTGCCTGGGCCCTGCCCAGAATTCTGATCCACAGTGGGTCCAGGGGTCTGGGGGCACATTGTTTTGAGCCCTCAGGTGATGCTGACGTAGGTGGAACACAACAGCTGGGCTGCGCTGGGAAGGGCCGGGCTGGGGCCCTGGGCATGGGGCCCAGGCCTCAGGCCTCCTGACCCTGAACGCATCCCATGTCCACATGGCCACCTCTCTACCCTCATGTCTGATGTCCACTGGAGCTTTCCTGGGAAGTACAACCTCCTGGGCCTGCCCTCCTCCTGCCTCCCTCCTGACCTCTGGCCCCTACTGCCTCTACAGTTCTGTCTCATGAGGTCTTGCAGGGGCCACTGACCAGTCTGCCTGACCAGGGTGCTTAGACCGTGCCCTTCCCCCACATTGGGCCAACTTTCCTGTGGACTGTCTGAGTCCTGTCCTTTCACACCATTGTCTGGGCTCCCTCTGCCCCAAGCCACCAAGGGCCACAGGCAGAGAACCTACAGGTGAGGCCTGTTTGGTTTTTCCCCTACCGAAAAAGAGGAAGATGAACGGTCAGCCAGGGAACCTGAGTCAGAGGAGAGGGGGCCACCACCAGGCTCTGAACTGGAGCCTGATGTGCTCCTTTCATTGAAGATGGAGGTGCCTGCCCCCACCATGGCATGGGGAGCCCCATCCGGCGGCATCCTCTGCTGGCCTTCCCCAGGCAGGGGGCTGAGCCAGCACCCCCTCGTCCTCAGAACCCTTCAGTTGTCTGCACAGGTCACCTGCTACTTTAAGAGGTGTGGGAACAGGTTGTGGGGTGCTAGAGACGGGGTGCAGCCAGCCCAGAGGCCCAAGCTGGAAAGCCGGAAGGGACTGTTCCTGGAGAGACACTGCCCCACCCCACTGCTTGACTGCCCCTGGTGGGGTGGCCAGGACAGTGTCTGTCCATCTCATGCTGGGACTCCAGTGGGAGCGGGGCACCTGGGATCAGGGACCAAAGCCAGTGACTTCATCTGGGCCACAGGGGGCCGGCAGGTGAGGAGGGGCCCTGCAGAGAGCAGTCCCTCCTGGAGTGGTCGTCGGGTGTCTGCAGGGAACAGGGCAGAGGTCTGGCCGACAAGGGGCCAAGGGTGCATCTGCTGTGCTTGACCAACAGGGGACCGTGAGAACGCAGGACGAAGGGTCCAGGTCTGGGCACTCGCCCTCCCTGCCCTCTGACATCACCACGTGCTGGCCACCGCCTCAAGCGCTCGCCAGCCTGAAGAGGGCTGTGCCAGCTGTGAGCCGCGGTGACATCAGATCCATGTCACCAGGCTGCAGTGCCACCACCTCAGGCCCTGCACACTGCATGGCCGTGCTTTGTAGACCTGTGTCTGTCTCCTGCAGGCCGGGGCTCACTGCACAGCGCCTGGTGGTCAGTGTGGTGGCCTCTCCCCAGGACTTGGTCTTCCTCCTGCCAGAGGCCTTTGTGGGACCTCAGACACAGATCTAGCGGTGCCTGCCCCTTGTGGGCACTGCTGGCCTTCCCTGCCACGGGATGTGATTCAAGAGCCCACGTGAGCTGGCTGGACCCACACAGGTAGCCTGGGCACCCCCTTGACCCTGTGTCACTCCGAGGAGCTAGAGGGGACCCTCTTTTTGGTGTCTGTCTCCAGGCACTGAGGCTTTGGAACCTGCTGTGACCACAGAACTGGGAAACTTGTGTGCAGAGGTCTCGCCTCCTCACCACCCGCTGTCCTCACTCCTCCTGAGCGATGCATGGCAGAGGGGCCCTGGCCCTGCTCTGGGGTGGGGTCGGCCTACACTCCTAGAGCCCCTGGAAGTGCAGTTGAAGGGGGCTGTCAGGGACACCAGCAGATAGCCTGGGGTAGGTCCCCAGGGCAGGAGGGCAGGGCTGCCTGTGTCCCCTGGGGAAGGGGAGACTGTGAGTCAGACCTGGCTCCTCTGCGTCCTGGGGCAGGTGCGGCCCTGCACCTCCCTGCTGCAGGCTGAGGGTCTGGCTCGTGGTGGGGGTGCCCCGTAGGGCCTGAGGGAGCAGCACCCAGACCCTGCCCCTCCAGGCAGCAGGCTCAGAGCTGTGGTCAGTCCTGGCCACTGAGAGTGAGGCTTGGGGAGGACTAGTGGGCTCGAGGACCCTAGGAAGGACCTGGACTCTGGAGGGTCAGGTCTGGGGCTGGCCCCTTCCTCAGCAGCGGAGGCAGAGGATCCTGACCAAAGCAGGGAGGCAGGGTCTCTGAGGTCTGAGGGTGGGTCGGCTGCCCACCTTCCTTCCCTCTTCCTTCCTCTCCTCTGCCTGCACCATGGAGCCATGGTGCTGGTGGCCTGGGTGGTGTCTGGTGGGGGACATGTCCCCCTGCGAGGCTCCCCCCACCTCAGCAGTGGCCTTCCAGTCCGCCCTGTTGGCTCTAAGCAGGTCCTGCCCGGCATCCCACCCCCAGCTCATCTCGGTGAGGTCCTTCCCACGCGCTCCTCACGGCCCTGCCCCTCCAGGAATGGGTCACTCTTCCCTTTCAGCTTTCCCTGCTCCTGTCCTTGTGCCCACGGCTGGCCCTGATCAAGAAAGCATTTGCACTTAGCCTGACGAGGCCTACATCACTTTGTCCCCCAGTCCAGCAGGTCTGGGCAGGTAGGAGGTGGAGCTGGGCCCCAAGTGTGGGCACGGTGAGACTTAGGAGCAGTGAGAGCAGACCCCTCTGTCCCCGGCCGGTGAGCCAGCCCTGGGTGCATGGCCGCCTTGCCCTGTGCGGGAAGCAGAAGCCAGACTCCACGGCCCCTCCATCCGCAGCTCTGCTCTGCTCTGCACCACGGCCACCTCAGGCCAGCAGGGCACCCCGTGGGCAGTTTGCCTGGAAGCCAGTCCCCTTTTTGAGACTTGTTGCGATCCTTTGGGTATCCTAAAAATAAGCTTTTAATTGGCTTTAAATTAATATTAAAATTAAATCTAAATTGAATTGTAATGCATCTTCAGGCCAACCCTGAGAAATCCCCCCGTCCACGTGCACACAGCGGAAACCACAGAAAACCAGAAATCACACACCGGCTCCACGGCCTCCGCCCAGGTGCAGAATCATGGGGAATGCTCAGCACAAGTCCAGGCTGCCAACTGGGCCCTGAGGTGGGCAATGGACCAGGGAGCGCTCCTCTGAGCGTTAGCTCCTTTGAGGTTAACTGTGGGGTACCCCCAGATGCCTAGACAGGGAGGTGCCTGTGCCCTGGCAGGCGGGGGCCGCTTTTCCACACAGCACTCAGGACTCAGGGACTTGGGACAGCAGAGCAGGACATGGGAGGCTTCCTGCCACAGTCTGCATTTCTCACTTGTGCAGAGGCAGACGTGTCCCCTGTGCCACCGTCCCCCCTCCCGCAGGGCCTCCCCTGGCCGTCCTGAGGCTCCCTCTGCCCGGAGCTCGTGGTGATGCTGTAAGCCACGTGTCCGGTCTCGTCTCCTCGTGTCAGTTAGCTGTGGCCGTTTGTCAGATCTCCCCAGATTCAGCAGTGGAAACAGCAGATGCTAACTTCACGGCTTCTGTGGGTCAAGATTCTGGGACCCGTGTTGGCCGGGGCCGTGGGCATCTTCAGGTTAACTGGGGGGGTCCCCGGCCATCGTGGGCCTCAGGTCTGCCCACAGGGCCACTCCACAGCCTGGCGCGCCGGCCCAGCCTGTCTGACTCCCTGCGGGTGGCCCCTCACTTTGCCAGTCTGTGAAGGAGTGCATGCGGGGTGAACTGGGGGCCACCTTGCTTCTCCGTGGCTGTAACTGCCCACCCTGCCTTCTGGCTACTGGCTGGGCAGACACCCTTGGGAATCCTGTGGCCAGGCCAAGCCTGGAGCTCACTGGAAACCCCCTCACTCTCCACCTCTGTCCCTTCCAGCTCAGGCCCTGGGTGTGGCCAGGATGCCCTGCATATCCTGCCCCTCCATGTCCTCCCCTCTTCTCTTCCAAACCTTGCATCACTGCTGCCCCAGGCCTCCATTCTGGGTGTCCCCTCCATGTGGGGCCCCCTGACACGTGCAGGACATCCCCTGGCCCCAGGGCACTGGTGTCCACCCTAAGCCCAGCAGCATCTTACCCTCTGTGGGAGCGGGTTCCCAACTGTACCACTCGAGGGAGGAGCAAGTTGGCCCCCAAAGAGCTTGAGGATCCTTGTGACCCACTGTGAGTGGAGGGCCAGGGCTACAGGTCAGAGCACGTGGGCCGCCCTTGGCTTCTCCCCTTCCCAGGCTGGCCTAGGGTGAGGAGGGTGACCCTGGCACAGTGTGGGCATTCAGAGGCTCTCTAATGAATGAGCTGGGACTGAATTTCACTCTCTGGACAATGCTCAGGGCTTGCTCTGTGGCTTGGATGACCAGGGGGTGTGCCCTCTGGTCTGGGCAGCACTTTCTCCAGCTGTTCCGTGCCAGCTGCCTGCTCAAGTGGGGTCAGGTCCACCAGGGTGCTCCCCCAGCCCACCTTGGGCCAGCCCAGGCTCTGGGGCAGATATAAGGTAGCTCAGCCCCTCCCTGGGCCCGGCTTCCTGGGAATAGGAACTGCCCTGACCTGGCCGTCTGGACCAGGGTGGTCTGAGAGCCCCTGTGGGTCTGCCAACTCTCTGAAGATCACAGGGGGACACTTCCAGGGACCTCACTCTGCCCGGACAGCCCCAGCCCTGAGCCTCAGGCCCCCATGTCAGCCCCACCACCTGGGTGCCCCAGGCCCTCTACCCATGTCACCCCGCCACCTAGGTGCCACAGGCCCTCTTCCTGGGAGCCCCTCATCATGGGATGTAGCTTCCCCACCCCAGAAGTCCCCCTCACCCTGCTTAGAGGAGTTCTGAGAAACCCCTCACTCTGCCCAGGAAGCCCAGGCTCTCCGTGTTCTCGGACCGGGAAGCCACGGGGGCTGCAGGAGGCTCCGCTCTTTCTTTCTTTTTTGGTGCTGCAGTTTGAACCAGGGCCTCACATGCCAGGCCTGTGCTCCACCACTGAGATCCCCTCTGAAAGTGCCACCTAAGCCAGAGAGCAAGGCCCCTGGGATGTCCTTCTCCTGGGGAGACGAAGAAGGGAGTCCTGCTGTGGCCTCCCTGTGTGGCCACGGCCACCTCTGCCTGTGTCCCTACTTGGAAGCCACTGAAGGACACTGTAGTGCCTCTGGGAGAAGGCATGAAGTCCTGGTGGCCCCCAGCTCCCTGGCTTGGCAATGCCTTCTCCTGAGAAATAAACACCATTTGTGACAGTCGGTGACATCGTCTCCACACGGCGCTCCAGCCTTGGGTGCTCATCCTCATGCTCCGTGCGCCTGCTCGGCCGCGCCTCTCGCCGGCCCCTCCAGGACTCCAGGTGTGGGAGCACCAGAGGCTGGGCAGCTGTCCCCAGCCAGGAGTGCTGGACTCAGGCAGCCACTGCCTCAGTTTCCCTCTGGCCACCTGGCCCAGGGTGCCCCGCTCCCCGGGGCACAAGGCTAACCCTAACCCTAACTTGCACCTTTGTGTTTCCTTCCCAGCCCTTCCCCCTCTCCCCTGCTCATCCAGGAGTCAGGTTCTTGCTCCCTGGGCCAGCCTGGACCCCCTCAGGTTCCCGTTCTGCCCCCTGCATGCACAGCTGGGTGCTGTGCGCAGGGTCCCAGGTGGTGGGGAGCTCCAGGGGGAGCTTCACTGGGAAGGGGGCCAGGCAGCACTTTTCAGGGGCGGCCGGGCTGGGTGTGAGCGAGGCATTGAGAAAGAAAGTCTGGAAGGGTGACGAGTCCCCTTGAAAGGGCAGCCCTGGAGTGTGACTTGCTGGTTGACTGAGCCAGCTGTTCCTGAAGCAGTTATCTGGGAAACGAGGCCAGGACGGTTACTGGCAGCATGACCTGGAGTGCCCCTTCACCCCCCTGGTGCTGCTCCCACCCCTCAACCTGCCTGTTCTGGGAGTCAGTCGTTGGTGCTGGTCCTGCTCCTGAGCCGGTGTGAGACCTCCCAGTGGCCAGGGAGCTCTCCCAGCCCAGGGCGGCAGCTGACCCCATGCTGGGAATGATGCCTACCACGAGCGCAGCAGACCCAAGCCAGAGTCTGTCCCGCAGGTTCCTGTGTGGGCCAGGCTGGGTGACCACCAAGGAGGCCTGGGCCAGGGGGCTGCTCTGGGGTCACAGCCCAGGCGGGTACCCCAGGTGGGGTCGGTGGGGGAGGAGCTGCTTGTGTCCCCGGGGTCTGGGGCAGTGACTACCCTCAGAGCCGTCACAAAGCCCAGTGCTGGCTGTGGTTGTAGTCCAGGTGCTGGGCCTGTGACGAAGGGCTGCAGGCCCCACACCTTCAGGCAGGCCAGGCTGCATGGACCTGCAAGGAGGGCACTGAGGAGGGCAGGGAGCCCGCCCCCAGGTGGCCCCTGGCCTGCACCTGTCTCCACTTTCTTAACTCCTCAGGCTGCCCAGGCTCTGGTCCTCCACTGAGTGTGGCCAACATCACCACAGTGGGCTGGGGGGGAGGGTCCGGGCGCTGTGGGTGGTCCATCTGACAGATGGAAAGTCCTACCTGTGCAGGAGAGCGTTGGGGGTGCCCATAGCTGCACCAGAGCCTCCAGCCCGTCTCTGAGGGGACCTGCACGGGGCGTGTGTGAGCCCACACTTGTGTATCTGTGAGTCCGCGAGTCTGGGTGTGCCTTGTGGGGTGCACGGTGTGTGCATGTGCATGTGCACAGGTGTTCCTGATGTGTGTGGGGCCTGGCGTCTGGTTGGCATAGCCCACACCCAGCTGCTGGCCCTCCTCTGGGCAGTGGGAGGACATTGTGTGTGCTGGCCTGTAGGGTGCTTGCCCAGGCTGTGGGGGCGGGTTGTGGGAAGGGGCTGACCGGCCCCCGCCACCTTCCCATGCCCTGCCTGTGGGGGGGTCCCCACCTGCCTGCTCAGGGGAGGGAGCAAGGGACACAGGAAAGGGATGACCAAGGATGAGAAGACAGGCGGCCCCTGTGCCCCACCTACCCGCCCTGGGGACACTCTGAGTCACTCTGGAAGGTGGAGGGAGTCCAGGGCCGCCCCAGTGGGTAGCCTTGGCCCCCCTGCTCCCCTGCCCTCGCCAAAAGCTAAATTTACTCTTTTAATAAGAACCAGGCGTAGATGTGATTTTCCTTTTCTTTTATTAGTTCTGGGCAGAGGTGGTTGGCCTGTCCCCTGTCATTGTTGCCTCCAGTCAGCTCCACGCTGGCTGGACGGAGTGGCCCAGCAACCACTGGGCTCTCCTATTATGGCTGAGAGGGGCTTCCTTTGGGCCAGGGGGAGTTTGGAGGGTGCTCCTGGGATGGCGGAGGGGCTTCCCAGTGACTGCTGTGTCCTCCGCCCACCCGTGTCCCATGCCCACTGGTCCACATTCTTGGCCTCCCCACCCCCACCCGCTGGTTCCAGGCCTTCCTGCCTCCCGCCTCCCTCCCTCTCCTGTTCCTCCTTCCCTGGGCTCTGCTTAGCCTCCCTCCTCCAGCCACCTGTAGGGAGCTGGGGACGGTGGCTGTGGTGGCAGCAGTGGCTCAGTGCAGCCAGATGCGGGTTGAGCACTGCTGCAGGGACTGACACCTGTGGCTGTGGAGCAGACTCAGGGTGGGACTGCCCAGAGATAGAGGGTTCACGGGTCCCACCAAGCCTGCCCCTATGGGGGCCTGAGAGGGCTTTCATTCTGGGGAAGGTCCATTCTGCTTTCCATGTTGGGGGAGAGATGGGCCAGGGGCCACATGGCCAGCTCTCGAGAACATACAAGACACCAGAGGCTGCTCAGAGAGGTGGCTGGGAGGCAGAGCTGGGGGCCTGGCCCTCAGGCAGGCAGGGCTGGGGTCTTGGGCTGCAATCTGGGGTAGACTTGAGACAGGAGGCTGGAGTCCCTCTACCACCTGTGGGCCTGGACATGCCCCCATTGCAGGTGGACGAGGTGGGCAGACGGGGCAGGAGCCTTGCCAGTGCTGGCCCAGCCAGTAAGGGGAGTATTCTGGTGGAGGCCTGACCCTTGGGCGGTAGCTTCTTCAAGAACCTGCCCAGCCCACGTGCCTCATGTCCAAGAGTGGAGTCAGCTAAGGCTTGTACCCATGGCCACAGGCCCTAGCTGTGTGTCCAGCCAGAGCCTGTTGCACACCCAGACAGTGCACACATAGAGCCATGCACATACACCTAGTCACAGACACACCCAGAGACCAGCGTGCACTCTTGAGACACACTCCGTGAGAGTCCACACACAGTTCCTGCCCAGGGATGGGTTTTTTTTAAATATTTATTTTTCAGTTTTCGGCGGACCCAACATCTTGATTTTTTATTTTAGTGGTGCTGAGGACCGAACCCAGCGCCCCACGCATGCCAGGCGAGCGCTACTGCTTGAGCCACATCCCTAGTCCCAGGGAGGGGATTTTTATTTGCTTTGTTTTATTTGGTGCTGGGGATTGAACCAGGGGTGCGCTACCACTGAACTACACCCTATCTTTTTTATTTATTTATTTTTGTGACAGGGCTTCACTAAGTTGCCCGGGCTGGCTTCGAGCTTGCCATTCTCCTGCCTCAGCCTCCTGATTGGCTCAGACCCGCCCAGGCCACCCTGGCCCTGCCTACTCCTACAGCACACACTCCCCATGTGGTCTTGTGCTAGGGCCGCCAGTGGGCTCTGGTGGCGTCGGGGTGTCCCTGGGCTGTATCTGGGTGTCAAGGCCCGCGCACATGCTCTCCTGGCCTGATCTGTGTCAGGGCCTCCACGGCCTCCCACACAGCAGCATCCAGTTTCCTGGTCCGAGGTGAGGGTTAGAGTGGCCCTTCCACCAGGGCCTGGCCTCATCTGTGGCCTCTCCTCCTCCTGGGCAGCCAGATGGTCAGATGCCGTCCCCTGCCTCCAAGCGGGCTAGACCTAGCCTTTCCCCCTACATTCAGTGTCCAGGAGGAGGCCCCACGGAAGCCCTCCCTCCATCCCCTGGAATGAGAGGAATGTGGGGCAGGGCGGAGGGTGTCTGTCCTTCCTCCTCTCCTCCTCTGCTCCCCAAGGGGCTTGGTTCTGCCCGGGAAAGGCACTTTCAGTGCCACTCATCCAGGCTGCCCACACCTCCAGTGTCTCGTGGCTCCTGGTGTCCCCTGGGAGAACAAGGGGCAGCTCCCCTGGGTCTGACAGAGCTGGGTGTCCCCAGGGCCTGAACAACCTTTCAGAGGGATGGGGAGGCTGGGGGGAGAGGGGAGCCTGCGCGGGTGTGAGAGGGAGGGTGGGAGCTGGCGCTGGTGGCGGGTGCAGCCGCCAGACACAGAGCCAGGAAGGCCCTTGCCAGCAGCCCGTCAGCTGGGCTTCCGGAAGCAACAGGAGCTCAGAGAGCCTGGGAAGGGACTTGCTTCTCAGGAGCTGCCGCCATCTCAGTGAGCTGCGTGTTTTTTTTTTTTTTTACAACCCATTTCACAGTTTCCAGAAAGGAGGGTGCTGTGTCAGTGGCTCACGTAACTCAGAGCAAATGCTTGTCCTGGAGCTCTGCCCCACCCATCTGCCTGCCCTGGCTGGCGTCATCCTGTGGAGCCAGCAGCCTGGCAGAAGAGCCCTGTGGACAGGCAAAGCCCCTGCCCAGCTTGGTGGCTGGGTCCTCACAGGTCCCTGGGCAGGGCTCTGGACAACCAGTCTGACCGAGGAGGCAGACCTGGGGGCTCTGGGCTGGCACCTAGCTCCCAGGCGGGAGCCCCACCTGCACCCTCCAGCCACCCAGCATCTGTTGGCCACCTCGGCTGGGCTGGTGGGCTTGGAAAGCAGGTGGGCGGGAAGAAGGCCTGGCCCCCACCAGTCCTGTGGGGCCACGTGGGGCGCCTCTGGCTCAGCTACTGCTGCTGTGGCCACCTCCTGTGGGCAGCTGCTCCACACAGTGGGCCTCTGGTCTAGGGCCTGGCAGAAGGGTCATCGAGATTCCCGGGCTGCCCAGGGACCCCAGCCCAGCTCTGCCCTGCGGTTCTCCCAGCCCTCCTGTTGCTGGCAGTAGCCAGGGTCCAGGTGGGACTTGTCTCCCGTGCAGGTTGGCTGGCCTTGGGTGTGGGACAGCAGGGCCTCCAGGGATGGGGCTGGGCCTGAGGCATCAGTGGCCCAGGCCCGTCAGCCGGCCCTCCCGCTTGCTGGCTTCCGGAGCCGTTCTCTCAGCCAGCCTGGCGCCCGGGCCAGGCCTCCGTGGTGTCCTGGGCAGAGCCGAGGTGGCTGGAGCGGGCGGCAGAGCCTGCCTCGTAACCAGGGCTGCAAGCTGGGCAGTGGGGTCACTTGGTGGGGCTGATGTGTAGCACAGATGGCTGCCTCGGTGGCTTCCCCTTCTGGGGAGAGCCCCTGGTGTGGCCTCTGTGATGAGTGAGGGAGAACCCAAGGCAGTGGCCCTGGACAGATTCAGTGGGCCAGGACACCTCCTGGAGTAAACAGGTCCACGTAACCTGGCCCAAACCCGTGTCCTGCTCCCTTATCAGTCCTGTGGTGACGTGGGATCTGGGACCTGGTGGCCCTGAGTCGGCAGGTCTGTGAAGCCCCTGGCAGAGGAGGTGTCGACACCGTGGGTGCCAGGTCCTGGTCCTGGCCAAAGGGGGCTCAGCCCCTCAGCCCTTTCCACTGCACAGGGCTCTGGCTGTCCCCTCCTGGACCGCACTCGGTCGGCAAGGATTTTGCCGACAGGAAGGAGCCTTCGGCCCAGTTCCCGGCCAGAGTTGGCCCACAGCTCTGGCCCTGGCCAGCCCCGGCGCACCAGGCTCCCAGGCAGCCCCTGCACCCGCTCTGTTTGGGGCTGGCCACTGATCAGGAGGAGGGGGCTGGGGAGGTGGCAGCCCATGGCTCTGCTGGTTGGGCATGCTGCCACCACCCCAGTTCTTAAAGCTAGAGGTGACAACACGGGTGCAGATGCCCTGTCCCAGGCTGCCCAGGGGCTGGACATTCTTATGGAGCCAGCAGTCCTTGTCCCCACCCTAAGGGGGCTTGCTGCCCACCAGGAGAGTGTCCATCTGGCAGGGCTGCAGAATCTGCTCACAGGCCCAGGGCAGTGGGACATCACCCTGTCAGAGAGGGCCAGGGTTGGTGGAGGGGACTTGCAGGGCAGGGTGCTCCTGTCTAGGTGCCCTGAGGTGTGGGCCTGCTGGCTGGGCAGTGAGAGCCCTTGGCAGTGGCCGCCCTCATGGGCCAGGTCTCCACGGGGACAGGCTCTGGGTGGAGACTTCTGAGGCTCTCACAGCAGACTCAGTGCCAAGATTGCCTGTGCCTGGAATTGGGGCGCAGGGACACCTGCTGTGACTCTGGAGAGGGCGTCCCAGAAACACTCAAGCCGAGGGCAGTGGGTCTCCGGTAGCTCCTTTCTTGTGCTTTAGAACCTACTCTAGTGAAATGGAGCCCGCTGTATGGTGGGGCAGGGGACCCAGCCCTTCCTCAGCAGCAAGAGGAGAAAGGAGTGCTGGTCCCCCACAGATGGCCCCGCCTGGCACTACCCCCCAGCTACCAGGTTCTGGGGCAGGGCTCCCTGCCTTAATGGGTTCACAGAAGCCAGTTGTAAAGACTCCCCTAGAGGGTCCCCAAGTTGGGAGACAGGCTGGTGTGGAGCACGGGGGCACCTAGTCTAGAGGGGCTCCATGTGGGTCTCCTGCCATAGCAGGAAGTGACCTGTAGCCACCTGCAGCCTGTCCCTGGCATGTTCCCTCCCTGTGGAGCCAGGGTGGAGGGCTGGTGGGTCTGCAGTGCTGTCCCCCAAGGTCCCCAAGCAGTAGGGTCCCCTCCTGGATGGCACAGGAACAGCGGGTTAGCAAGAGCCCCTCCCAGGACCAAGATCCATCTCCTGGGTGGAGGCATGGTGAGACCCCACTCCTGGACTCTGGCTTGGGGGCCCAGCCCTCCTGAGCAGGCCCACCCGGATGGCCCCTGGGGCTGTGGCAGTTGGTTTGTTTCCTGTGTCCCTCAGAGCCTTGGGAGAGCGCTGCTGTGCCTCAGTTTCCCTGGGTCCGAAGCCCTGTGGGATTCTGTCCTGTCCCCTGCCAGCCTGCAGTGTGGGAGAGCTCAAGGTGCAGGGTTCCCAGGCCCAGGTCCTGGAGAGATTTTTTCTCCAGACCTGACTTTTGGACTCGGTTGCTTCCCACCATCCTGGGGAGGAAGGGGCGGGCGGGGCTTCCCTGGGAGGGCCGGGGGTGGGAAGGCCTGGGGGACTTGGGGCGGGCCTGGGCGGGGCAGAGCGCTTGCAGCTGGGCGGCCACACTCATCCAACAGGCATGCCCCCCCAGGGTCCCTGGAGCAGGGCAGGGAGGCCACACTTCCCTTCCCAGCCCTGAGTTCGCCCCCCTGGCTGGACACGCCTGTGGTCTGGCTGGGGCCCCTGGCAATCCCAGGCCTGTGGTCCGGGAAGTCCCTGGCTCCCCGGCACCTAAGGCCTGCTCTTCCTCTCCCCACTCAGAGGCCCCCTCCCCACCCACGTTCTCAGACCCTTCCTCGGAAGCTGTGACTGGGAGAGGCCCCTCAGCTGCTGGGCCTGGCCTGGGCCGGGAGCTGGAGAAGCACAGAGCCAGGGTCCCGTGGGGCACCCCCTCTCCTGGCCCGGCTGCCTCCCTGCTGAGTCACCCTGTGTCTGGGAAGCTCCCGAGACCAAGCCAGGCGGGATGAGGCATCACCAATTCACCAACTCCCCTGCCTCCTGGGTGGGAAGCAGCTGCCCTGACTCACCTTGGGCCGGCCTGCCACCTCCCAGTGCCCAGAGTCCCTGCAACTCTGCCAGGGCCTGCCCTCCACCTCACGCCCCTCTCAATCCTGGGACAGCTCAAGCCAGGCTCACTGCCCAGGGACAGAGGTGGCAAGGTGCCAGGGCACCCTGCCGGGGTGGGGGCTGCAGCCTAGACCACCCACCGAGTGCTCCTGCCTGCAGAGCGCTCTGTGCATGTGTTTTGTGTGTGTGCGGGAGCAGCAGCCGTGACGACCAGGGAGACTCAGCCTCATCCTGGCCGCTGGACTTGGGCAGAGGGAGTAGGGTCACTGATGACCAGGGGCAGGGATGCTGCAGGCTGGCAGGTGCACTCTGGAAGCTGGCCCAGGGCCAGCAGTGGTTCTCTGTCTGCAGAGCTCCCAGCTTCCCAGGGCAATGCCAAGTGCTGGCTGGGCCCAGGAAGCCTCTGGCCACTGCCTAAGCCCAGACAAATGCTGTCTGTTGCTCAATGCCAGCCTGGCCAGGGCTTGACCCTGAGCAGCCCTAAGGGGACATTAAGAGCTGATCCATAGAGTTCTGTCCTCTCTCTCCCCTCCCCACCTCCATCTTCCAGGTGTCACAGTTACTCCCCTTGCTCCCCTGGGACTGGGACACCCCTGTCTAACTAGTCAGTAAACTGGATTGAGGAGAAGGATAAAGACCCCCACTTTGGAGAAAGGCCCTGCTGCCCGTAAGAGGGTGGAGACCTCTGTGCCCCCAGGGCTGGCCTGAGGACTTTGCCTGGGCCTCTACTGAGCTTGTCCCAGTGCATTACCTGAGCCCTTCCACAGGGGAATGGACAAAAGCCTTCTGCCAGGTGCACCCCCAGTGGAGATCCTTGGGATGCCCACTGCTGTGGCCTGGGACACCTAGGAAGGCCTGCAGGGCAGTTTATTCCCTGAGTGCTCAGTGCACTCTACCCAGCACCTGGTCAGTGATGGTGGTGGAGTGGTGGAGGGGGTGATTGATGGTGGTGGTATGTGGTTATGTAAGTGGTGGTGGTGGAGGTGGTGTGGTTGGAGATGATGGTGGAGGAGGTGTGGTCGTTATGGGTGGTGGTGGAGGTGGTGTGGTTGTTGTTGGTAGTAGAGGTGGTGTGGTGGTTGGTGGTGGAGGTGGTGTGGTGGTTGGTGGTGGAGGTGGTGTGGTCATTATTGGTGGTGGTGGAGGTGGTGTGGTTGTTGTTGGTAGTAGAGGTGGTGTGGTGGTTGGTGGTGGAGGAGATGTGGTTGGTGGTGGAGGAGGTGTGGTCATTATTGGTGGTGGTGGAGGTGGTGTGGTTGTTGTTGGTAGTAGAGGTGGTGTGGTGGTTGGTGGTGGAGGTGGTGTGGTGGTTGGTGGTGGTGGAGGAGGTGTGGTTGGTGGTGGAGGAGGTGTGGTCATTATTGGTGGTGGTGGAGGTGGTGTGGTTGTTGTTGGTAGTAGAGGTGGTGTGGTGGTTGGTGGTGGAGGTGGTGTGGTGGTTGGTGGTGGTGGAGGAGGTGTGGTTGGTGGTGGAGGAGGTGTGGTCATTATTGGTGGTGGTGGAGGTGGTGTGGTTGTTGTTGGTAGTAGAGGTGGTGTGGTGGTTGGTGGTGGAGGTGGTGTGGTGGTTGGTGGTGGTGGAGGAGGTGTGGTTGGTGGTGGAGGTGGTGTGGTTGTTATTGGTGGTGGTGGAGGAGGTGTGGTTATTGGTGGTGGTGGAGGTGGTGTGGTTGTTGTTGGTAGAGGAGGTGTGGGTTGTTGGTGGTTGTGGAGGAGGTGGTATGGTTGTTGGAGGTGGTGTGGTTGTTGGTGGTGGAGAAGGTATGGTTGTTGGTGGTGACTGTGGTGGGGGTGGTGTTGGTGGCGACGGTGGTGGAGGTAGAAGTGGTGGTGGTGGTTGGTGGTGCAGGTGCTCTTGTTGGTGACACTGGTGGAGGTAGTGTGGTTGTTGATGGTGGTGGGGGTGGCAGTGGTGACAGTGGTGGAGGTGGTGTTGTAGGTGGTGGAGGTGGTGTGGTAGGTGGTGGAGGTGGCGTGGTTGGTGGTGACAGTGGTGGAGGTGGCGTGGTTGGTGGTGGTGGTGCAGGTGGCGTGGTGACGGTGGTGGAGGTAGTGTGGTTGGTGGTGGTGGAGGTGGTGTGGTTGTTGTTGGTTGGTGGTGACAGTGGTGGAGGTAGCGTGGTTGGTGGTGGTGGAGGTGCTCTTGTTGGTGACACTGGTGGAGGTAGTGTGGTTGTTGATGGTGGTGGGGGTGGCAGTGGTGACAGTGGTGGAGGTGGTGTTGGTGGTGACGGTGGTGGAGGTACAAGTGGTGGTGGTGGTGACGGTGCAGGTGTTCTTGGTGGTGACAGTGGTGGAGGTGGCGTGGTTGTTGGTGGTGGTTGTTGGTGGTGGTGCAGGTGGCGTGGTGACAGTGGTGGAGGTACAAGTGGTGGTGGTGGTGACGGTGCAGGTGTTCTTGGTGGTGACACTGGTGGAGGTAGGGTGGTTGTTGATGGTGGTGGAGGTGGCGTGGTTGGTGGTGACAGTGGTGGAGGTGGTTGTTGATGGTGGTGGAGGTGGCGTGGTTGGTGGTGGTGGTTGGTGGTGGTGGTGCAGTGGCGTGGTGACAGTGGTGGAGGTAGAAGTGGTGGTGGTGGTGACGGTGCAGGTGTTCTTGTTAGTGACACTGGTGGAGGTGGTGTGGTGGTTGTTGGTGGTGGAGGTGGCGGCGGTGACAGTGGTGGAGGTGTTGTTGGTGGTTGTTGGTGACACTGGTGGTGCTGGTATAGGCAGCAAAGGCTTTACAGTCCCAGGAGGGTGTCAGTCCTAGGGCCCCTGAGGGAGCGCTCCTCCTCTGACTTGGAAATAGAAGGCAAGCCCCGGGGGATCTTGGGGCCTGTGGAGGAGGGTCCTGGGTGGTGCTGCCCTGCCCTGCCCAAAGCGCACCTGGAACCACTGCCCAGACTCACTCTGCCTCTGTGTCCACAGCCAGCAGCCGTCTGATGGGGCATTCTCCGGCCTCCTCTTTCATGGGCAGCTTCCTCACCAGCAGCCTGGGCTCTGCAGCTGCCGCGCACCCTGGCGGCGCCCCCTCCGCCCCCTCCGAGCAGGCCTACCGAGGCTCCCACCCCGCCCCGGCCCAGGTCTGGTTCTCTCACTCCCATGAGGGTAAGTCCTGGGCCCCCAGCAGCACCCGGGAGCCCGGCTGGTGGAGGCTGCCTCCCGCCAAGGAAGCCCCTTGGGGAGGTGGTAATTGGTTGGAAAGGGGGGTGGCCCTGCTAGGCACCGGTCCTGGCCAGATGTGTGTTCCAGATGGGCAGAGAGGGAGAGGTGGGGGCTGGCCAGGGAGGCTCCAGAGCTGAGGAAATGTGCAAGGCAGCTGGGCGGCTGGACGGGGCTGTGCCCTCCGCCGTGGCTACACCCCACTCCTCAGACTTGCGGAGGTGTGGGCTCCAGATGTGCCAGCTGGGAGGGAGGGGCAGGGAGGAGAGAGTTGTCAGCAGGCACGGGCTGCCCCCCGGGGCCCTGCTGAGGACAAAGAGCCCCTTCCAGGCCAGCAGCCTCCCGGCTCTGGGCCCGCAGTCGGTGCCTGGTGAGTACCTGTGGCTCTCAGACACTCTGCTGGCGGGAGGGCCCCTGGAAGCCTGCTAGGACCCCGGGGCTCCCTAGGCCTTTCCAGGGTGGGGTGTGCCTGACCTCGTTCCCCAGGGTCTGCCTCACACCTTGTTGTGCCGTGGCCCTGGGCCCCACTGTCCCCCACCCAGGAGTACTTGGTGTCCACTCAGCTACGCCTTCCGCCGCAGCATGGGAAGGGTTAAGCCCCCTGGCTGGCACGCGGGAGGTAATTGCAGTTGGCAGCGGGCACGCAGGGCTCTTGCTCCTGGCACGGGCACTGCCGTAACTCAATGACTGCTGCGCTTGGGCCTCGTGTTTACAGAGCGCTGCGGACCCACACATCGCGCCGCCGCCCGCCTGTGTTCCAGGCAGGGAGATTAGCGCCCGGCACTGCTGGAAGCCAGAGAAACCTCTCTTTGTGCGACAAGAAAGGGGCTGTTTTCCAAACAGGACAGGTGACGAGTGAGGGACAGTTGTTAAAATAATCTGGGCTTTAGGCACCGCTCGGAGTGCACATGTTGGGCAGGCGATAAGGAGCAGCTCCCTTCTCGGGTGGAGGAGAGGCCAGAGGGGTCCTGAGGACCAAGTGGGCACAATCGTGTCCTTGGCCAAACCTCACCGGCACTCCTGCTTCCAGCCCTGGCTATCCCAGCAGCCTCCTGAGGGGACGCCAGACTGCCTGGCCAGGCGGAGGCCCAGGCTCTGCAGGCATCATTCATCCCAGCCCCCCACCCACCCACCCCTCTCCTTCCAGCTTTTTTGTCTGCTGGGCATCTCCTGGCCACAGCATCCGGCTCCCAGGATGACTGTGGGAGGGAAAAGGGTGAGAGAGCGAGCAGGCAGGGACCCCTCCACAGAACCAGGGCCACTGAGGCACGTGGGCACTCCCTGTCCAGTGTTTCCCCTCCCCACTCCAACAACATCCCCTGGCCCAGGAGGGGGCAGCCCACCCAGGCCCTGCACTGGGGGCAGGTATTCCGCCTCCTCTCCATCCCACCCCTGGAACCCTACCAGCAGGGAGGCCGTTGGTGGGTAGCACCACCTCTCCTGAGCCCCCTTCTGTCCCTGGGGGTGTTCAGAGCGGGGTGGTGGCAGCCTTCAGATGGCGCCCATAACGGCCGCGCTCACTTCCCATGTGCCAACGGCTGAGGCTGGGGCTGCCGGGCAAACCCCCACACTCAGCCCCGCCGTGGGCCCATCCTCAGCAGCACCCCCTGTCCCGCCCCAGTCCAGGGCATCCACCTGGGGACGGCCAGTACTCCAGCACTACCCCGAGGAGCTCAGGCCCTTGGCTTCTGGGCTTTGGCCTGCACCGGGCCCTCCACCTGCCCCTCAAGGTCTGAGTCCTGAGCGGCAGCTCCTCCGTGTCACAGACCCGACCCCGCTACACCAAGAAGGCTCTGTCTCAGACCAGCAGCCCCCCCCCCAACGGAGGGGTCCCCCCCAGGCTGCCTCTAAGGTTCCGTCTCCACCATCAGCATGGTCAGGGCGAGCTCAGGGGGGTTCCCACCAGGAGAAGCAGGATGTGCCCCGAGCTGCCCCCCGGGCTCCAGAGCACCAGGCAGGGCTGCAGACTGGCATGGGGTAGGCGGTCGTCCTGCCAGGTTCTGCTTGAGAACAGGACAGGGGAGAGTCCTGGTCATCCGGGGATCTTATGTAGACCTTTCAGGCCGTGCCTTGGTGTGCCCTCTCCGTGTCCCCCTTCTGCCTTCAGTGAAGCTCCCAGCCTCGGGATCTCCTCCCTGTGGGGGTTCCCCTGCCCTCTGCTCCCCAAGAGCCACGTGGTGCAGGCGGCTGTGAGCTGCTCTGGGAGGCAGAGGCCGGCGGGCGGGGCCAGCGAGTGGCAGTCTGGCTGGCTGCCCTGGCGGCACGCCTGGCTGCTAGTTTGACTGGGTGCCAGCTGGCTCCCGCGTGCAGGGGCCTGTTTCTCAGCCGTGTGTGTTCAGGAGGGCGGGGGGCAAGGCGGGCAGGGGGCACGCGACTCTGCCGAAGAGCAGGGGCTGGCCAGCGCAGTGGGCTGCCTGGGCGGTCTGCTCTGAGGCCTGGCCTGGCCCCCACTTCCTTCCATGGCCCCCAGGACAGGCAGGGAGCAGGTGCCAGCAAACAGTGCACCCTGCCCTCTCTGGCCCTGGGGTCTCTGTCAAGGGCAGGAAGCCAGGGAGAGCCAGGCAAGTGGGACCCTGGGGGTAGCCTCAGGTGCCCCCTACTCTAGGCCGGGGGCCCTCAGCCAGCCGGAAGACCCCCCCACGCCATCTGCAGGGCAGCTGCTAGAGCGGGGGCCGGGGCTTCCTGTGTCCCTGGAACAGCTGGGGGTGCAGGGAGACACCCCGTGGTTGAAGGAGCCGCCCCAGAACATCTGGCCTGGGGCAGAGCCCGCTGGTTCAGCCCCCAGGCCTCCTGTCCCCACAGATCACTCAAGACCAGGGTTTTCACAGAGGTGGACGGCTCTGGGCTTGGGCCGGGGCGGGTAGCGGAACTGGCCGGAGGCAGGGGCGAGCCCTGTCCGCAGCCTGTGCTGGGCGGGTCAGAGCGGGTGTGGGTGCAGCACAGCTGGCCCTATTGTCAGTGAGTCCCTCCCGCCCTGCCCACCGCCTGCCTGGGACCACCCACGGGCCATGAAAGGAGATTCTGTTCCTGGGGGTGCTGGGGGCAGGAACCAAGGAGCTCCACACCAGGCCACTCACGGTCTCTCGTGCCACCTGGAGGGGGCCATGGGCACATGCCAGTGCTGGCTGTCGCCTCTTGGTCGAACCACCCCTGCCCGAGTGGCCCCTTCTCCACAGGCGCCTGGCCAGGTTCCAGCGGGGGCAGGGGCCACAGGCAGAAGCCAACGAGCGTGCCCCGTTGTTCCGGATCCCACAGCCTCCTGCATCCTGCCAGCTGTCCCTCTGTCCCCTCTGTCCCCTCTGAGGCCTCAGGACTTGCCAGGACTTTGGGAGTGAGTGGGTTCCAGAGCATGTCTTTGAGAGAGACAGAGGTCCACCAATGTCCTCCCACCTTGGTGGGCCAGAGTTTCCTGTGGCCTCTTGCACCGCGCCTGGAGGGGCACGCTGATGGCTGCCCCTGCTCGGGCCCTTCTTCTCCGGAGCAGCCTTCCTCTCTTGCTTGCTTCCTCCATGTGAAAATGTCCCCTCGCCCCAGCCCCTCCTTGTCCCTGCAACCCCAGCCCATGCCCACAGGGAGGGCCTGGCCAGTTGGGGAAGGTGGCCACTGGGAGCTCTGGGGAGAGCGAGGGTAGAGGGGCACGGGGAGCTCCCCCCACACCCTCTGGGGTCTCTCTTGGCCTTCTGTGGCAGGCCTCCAGACCCCCGCCTGTGCCTGCAGCCCCTCCTGGTGTCTGGTCCCAGAGCCCGAGTCTTGGCCCGGTCTCTGGTGTGGAGGTTGCTCTGGGCCCAGGAAGCCCACACATGGCCCCTGCCCACACCTGGGCAGTCACACGGTCTCAGGGCCCCTTGCAGAGCAGATGTTTAAGGGAGGGGTCTTCACAGCCTGGGGGACACATTGGACTAAAGTCTCAGTTTCCCTCTGTGGACCCAGGGGTCAGAACAGCCATTCAGACGGCTTGACACGCAGCCAGGGCCAGCGGGCAGTGCAGTCCTTCCCTCTTGTGGTGGCTGTCGTTTGTAGGGTGTCAGCCCTGGTCACCAAGTCTCCCTGGGTTGGTATCCTTGGGTCTGAGGGAGGGTCTCCCCAGAAGTGCACCTGTACAGTGCACACTGGCCAGCAGGTCCCAGGTGTGAGGCCTGTGGTCATCGAGGACGGAGTGGAAGGCGGATGGCGGAGCTGCCGTCTGGGATGCTGCTCAGAGTTGGGGGCCCTTACCCGGGTTGCTCTTGGCTCCAATCTTTGAGGACTCTTAGTTGCCCTCCCCAGCCTGAAGTGGTGGTCCTGGACCCCAGCTCTGCCAACCCAGTTGGCCTGTGCTGCTCTCGGGCCTGAGGCTGGGGACTCAGGATCCTGGGCAGCCTGCCGCTGCTGTTGTCCCAGAGGTGCCCACCCATGCCGGCCTGGCTCCTTCCCCTGGCGCTTACCGTTCCTCAGCCCCAGCAGCCCAGCAGCAGGGTGCTACAACCCCAAGGGGTCTCAGGTGGCCCCCAACACCAGAGGCTGGCCTTTGACCTCTCCTGGGGGTCTGACCACCTGGGCGAGGGGACCTGGGGAGGAGCTGCTCCAGGGCCATCCACAGGCGCTAACAAGTGGATGGCCAGCAGCTTGCAGGCTCGCTGCCCTAGCCCGCCTGCTGGTCAGCTGTGCTGCCTGTGAAGACAGCCTCAGCCTCCTCCTGACCCCATGCCGTCGTTGAACAGACTGCAGGGACGCGCACTGTGACCTGGGGTAGGTGGGAGGTCGCTGGGAGAGGGCCAGCCCTGAGGTAGCATGGGACCCTGAAACACGTGGCAGAATCCTGAGTGACAGAAAGACCCTGCCAAGTCGCAAGAAACAGGGGCCATTGCCCAGGTTGCCTGGGTTTCCACAGGGACCGGGGCAGCTCCCCCAGGCCCACCTGCCCCTTCTGGGTGGTCATCAGGGGCCCCGACCCCAAGCCACCCCACCTGCCTTCCCCAGCTGCCCTCCTGCCCTTCTGTCCTTCAGCCTCTTCTCCCCTGGGCCTCTGTGTCCCGGGCCTGGGCCCTGGCCTCGCAGCGTGCAGGAGCAGACAGGTCAGGATAGGTGTCCTCAGGGACACCTCCACTGCCCCTCCAGGCTCCTTCCCCAAGATAGCCGGGGACGCCAAGGTGGCGGGGGCGGCAGGCTTGCCACCATTCCTCTGGGGAGGGTGGCTCAGGGAGGGAGCCCTGGGCCTTGACCAGCAGCTCCGGCGCGAGCACGGGCCCGACGGTGTGGCCCTCCACTCCTGTGCCACCCCACTGGGGGCACGGTCTCCTGAGTTGTCTCCCTGCCCGGCCACCCCAGCCTCCCGCCCGCCTTGTCTCTGGTCTCCGAGCAGCTGCTCTGATTCACAAAAATCGTTTTTATTTCTTCCTCAGTTCAGAGGATATACAGTGTTTTGGGGAAAAGAAAAGGGCTTTTCTCACGGGGCAGGACAGACCTCTTCTCCCTGTCCCTCTCGTCCCCCGCCCTGGGGCTCCCTGCCCAGCCCCAGCTTTTCTCCTTCCTGCCCTGACACCCCTTCCTCCTCCCCTTTACCCCAGTTCCCATCTGGGTCCTCAGGTTGGGGCCTGAGGCAGGCTAGAGGTGGCCAGGCCCCCGCTCCCTGGCCTGGACACCTCCAGCCGAGGGAGGCCCAGAAGTGGAGGGAGGCACGGGGCCAGCCACCCTCACACTGCCCCCACAGGCCTGGGCAGGAAGGAGCCTGCTCCTGGCCAGCTGAGAGCTACTCCCCAGAGGAGAGAGAGGAGAGAGCAGCGGTCGGCCAGACCCCCCAGGGGCACAGGGAGGTCCACGCCTGGGAAACTGTCTGAGAAGGAGGAATTTACAGACTTCTGTTTACCAGAACGAGGCCGTAAAGCATTTAACAGCAGCCAATTACGGGGGGGACAGCTGTGCTGGCTTAACCAGCCCCCCAGGCCCTGCCCTGCTGCTCGTCCACTCCCACCCGTCCTGAGCTCTGTCAAGCCTTCCAGGGGCTGAGCTTAATCTGGGAAACATCTGCTGCAGATGTGTCCCCCACAGCAGGACGGCAGGCCAGCCCTCCAGCCTTAGCTTGTCCTCAGCAGTCCTGGTGGCTGCAGGGCCAGGCCAGGGGTGGGGCGCGGTCCCCAGGTCCTGTGCTCCCCGACCTCCCTCAGCAGCCTCCAAGACAGGGTTCACCTGGACCCACGGAGTCAGAGAATGGCCAGGGCATCACCAGGGCTGGGTCCCACCTGCTACTGCCGAGTGCCCGACGGGCACGGTGCCCGTGGGCGTGGGGGCCACAGACAGGGCAGCCTTGCTCCTGTTGGTCCTGGAGTGCCCCGTCTTACCTGGACATGCCACCAGCTCTGCCACCAAGGCCCTGACCCTCCCTGTCCCGCCATAGCCCACCCTCCTGGCTTGGCCACTCCTTGGCCTCAGCCTGCACAGGGCTGCCTCTTGGCCTCTTCCTGATGCTCAGGTGGGCTTCCCGGCTGCCAGCCATTCAGAGATTCCCCAGTACTGAGATGGAACGTCCAGGCCGTGCTGGCCTCCATCAGCCCCAACAGCCAGGTAGCTCAGCCTCTGGCAGGGCAGATGCCCCAGCCTTCTGAGGATGTGGGGACTGACATGGGACTGGAGAGCTGTCCTGCAGTTCTGACTTCCGACACAGTGTTTCTGAGTGTTCTGTGGAGCCTCAGCCCACGAGTTGTTAAAGGAGTCTGCTAAACAGCAGTGGGTGCTATGATAGAAGAAGATCAGGAGCCAGGGGCAGTGGGTCACGCCTGCACCCACCTACCCGGGAGGCAGGAGGATCCCAAGTTCAAGACCAACCTCAGCAACTTAGTGAGGCCCTGTCTCAAAAAGTGGAAGAAGCCATGGGGTGTAGCTCCGTGGCAGAGCACCCCTGGGTTCCATGCCCAGTACCAAAACAAAAATTTAAATGATTTTTTAAAAAAATGATCTGGGGCGGGGGGCGCTGGGGATGTGGCTCAAATGGTAGCTCGCTCACCTAGCATGCATGAGGCACTGGGTTCAATTCTCAGAATAAATAAAGATATTGTGTCCACCTAAAACTGAAAAATAGATATTTTTAAAAAATGTTCTGGGGTAGTTCAGTGGTAGAGGGCCCTTGGGTTCCCAGTACCAGGAAAAAAACAGACAGAAATAAAGTCGGGAAACAAAGCAAGGTCAAGTGAAGCCGCTGCTACAGGACTTGTCAGTGACTTCACACCCAGAGGGGGTCCTGGTGCCTGGGTCCCTGGGGCATGTGGCTCAGGGCACCCTTTTAACTAGTGGGTGGCAGAATCCTGAGTGACAGAAAGACCGTGTATACCTGGAACAGGTGTCCAAACACTCACCTGGGAGGGGCCTGTAGGGCCAGCACAGCCTCCTCTCTTCTCCCTGCCCCTCCAGGGAAATCCCAGCCGCTCCTGCTCCTGCCACCTTCCAGAGCAGCCCGAGAAGCCAGGCAGTGCGGGGAAGCTCTTGAGAACATGGGGGCCCAAGAGACACCCCCTTGGGTCCTGCCCTCCGTGGGGAGAGTTCAGTGTTGAGAGTGAGGCAGAGCCCGCCCTCCCGGGGCAGCGCTTCTGTAGCGTGGGAGGAGCCGCTGGCAGGGTGTGTGGGGCTGGCGCTCCAAGCATTCTGCTCACACTCTGCCCAGGGCTCCCCTGGCCTCCGCCTGCAGGGCCACCTCCAAGAAGCCGAGGCTCACAGCAGGCTCCAGGGCCTCTGCCTGAGCCTCCTGGGAATGGCCTCATGGCCAGCCCTCTGACTCCACGCTGAGGACATCCAGTCCAGCATGGGAGACAGACCCAGCCTGGTCTGCTTCAGGAACCCCCACTCGCCGTGTAACAAACAGCATCAGCGTCTGGTCAGGGAAAGCTGGACACCTGGCCCTGGGGCATGAGCCAGGCTGGAGGAGACCTAGACCCCAGTCCTAGAGGCTGCCAAGGTGACGGCAGTGGGCAGGGAGAGCTGGGCAGGGGCCTGGTGGGTATGAGTCTGACGAATGCCACACAGCCCAGGTCCCCTGTGTCCCCTGCGGTCCTGGAAGGACCAGCCATAAGCAGACATTCCTGATGACTGCTGGTGGCTCTGGGCATCCAGCTCTGGGTCTTTCCAAAGGAGCTTGGGGAGGACACCCCAGGCCGGTGCTCAGTACTGTCTCCCCTGCAGGCTGGGACCTCATCTGTGTGGGAGGGTAGAGTATGTGTCCCAGGTGAACAGAGCCGCCCGAGGCCCAAGGCCAGCAGGGTGGGACGGCTGCAGCTGTGGCTAGCTTCCTGTGCTTGGGCAGGGGCAATCCCTCAGAATGTCGGTTCTTAGTGGGCTGGACCCCTCAGGCCAGGGGTGATTCAAAGTCCCCAGGTAGAGCTGGGTTCTTCTGGGGTCAGTGCTGTTGCTACTGGGACCAGCTCCCCTGGTAGACGGCAGGACATGAAGAGGTGGGCCGGTTGGACAGTTCCCTCCTGTGGAGACACCTGTGCACCACCCAGCCATGTGGGTTGCCCAGAGGGCTCTGGCGCAGCAGAGCTGGTCCCCAGACTACCTGCCGGGACTGGCCCTGGCTCTCCCTCAACTAGGAGCTCTGCGGGCGTCTGGCCCCCTCCTGAGTGTGTTGCCCTGCCCGGAAGCTCCTGCAGCACCCAGTGCTCCTGGAAGAGAAGCAGAGGCGCCCTTCTCCAGCCTCCCCCTCCCCAGCCCATCAGCAATTCAGTTTGTGTGCGCGGGAGGACGGGCGTGCGTGGAGTCAGAGCTAACAAGATGTATGGATGGGTGGGTTCCCACGGGCAGCTGTGTGCAGGGCTCTGCAGGGGGTTGCTCCTGGGTCGCCCACGGGCATCTCGCCTCTCTGAGGTCAGTGCGGTGTGGACCAGGGGTCCAGGTGCTGCCTCTCCAGCCAGGGCCTTTGCCTCTCTAGCTCCAGCATACCCCAGGTTTTCGGGGAGTCTGGCATCCACCTTCCTACCCGTGAGCCACTTGGATCACCATGGAAACAGCAATGTTCTCTACGGGCAGCATCGTTTCTATGGAACCCAAAAAGGCAAGTGGCACGGGGGGCCTAGCATGGGGTGCAGGGCATCCCAAGGGGTGGGCGGTGGCAAGCTTCCAGGCACACACAGGCAGCCAGCCCAGGGGTGCCCTCAGGAGGCATCCAGCCTAGCCGGGCCCCTGGAGCGGGTAAACCCTGGGTCTAGGAGCACCAGCAGGGGCAGGTGGGGTTCCCAGGCTGGGGCGCACGGGGAGAGTCAGCAGGCTCAGCTCAGCTCCCGGGAAGCAACTGTGGGGCTTGGCTGCCACCTCCGACATACCTGGCTGTGCCCTTCAGTCTCCGCCAGCTGTGGGGACCCAAGGTAGCTCAGAGGAGGATGTCCTCAGTGAGGGACAGGGGAGCCCATAGAAGCCTGCATTGCCCCACTCACTTGCAGGGCCTAGGCTAGACCAGGGCTGCTGACAGTGGCCACTGGGTAAGGTCAGAGCAGAGCCGTGGCCTGTGGACAGAAGATGGGCTGCCTACCCTGTGGCAGCAGATGTCACCAAAGAGGGCTGCTGAGTTTGGGTCTTTGCTGGCAAGACAGAGCCAGTGGACCCTGGGTATTACAAAGGGCAGGCACAGCTCAGGCAGGGACCACAAATCAGGAGCCTGCAGGAGAGGGGGCCTGGCCAGAGGGGGCAGGGCAGGTCCGGTCCAGAGGCTTCACCCCCTGTCTCCAGGTTGAGGTTTCTGGAGGGCCATTTCCTTTACATTTAGGACCCCCACCCCCCCGCCACCAGCGCCATGGGCACCAGATTGGTCCCTGGAGCCTGGGCAGGTGTTGGGTTAGTGGCCACCTTTAAAATGACCTACGTGTGATAGGACTTGAGTGCAAATGTGGAGTCCCACAGGGCTGGAGTCTGTGATATCAGGAATGGGTTGGGTCAGGGAAGGGCAGAGGGTCTCAGATGACCCCAGTTCCTGGCCCAGGCTGTGGGAGGTGACTTCAGCTTAGATATAGAGAGCCTGGGTGCTGGGTCACTGGACACTCATGGCCCATCAGTGTTGAGGCAGCCCGTCCACAGAGGACAGGCACAGTTGACCACGTCCCTGGGGAGCCCCAGTGGCCTGGGAGGTGTCTGGTCAACCAAGGGTGCAGAGAGAGCCTCCTGCTGCCCCTCAGGACCTTCTTGCCACAGACCCCAGACTCAGGGAGAGTCCTGCTTGTCTGGACTCCGTCCAAACAACTGTGGGCACCTGCAGACTGACTAGGGCCCAGAGGATCTGGCCACGCCTGAGGGGGCTGTTCTGTGGGCAGCAGAGCCGGCCAGCTCCCCCGTGCTCCTACCAGCTCCTGGGGGACTGCAGCTGTTTTGACAAGAGTCTGTTAGGGGCAGGCAGGTGTCTGGTCTCAGCCCCAGAAGCCCCACTCCTGAGCCAGGGCCCAGGGACTCCAGGGGCAGTGGGCCAGCTGATGTGGAGGTGGCCACTGGTCTCCGGAATTTCACAATGTTGTGGTGGAGCCTCATCCAAAGGATGGTGTTAGGCTTTGGAACCTGAGCTGATCAGGTCTCTCCTGGGCCACCCTCTTCCCCTTGTTTCCAATTAGCAGGAAACTGGCAGGCCTTGAGTGACCGAGGCCTTGAGTGACCGAGGACGGGTTGGCGAGTCCCGACCCTTTCTTTTGTTTCCCCTTCTGTCTGTGCCTCAGCTCAGGGCTTCACCCTGCCGCCCACCCACCCAGCTGGGCCGGGGAAGGGGCAGCCCCCAGGGTCCCTCAGAGGCAGAGGTCTGGCCCAGGTTGCTGGGCATGGCCCCAGGGTTGGTCAAGAGAGGAAGGAGCACACTCTACCTGGACAGGGTTTGCCCCAGGCCCAGAGGCCCCAGCTGGGCAGCGAGTCCATGGACCACAGAGGAGCCTGGCACTACGGCCAGACTGGCTGGGCCCCAATCTGGGGGTGGGTGGATGCGGGGGCCACTTTCCTTCCTCCCAGTTATAACCTGCTTCAGCCCTCCTCACCCATGTCCACCAGCCCCAGGGATGTAGCGAGCTGTCCAGGGGCCAGGCGGCTCCCCCACCCAGCCCATCCTGCCTTCTTACACCCTCAGCCTTGCTCCTCCCAGGATACACGGCACTTGGGGACACTTGGGGGCTGCAGGCATGCTAGCACACAGGGCCACCCACAGTGCTAGACCCTGGGCTGCAAGGGCACCCTCTCCCCTGGTGCCTGCCCGAAGCTCACCCTGCGTTGTGCTCCCCCAGGGCTTGGGGCTTGTTTCCCTACACCTACCCAGGGCCACTCACTGTCCTGGAGACTCGCCCTCCTTCGACCCACCCCCACTCTGAAAGTCTCCAGGGCACAGGGTCGGGCAGACAGGAGACGGGGGGCGGGCCCTGCCGGGGCAGCTCTAGAGTGCTGGGCCTGAGTGGGCAGAGCCAGGAGTCATGCCTAGTGGGGAGAGGGCTTCGGTTTGAGGAGAGACTGTGGAGGTGGCTGGTGGAGACGGCTGAGCAGCTCTGAATGTGCTTAGGCCACTGGTCTGTACACTCAGAAGGCGAATCTCATTATTTATTTTCTCCACGAGTTTTTAAAAAGTGGAGGCAGAAACCTTCCTGCAGGGTGACCTTGATGGGTGCCAGGGGGACCAAGGGACTCCTGCAGCTGGCGTCTTGGGGAGTCTGGGTCCCTACACCGCTGACCTCGGCTCCTTCTGCTCGCAGATAACTTCTACCTGCGCAACTTGCCCCCCCAGCCCACGCTCCTGCCCTCCAACCACAGCTTCCCCGTGGCCCGCGCTGCTCCTGCCCACCCCTGTAGCCGAGAGCGGGGCGAGGCCGGCCCCCAGTCGAAGGGCCCCAGGGAGTTTGACCGCTTCCTCGCGTCGAAAGAGCTGGGCAAAGAGAAGGCCAGCAAGGCAGTGGAGGGCAGGGAGCGGCCAGTGGAGGAGGATGGCGGCAAAGAGCGGCACAAGCTGGTGCCACCCATGCCGGTGGACGGGCCCTGCAAGGAGGGCGGCCCCGTGCCCCGGGGTTCCTGTGAGGGCCGCCCCAAGCACCTCACCTCCTGCCTCCTCAACACCAAGGTGCTCAATGGTGACATGGGCAAGGCCGCACTGGCCAGCTGTGCTGGGGGCATGCTAGGCCGGCCCAGTGCAGGGGTGACAGCTTCCGGACGTGCCAAGGAGGTGGTGGGCCCCCCGGAGCCCGGGCCAGCCTTCAGCGAGTGCCTGGAGCGGCGACAGATGCTGCACCACGCGGTGTCCTACACGGTGCCCTCCGGCCTACCTACCGGGCCCCCCCCACCCCTCAGCACAGCTGCTGGGTCCTTTCCCTGCCTGCAGCTGCACACGGGCCCCGATGGGCTCTGCCCGCTGCAGGACAAAGTCTCCCGGGACCTAAAGGCCAGCGGGCCCACCTTCGTGCCTTCTGTGGGACACCTGGCCGACAAGAGCCGCCCCTTCCAGGCGGCCGAGGCCTGTGCTGTGGCAGGTGAAGGCAAGGACCGGCACCTGGATGGGGCCATGGTCCCCGACCACACTGCACCCTACGGAGTCTCCTACACTCACCTGAAGGCCGAGGGCAAGGGCGAGCGGCGGCCTGGGGGCTTCGAGGCGGCCCTCAATCCCCGGCTAAAGGGCCTGGAGTACCTCAGCACCCGCCCCGAGGCCTCCTTCCCTGGACTCCCCAAGGGTGGTCTGGACAGAAGCGGCTACTTTGAGTTGCCCGCCCCTTCGCAGGACTGTGCCCGGCCCAGTAATCAGGACCTGCTGGGTGGGAAGGCCGCCCAGGCCTGCTGCACTTTAGACAAAGCTGCCAACAAGGAGGCCCCCGCAGCACCCCCGGGGGCCCAGAAGGTGGCCCGGATCCGGCATCAGCAGCACTTGGCCTCCCCTGAGGTGGAGCAGGGAGCCAGCGGGGCTGAGGTCAAGCGCAAGTCCCTGGAACTGGCATCTTTGGGCTACAGCGGTCCCCACCTGCCCCCGTGGAGTGTCCAGGCTGGTCAGGGCACCACCATGCCCATCAGTGAAGAGCGCAAGGGCAGTGCCTACCTGGACCCCTTCGGCAGTGGCCTGCAGCAGGCGGCCCTCCTGTCCCAGGAGCTGCCTGCCCCGCCCGACGAGGTCTCCGCCATGAAGAACCTGCTCAAGTACAGCAGCCACGCGCTGGCTGTGGGCCAGAAGGCACCCTTCGTGGGTCTGGGCGGCCTCAAAGCCAGCTGTGTCCAGCAGGAGACAAAGTTCCCCGCCTCCAAGGGCCCAGGCGCAGTGGAGAGGCCCGACTGTGCCCGGAGCCGGGAACACGAGGCCGCACAGGCAGACGGGGAGGTGCGGCAGCCACCTGTGGGCATTGCGGTGGCCTTGGCCCGACAGAAGGACACAGTGAGTCGGCCGGAGACCACCTACAACACCAACAGCGGGCGGCAGGGCCGGGCCGCCCCCACCTTCAAAGGTATGGCCCTTCACAGGCCGGGAGACAACTGGCGAGCACCCAGGGTGTCCAAGGCAGCTGGCCCTGCCTCTGCCTGTGCGTCCGGTGGGCCCCCCACGCCCTCCCCTAGGAGGTCCTCCAAACCCCCGGAGCCGGGGAGCCCTCCCTTGGCGCCTCAGCTCCCCGCTCAACACAGGGCCGTGCCTGCCTCTGCCAGCAGGCCCTGGCTGCCCCAGCTCACCCTTCTGCCCTCCCTGTGCAGCTGCTGGGGGCCCTCGTGCCACACACGCCCTGGACCTGGAGGGCGAGGAGGAGAGGACTCGACTGTGTGATGACCGCCTGGGGCTGGCTGGCCGCGAGCTGCTGCTACAGTAAGAGCCAGGCTTGGTCCTGGCAGGGTGGGTGCCTCCCAGACGGGCTGGCCCGCTCAGAGCCCTCGAGGGAGAAGGGGCATGGTGGCCAGGACGTCAGCAGTGGCCTGGTCCTGAGCAGGGTCCCACACCCACCGGAGCCTTTCCTGGGGGGCTCTGCTCGCTCCCGCTGCCAACAGGGCCACTGCTGGGAATGGAGGCCTCTGGCACCAGGCCTAGAACCGGGGGCCACCTGTCACCTCCAACCTCCAGCTCCCTTCCAGGTTGATGGCCACAGGGTCAGGGAGCAGGGCAGGGTCAGCCAGGTGACAGGGCTGATGCTGGTGATCTTACAGGGACAACAAAGACCTCGTGGAATTTGCCCGGATTCACCCCTCAAGCGGCTGCCCTGGAGAACTGGCCCCCCACCTCGTGATGCAGGGTGGCCAGCTGGGTGGGGACCCAGCCCCCCATCCCCACCCCGCCCACCCCCCCTGGCTGCCCCGCACCCGCAGCCCCTCTTTATGGATGGGGGGACATTCCTATGGTCAGTGCTCTGAGGGCAAGTGGGGGCTGGCCTGGGGCTGGACCTCCAAAAGTGGGATGTCTGAGAGTGATATGGGCCCCCCGCTTATCCCATGACCTCTGCTCCCCAGGCCTCGGGCACCCTGCCCTGCACCAGAACCTGCCCCCTGGCTTCCCCACCTCTGTGCCCGGCTCGGTGCCCTCCGTGTTCCCCCTCCCCCAGGATGCCCCCACACAGCTCCTCATCCTGCCCTCGGAGCCCACGCCCCACGCCACCCCTCACGCGCTTGGTAAGGGCCTCCGGGGCCTGGCTGTTTGTACATGGGGCTGTTGGCAGAGGGCCTAGTCGGGGACAGTCTCTGGGGAGCAGGAGAGGGTGAGGCAGGTGCATGACAAGACCCAGGTGGGACTTTGAGGTGGATCATCTGGGAACTGGGTGGGCTGGGAGGACTGAGAGGGAGGGGAAGCAGCGGGGTAGGCCCTCCATGCTTGGCTGTGGCTGACTGCCCTCTGGCCCTGCCTACAGCTGAAGTCATGGACCAGGCCTCACTGTGGCCCCCCATGTACGGGAGCCGGGGCCCCACCTCCCACATGCAGCACCCAGGCCAGCTCCCTGTGTACTCCCGTTCTCAGCTGCTGCGGCAGCAGGAGATTTACGCCCTGCAGCAGCAGCAACAGCAGCAGCAGCAGCAGCAGCAGCAGCAACAGCAACAGCAGCAACAGCAGCAGCAGCAGCAGCAGCGGGCTGCCCAGGCCCTGGAGCTGCAGCGGGCTGCCCATTTCCAGGTACCACCTTGACGGCCACAGCCAGTGGGGACCCAGGGCAATTTTCCGCTCCCTATACCAGCTGGGATGCACAGGTGCAGAGGGGGCCACCTGGCTGACCCTCTTCCCCAACTCAACAGCGGAAGCCTGAGGACCACCACCTGGAGCTAGAAGAGCCCACCCAGGAGAAGGCCCTGAAGTCCACCCACAAGCCAGTTGCCTTAACCCCCATGGCCAAGAGCGGCCCCTCACCTGCCGCTGCAGGCCCGGTCAAGCTGCCGCCCTGCTGCCACTCACCCACCCTGAAGCCCCCTACCAGCTGTCCCACACCACCACCTTGCCCCAGCGCCCCCTGCACTTTATCCGTCTGCCCTGCCCGCAGCCCAGGGCCCAGCTCCAAGGTGCCCAGCACCGAAGACAAGAGTGGGGAGGGCCGGCGGGCCGGAGCCAACCTCACCACATTGGAACCAGGTGAGCTTGGGCAGCACCACCCTGGCCCAACCCTCCACCTGAGGCCACCCTCCTGGACAGGCAGAGCTGATTACAGGGTCTGCCTGTCACCAGCCCAAGCCCCCGTAGGGTGCAGGGGGATGCCACCTGCCCCTCCTTCCTCCTTCCTCTTCACCTTGCTCTGGACGGTCCCTAGAGAAGAAGCACACGGGTCCCCGCTGCCTCCCTCCCTACCCTTGGCAGTGGGGCTGGAGGAAGGTCGGGCCTGGGGGCCAGCACTGGGAGCTGATGAGGTGGCAGGGCCCTTGGGGATTCCAGACAGGACCTGTCCCCAGCCCTGAGCCTGGGCCTCAGCAAAGCTGGGCATCTCAGCCAACTGCGACCAGCGGCCCTGCTTGGGTCTGAGCAAGGAGGGCCTGTGCCCACCATTCCCCAGCCGCCACGTGGTTCTCTGGATCAGGCTGAGAACCGAGCTCTGGAAACCCGTGTGGGACATAAAACCCATCCCAGTTCCACAGTGAGGAGACTGAGCCCAAGAAGTTTTGTGTTGTTCTTACTGAGTTAGTGGGCGCCATGCCTCAGCGCCTGCCGGCTCTCTGTCTAGGGAGAGCCCTGATTCAGGCATCATGCTTAAACCCCTTCCTGGTTGGCCACACTGTACCCTCCAGAGATGCCCTGGGGCTCTCCTGCTGCCGCCCCCCCAGGCTGCTGTGCCCAGGCTCTGCCTCAGGCCCAGAGGGCTGGCAGGGACCCCCACTATGGCCGCCCCATCCTATGGCAGAGCCTCACCTCCTGCCCTGCCTCTCCTGACCTGTTCCCTCTTTCACAGACCTGCCTCCAGGATACCTGCGCCCCACACCTGGCATGGGCTTCTCGGCCTCCCTGCCCCCAGGAGGGCACTCATCTGACCTCCCGGACCCCGAAACTATGCAAACTGCCGCCCCAGGGGCTGAGCCTGAGCCTGTGAGGACGTTCCTGCCCAGGGAGCCACCCCCCTGCAGCCCCAGGGGCCTGGAGGAGTCTGGGCTGCGCTCAGGGGCCAGGGAGGCCACCCAGGACCTGGCCGCCACACCCCACCCCGCTGAGCGGGGACCCCCAGGGAAGGCCCAGGACCCCAGCCCACTTGAAGGGCTGCAAGAACTGCAATTTGGGGCCCTCCTCGAGGGAGGGGCCCCTGAGGCCACTGGCCAGGCTGATTCTACTCAGGGAAGGGCGCAAGAAGACAGGACCAGAGAGGAGGGGGTGCAGGGACCCCCACTAGGGGCCTCCCCTCAAGCCCTGCAGCAGCAAACAGGGAGCCCTGGTGCCCTGGAGGAGGACGAGGAGGGCCTGGGGCTTGCCCCGGAAGAGGCCCAGCTGCAGGAGGGAGGTGTGGAGGACTCCGAGGAGGACTGGGGGGCTCCCAGCTGCAGCCACCCACCCAGAGCACTGCTGGGGCTAGACGCCTTGGTGGCCGCCACTGTGGACCTGGGGGACCTGCCCAGCCTGAGCCTGCTGGACCCTCTCCCCCCCGCGACCTCTGGGCCCCCCAGCACCGCCACCCTGCCCCGTAGCTCAGGGATTCACGGAATCGCCCTGCTCAGCGAGCTGGCAGACCTGGAGACCCAGCGACAGAGCAGCCAGCAGGCCACGCAAGGTGAGCTCTGCCTGCAGCCTTCCCCCAGGGCCTGGAGCGGGCCCTTGGGACCAGGCCGCCCTCCATGTGGTCTCGGAGGAGGAGGGCAGCACTCTCTGTGCTGTCTGCATTTCCCATGGGGCACGGTAAGACCCAGGACGCGTGGGCAGATGGAGGCCTTGGGACAGGAAAGGGGCAGTCGGCTCCAACCTCCCCTCCACGGCACCCCCACCACTCAGCTCCACGGCTCCTGGCCCCCGGGCCTGGTGTGGCCAGTGGGAAACGTCAGCCTCTCTTCCCAGGCCCAGGGGACATAGCACCAAGGCGGGGGTCGGCTGGACCACCAGGTCTGAGCCTCCGGGCTGAGTCAGCAGGCATTCCTGCTCCAGGCAACCGCAGGACAAGGAGCCCCTGGGCTCACCAGCCACCCAGGGCCCGAGAGTGTGCAGGGCAGGGCGGTGGGCCAGCAGGGTGAGCTGGAGACTGCGGCCCGCTGCCAGGCTGGGCCTGACCACCTCAGATGCCCAAGGGCCAGCCTCCGCTTGGCAGGTCCCAGCTCTGCCCCCACCTTGTCAGGACCCCACATGGTCCCCTCCTGCCCCCAGGAGTCCAGTTCCTCTTCCGGCCAGAGCAGTGCCATCTTCCCCTTTGACCCCAGAGGAAGTCCCTCCGGTGGGGAGCACCCCAGCCTGGCTCGGGGCTGCAGGATGTCTGTAGGAAGGGCCTCACAAAGCCCTTGTTTTCCTGACGCACAAAGCTCCCCACGCCCCTGTGCCTCTTGTGCTGTGTGGGGATGGAGTGAGTGTCCCTGTAAAGCCGATTTCCCCCAAGGCCTCTGTCCCTCTTGGCGTGTGGCTGCAGGGAGGCCTGGCCTGGCAACCACTCTGGCTGTGACCTGGGCAGGGGAGCCGCTGTTGAGCAGCGCCAGGACACGCCTGCCCTGGAGGTGCACCCAGCAGCCCTTCCAGGGCCCTCTGCTCCTGCTGGAGTGGACTCCCAGCTGGACCCCCAGGGAGACCTCAGGGATGGCTTAAGGGGCACCAAGTGACTGTGGCGCACGTGTGCACTTGTGTGTGTACGTGTGTGCGCGCGCTGTGGCTGCCAGCTGGACCAGGGCCCATTCATTGAGTAAATACATGCAGAGCACGTGTTCTGCGTAGGAGGCCAAGTTTCGCAGACCAGCGCAGGCGCGGACTGTCAGGCCAGGTCTCCTGCAGTCGGGGTAGTGGAGTGCAGGCTGCCCGAGACACCCTGCAGCAGCCACACCCCCCCGCCCATCCCTTCGATGGGCTCTTCCCGAGCCATGTCCAGCAGTAACTGTTCCTTACAAGTGCAGTGACCACTTTGGCTGAAATGGACCTGATAAGTTTCCTTCTGCACCACAGAGCAGGGTTCAGAGGGACCAGTGGGGCCTGGACCCCGGGGAGACCCTGGGGTAGTTCAGGCCCCCTGCCTTCCGAGGCCTGCAGATCCGTCTGTGTGAGGCCAGTCAGGGCTACACACCTGTGGCCTTGAGGGCACCTGGAGAAAGCGCAGGGGAGGAGCAAAGAGGCTCTGGTGGCTCACAGTGACCCCAAGGGACAGGCAACCAGAGCTTGTGGCTGAAAGGGGCTTGTCGATGGACCTCTGCTACTGCCCACTGAGGGAAGTCCCCAACCCTCCTCCCTGCCAGTCTCAGGACCCTGGACTGTATGAGGCTGAGGGTTCCCTGTGGTGGAGACGGGCAGTGGCCTTGACTGTGTCTGGAGGTCTGGGTGTCCGGCAGCTGCCCCTCAGCAGGGCACAGCTGTGCCCTCCTGGAAGGTCTCCCTCGGCTGTGTTTGCTCTGACCCGCAGCGTGGGCCCCCCACCTGCCCCTTGCCATTCAGAGCTCTAGGTGGAGAGGCCCTGGGGACCCTGTGACAGCTCCTCTTGCCACACTCCTGTCTGCTCTGCTGACAGCAGCGTGGCTGGCAGGTTCTGTCTTTGCAGCCAACTACAATCCATTATGGCCTCTCTTTATTCTGATGACCAGATTGCCCAGGTTTGGCCGGAGGAGCCCTTTGGCCAGTTCCTGTGTGCTGTCAATGTGTCCCTGTCATTGATACTCATTGATTTATTTGTTTTTGGTACGAGATTGAACCCAGGGCTGCTGTACCACTGAGCCACATCCCCAGCCTTTTTATTTTCTATTTTGAGACAGGATCTTGCTAAGTTACTTAGCGTTTCTCTGAGTTGCTGAGGCTGGCCTTGAACTTGCAATCCTCCTGCCTTAGCCTCCCGGGCCACTGGGATGACAGGCGTGTGCCACCACACCTGGCTCCTGTCATTGCTTTCTGAAGTACCAAACATCCACCCCAGGCTGGGATCCCCATTTCCCCGGGAGCCCAGGGCCCTTCACTGGGGAGTACCCCACGGTCCAGGTGTTGACAGTGGTTCTTGCCACAGGGCTGCTGCTGTTCCCAGCTGCCCGCAGAGGACACCATGGCTCCAGTGACCCCCCAGGGCCTCCTGATTTTCTCACCTTACCCCCCGTGGATGTCCCTCTAGGGCAACCTGTGTGTGCGCCACTGTCCATCCCTCCTGCTCCCCGTGGCTACTCCAGGCCTCTCCCCTAAGTGGACACCACCAGCTCAAGCTCTGACTGCACACTGGACTGTCCCTCCCTGGCCCCGACTCCAGGGTTTCCCCTGTCCCACTGTCACTGGTGAGGTAACCTGTGACACCCAGCTCGGCCCCCACCCACTCTGGTCCCCAGGTGAACCTCTATGCCTTCTCCCTCACTGTGGTCAGGCATGCCCACTGCTGCCTACCCCGGGGCCAGAGATTGCAGTCTCCTCTGCCAGGTGGGCTGGGAGGAAGGGCCGGGCCCAGCCCAGCCTGCCTCGGGGCCTGGAGAGGTGCAGGGAGCGCTGGGGGCAGGACTGGAGGAACTGTGGGGGCCTCCAGGAAGAGAGACAGGGCAGGAAGCTGTACCCTGCCCGGGCCAGGGCCTGCTCGGTCCCCCGGAAGCCCCCACCAGGCCTGGCCACCCTGTTCACGAGGAATGGGGGAATTGCCATGACCGCCACCCATGACCGCCACCACCCTGCAGCCGCTCCTGGGGCCTCCGTCAAGCTGGCAGGAGGGTGGGCAGGCGCATGGACGCGGGGAGAGCGTTGGGTACTCCTGGAGTGGTGAGCTAGTCCCTGGAGCCACGTGAGGAGCCCAGCTCAGCCGTGGGGAAGGGTCTGCCCCGAGTGACCTTGGCTGTGGCAGTGCCGGTGCTGGCTCTGTGTCCTGAGAGACGCCGCTGCCGGCCGCGCACAGTCAGCAGTCGCTCTCCCCAGGTGGCTGGCCCTGGTCCTTAGTCCTCACATCAGGACTGGGCACTCCAGGGGCTGGGGCTGTGCTGCAGTGGGGGCTGACATCAGGAGTCTCTTTAAGGGCAGTGTGTGACCCTTACTGACCCTCCTGTCCCCCCAGCAGAAGAGGATGAGGACGTGCTAGCCTTCAACCTGCAGCACCTGGCCACACTGGCTACCGCCTGGTCCCTGGTAGAAGCCGCCAGCCCAGACAGCTCCTTCTCCTCAGCCCAGCCCCCTACTGCGGACCCTGGTGGCCCCAGGCTCACCCCCCGCATGCAGATCCTACAGCGCAAAGACACCTGGACCCCCAAGACCAAGCCTGTGAGTGGCAGTTCGAGGGCACACAGCCAGCGCCATGACAGGGCAGGCACTGCCCACCAGCCCTGCCCTAAGGCTCTGGCCCAGCTCTCAGGCCCCTGTGCCCCTGCACACAGGTCTGCCCCTTGAAGGCTGCCATCGACCAGCTGGACACACAGGAGGTGGAGATGCGCATGCAGCTGGCAGAGCTGCAACGGCGCTACAAGGAGAAGCAGCGAGAGCTGGCACGCCTGCAGCGACGGCATGACCATGAGTACGTGGGGGCTGGAGCTGCGGCGCCCACCCCCAAGGGCCCCACACCGGGGGGCACCTGGGGCAGTGCTGGGGCAGATGCAGATTCCAGCCAGGCCATGCTGGCTGCCTTTGGGTAGGGGCCTCGCCAGGGTCTCCAGGAAGTTGGGGTCCCCGGGGCTCCTCAGTGGTGGTGATAGCCCTGAGACCTGGGGGTGAGACTTCCAGACAGAGCAGGCTGTCTCCCAGAGACCAGTCCACAGGGTGTCGAGGAGAGGGGGCCAGTGCCACGGTGGTCTGGCTGGGAGTGGGGGCTCCAGGAGCAGAGGTTAGCCTGCAGGGCCATGGGGGCGGGAGCTCCCTGCCCGTGTGTGCCGGACAGCTGGAGCCCCGAGGCTGGGAGGGGCAGCAGGATGGGGGAGCCTCTGACAGCTCTCCTCTGGCCTCCAGGAGAGAGGAGAGCTCTCGGAGCCCGGCGCGGCGGGGGCCTGGCCGCCCCAGAAAGCGCAGACACTCTAGCTCGCTGTCTGCCCTGCGTCCCGGGGGCCAGTTGGCCAGGAGCGAGGGCAAGAAGGCCAAGTGAGTGTGGGTGTTGGGGACAGGGTGGGCAGGGCTGGGCTGGCGCTCACGGCCTGGACAGCAGGGCTTTCTGTCCCTGCTGCCTGGACTGCAGCTGCCCTTCACACCTTGTCTGAAGGCCCAGCACGGCCCTTCCAGGACTCGAGGACAGGGTCCTGGGGACAGAGCCCCACTGGGGCAGGCACTGCCAGTGCAGACACCCGCTGCAGTCACCATGTCCGCGCCACCCTCGGGAAGCCCCGGCCCCCATGTTCGGCCACACCGGCCCCAGGACCTGGCCCCGTGTGTGAGGCGGCATGGCGTAAAAGGCTCTTTATCTGCACTGTATAAAGTCGTGGTCACGCTGCGCTGCTGCTCACGCTGCCGCGGAGGTTATTATCCATTACCCGCCCGGCGCTGTCGACGGCGCACTCCCGGGCCGGGCATAATTGTCCTTCTCGGCTACAAATTGCCTCTCCCGGCAGGCCCATTTACATAAATCCTCCGAGCTCCTCAGAACGCGATTGGCGCGCGCGCTTGTGCACCGCATCAATCCCGATGATTTGGTAATAATAGTTAAATCGGCACTAAATGGTTCCTTCAATTAAGACAGAGGCAAAAAATTAATCTCAGGGCTTTATGTCACAAAACATTAGCAAATGCAGAGAAGGTTACGGGGCGGGGAGTGTGCGTGGGCTGCAGGAGGGGGTCCACCATATGGCTGGGCATTGCCCGGCGGTACCTCCCTGCCCAGGTGTCTCCCAGTGGGGTCTCCCTTTGAGAACCAGCAGGCACCCTGGGGCTGTTGGGTAGGAAGGGTCACTGGAGGCCAGGCCCTGGCCAGGGTCCCTGTCGTGGAGCCCGTACAGAGGCATGGCAGGCCCGCAGCTTCTCCCTGCCCTGCTTCACTGCAACCCCAGCCTGAAACCTTGACCTCAGGACAGCATTGCTGACCCACAGAAGCCGCAGCCTCAGGGCCGGGAAGGAAACCCGGCCCAGAGAGCAGGTCTCTGCCTCTCCCCACCTCCGGCTTCTGTCCCCACTCTCCATCCACACGCTACAAGACTCGAGGCTGCAGCCAGCAGTTGGGCCCAGGGGATGGGCCCTCTGCCCTGCCGGAAGTGGGAGGGTCAAGCAGGGTGGGCAGGAAGCTGGGGGCTAGGAGGATCTCACTGCAGGGCTTCCTGCCCGGCCTTCTCAGCCAACAGAGGCCCGGCCTCCTTGCTGGACAGGAAGGTGATGAGGGACGTCTGGCCCCACAAGGCCAGACTGGGTCAGCCTCTCAGTCCCCGTCTGCGACCCAGTGTCACAAGCAGCCACACTGCGTGGGCAGGGCAGGGTGACGGGCTGCCGAGGCCCCAGCCCCTGTCCAACTGCGGGCAGGCAAACACACCCCAGTTTCCCCAGGCACGTGGGGTGGTGAGGAGCACCCAGCCTGTCTCCTGCGGCACTGATCCTGGGTCAGCCCAGCCCAGCTCCTGCCTGGAGGAGGCCGCACAGCTGCAGGCCCTGGGGAAGTGGAGACACAGCCCCTCTGGGAGGTGGATGGTGGGGTTCAGCTGCCTCCGCAAGACCCCCTTGGAGGGCTGAGCCTGTGGGGGCCCCAGGGGACTTGGAGGGAAGAGTGTGTGTTTATGTGGCTGTTGCCCCACCCCACCCCTTCTGAAGTGGACCCTGACCTCAGGAAGCTGTCCCAGTGCCTTCTGTCCCAGCTCTGGTGGGACCTGGCCTTGGACACTTGCCGAAGCCCAGGCCTGGACTCGTGTGATCCCCACCCCAACCTTACAGTAACCGGGTTACTGTCCCGATTTCCAGGTGGAAAGACTGAGTCCACTGCCCCAGTCACCAGGGGCCAGGTAGCTGCACAGCCCTGGCTCCTGGGGGCTGGGCTTCCTCTTGGGGGCTGGGGCCTCACCGGTGGTTAAGACTGGACACCACTGAGAGCTCTCTCCCCAGCAGCGTAGAAGGATGGGGTGGGATAAAGAAGCACCCCACTTCCATCTCAGCCCTGCAGGGAGCAGGTGCAGACACAGAGGTGCCCGATCGCCAAGGGCCTGTGGTCAGGAGGCAGAGCATATTGGTGGGGAGTCAAGTGTCCAGAAGAGCTCAGTACTTGCCCAGACTCTGACCCCCAGCAGAGACCCATCCTGGAAGGCGCAGGGGGCTGTCCTAGGCACACAGGGACTGTGGGAACAAGGCTTAGGCTCCTGGGCAGAGCTGCTGTGCCCATGCCTGTGCCCACCTTGCCCACCACTGCCTGTGCCCCCAGGGCAGTGAGGGCCAGCCTAAGCCTACTGTGTGCAGAGCTTCGAGGCCGCGAGGAGCCCAGGAAGAAGCGGAGCAAGCTGGAGGACAGCGTCTATGTGGGCCTGCAGCCATCCTCCGGGGTGAGTCCACAGCCTGTCCTCCAAGATCGACCTGAGCCATGTGACATGGGTACAGGGACACTGGAACGCCCACTGCTCCTGATGCTCTTCGTCCTCCAGCAGGGGTGGCCCCTGCAGACAGGAAGACAGCTTCCTTAGGCCGAGCACCCTCTGGGGAGGCTCTGAATGCAGTGTCCACCAGGTGCATACCTGGTGCTGGCCGGGTCTGGGGCCTCCATCCCCTCCCAAAGCAGGATGCTGGCCCTTCTGCTGAGCCCAATATCCTTCACCCAGCATACCCAGGGCCCCTGAATAGGATGCTGAGGTAGGGGCCACTCAATGGGGCAGTAGGGCAGTGCCATTGGGGTGCTGCCTTCAAGCCCAGCGTTGGCAGAGGCCGAGAGGCTGTGGCCACCGTGGGCCAGGATGTAGCCACGGCCTCCTCGTCCTCAGGAGAAGGTGCGGTGCAAGAAGAGCAACACTCAGGGTGAGCTGGGGTCCTCTGTGGCCCACCAGGTGGCCCAGCTGAAGCCGAAGGTCAAGAGCAAGGGTCTGCCCACTGGCCTCAGCCCCTTCCAGAGAAAGGAGGCCGCCCCAGGTGGGCGCATCCGGAAGAAGCTGTCCCGAGCCAAGAGTGCCAAGGTGTCCAGGGCAGCCCGGCACTCACAGCCTGACGTTGACGGCGGCAGGGAGATGCCAGTGGGGGCCACGGCACACGAAGCAGGCACGTCGCTGGTGGGCAAGGTCACAGCCAGGACTCCAGGCCTGGGGGCGGGGGGACAGGGGCGTGGGCACTGCCAGAGCCAGGTCAGGCTCATGGAGCTGGGCAGACCTGGGAGGATCTCTCACTGGGACAGGCTGGGAAGGAGCCCTCATGGCCAGGGCAGAGCTCAGCGGCTCTCCCTGTGGAGGAAAGAGGCCCTGGGATACATCCTGGAAATGGGGGTTAAAAATAGCCTCTGCCCTCCCGGGCCTCCATTCCTGCAGCGTCCGGCCTGGGGTTATCTCCCCAGCAGCCATGTGTCCAGGAACAGGAGCCTAGAAAAACAGACACTTCCTCCCTCCCCAGCCCCTCCCCCAGGGTCAGGGACTGCGGAGAACAAAGGGAAGCCCTGCTGGCAAGCCCTGCTGGCGGGGTGCAGGAAGCAGGCCATCTGGGCCCGGGATGCAGAGAGGGGACAGAGGGGACGGCCGCCTGGGGAGGGGCCCGACCATGCAAATTGGGGCTGTAGAAAGAAAACCCCTTCCCCTCCCCCACCGAACACCCTCAGCTTAAGGGCTGGGTCCCCGAGTTCCACCCAGAGCAGCCCTAGAGAGGGCCTTCATGACAGGCTGGACCTCCAGTCCCCACAGGCCCCATCCCACCCCCAGGTGGCAAGGCTCAGCCCCCTGTGCTGTCCCCAGGCAGCGGCTATGACAGTGAGGACTGCCAGGCCCTCCTGGAGACGGCGGCGGCCCCCACGGAGCCTGGGCTGGTGCTGCACTCGGGGTCTGGGGCAGCGGTGCTGGGGCCCTCGCCCTCCTCTGTGGTCAAGATGGAAGCCAACCAGAAGGCCAAGAAGAAAAAGGAGCGGCAGGGCTTGCCAGGTAACAGGAGGCCAGGCCAGCGGGCAGCAGGGCTGCACCCACAGCCAGAACCCATGACGGCCTCCTTCCCTCCCACAGGGGCCTGCCGCCTGTCCAGCCCCGAGGGCGAAGTCAAGATCAAGCGGCGGACGGTGAAGGCCAAGGTGGGCGCCAAAATGGAGCGGGCCCCAGGCCGGCGACCCCCAGGTGCACCGGGCAAGAGGAAGTCCAAGGGTAAGGCCGACAACGGACTTCGGGCAGAGCCAGGTGCCACTGCCACCAGGGACACCCTCTTCAGTCCCGCCCGGGCCTTCACCTGCCGCGAAGAAGGCAGCAAGCTGGCCAGCGAGCGTCTGCAGAGAGCCACGCGCAAGAGCACACTGCTGCAGCCCGTGCTGCGGGTGAGGACAGCCGGGAGGGGACTTCTGCGGCTCGCTGCTCCCTGACCCCAGTCGTCCGAGCCAGCCAGTTGGGCATTGCCACCCTTACCACTGCCCCTCTCTTCCGCGCCCCCCCCCACAGAGGAAGAACGGGGCCCTGTCCATCGCCCTGTCTGCCCGCAATGCCAAGGCCATCCTAGGAAAGGGCAGGAAGCTGAGCAAGGTGAAGAGCAAGGCTGTCGGCACCCAGGTAGCAGCCCGCCCAGCCCGGGAGCCGGGCCCGGCCTCTCCTGCCCTGCCTGACTCCTCTGGCCCCCAGGCTCAGGGCCGAGCGGTGAGCCGGCTGCTGGACACCTTCGCTGCAGAACACGACTTCGAGTTCGCCCGAGACAGCAGCTTCTCGGAGGAGGAGGAGGAGGCCAGCAGCCCCCTGAGTGTGGAGCAGAGCACTGCCCTGGGTGAGTGGGCGGGACGGGCACTAGGCTGGGGGGGGTGGGCTGGTGCTGACGCTCTCCCCCACAGCTCGATCCTGCACCATCCACAAGGAGGACCTGCAAGACGGGCTGCCCGTGCTCATCCCCAAGGAGGACAGCCTGCTGTATGCGGGCAGCGTCAGGACCCTGCAGCCCCCCGACATGTGAGGCCGGTGTGGACGGGAGGGACAGGGCTACAGCTGCAAGTCCCCCACAGGCCCCTCACGCTCTCCCATACCCTCAGCTACAGCATTGTCATCGAGGGAGAGAGAGGCAATCGGCAGCGGATCTACTCTCTGGAACAACTACTGCAGGAGGCGGTAAGGGAGGCGCCTGCCTGGGGGACAGCCTTGGGGTTGCCCTCGGCCCAGAGACAGCCTTGGCCTGGCCCTTTGGAGAGCCCCTGTGGCCAGGCCCCGCCTGCTCACAGGCCACTCTCCTCTGCCCACCACCACTCGCTGCAGGTTCTGGACGTCAGGCCACAATCCAGCCGTTACCTCCCACCTGGCACACGGGTATGTGCCTACTGGAGCCAGAAGTCTCGCTGCCTGTACCCAGGCAACGTGGTCCGAGGTGAGCATGTCCAAGAAGCACCTGGGCCAGGCTCCCTCTGTGTACCTGGGGACCCCACCCATACAGCACTTCATGCCGGGGAGGACGGAGAGGCACACCTGGGCCTCTGCTTAGAGCAACGTGATAGGAGCAGCTCCCAGGGGCCATGAGAAGCAAGGAGGGCCTGGGCAGAGAGGTGCCCATGTCCAGCCAGGCAGAGGGGCTGGGAGGACGGACTCAGAGCCCAGTGCTGGGTCCCCAGATCCATTGTGCACACACCAGCTCTCCTGAGGCAGACCTCTGGTGCCAGGGCAGGATGGCTGGTGGGTCCTCAGAGGAGTGGGCGGAGGCCTGCTGGCCTCTCCTGGAAGGGGCCTCCTCCCGGGTGACTTGGCTAGAGGTGTGTGTGCACCTGCACAGGTGCATGCCCTGGGGTTGAGTGGCCTGACACCTGCCAGCCACGCCCCAGGAGGGCCGAGAAGGCCGTTGGTGCCCATGCTGCAGTGGCAACTCCGGGGCCAGCGGGGACTGGAGAGTAGCAACATCCCGCTCAGCCCCCCACTCTCCCTCCTGCCACGTGCTCAGGCTGTGACCCCTTGGCAGGTGCCTCCAGCGACGAGGAGGAAGACCTGGACTCCGTGGTGGTGGAGTTTGACGATGGGGACACAGGCCACATTGCTGTCTCTAACATCAGGTTGCTGCCTCCGGACTTCAAGATCCAGTGTGAGCACCCTGCATGCTCCCACTCCCCGGCCCTCCTGCCCAGGCCAGCTCTACCTCAGCTCCCAGAGAGGAGGAAGGGAGGTGGGGGTGCCCCACGGGCCCCACTGAGCCCTTCTGCCCGTTCTGCAGGCACAGAGCCCTCTCCAGCCTTGCTGGTGTCCAGCAGCTGCCGGAGGACCAAGAAGGCAGCCAACGAGGCCCCCCCATCCAGTGAGGCCCCCACCCCCAGCCTCTCCCCTAAAGCACAGGATGGCCCTGAAGCCACAAAGACCCCTGGGAAGAAATCCATCGTCAGAGACAAAGCTGGTATTTGCAGGACTGCAAGAGCCCAGGGCAGGGAGGCCCTCGTGGGGGTGGGCAGCCCGGGAGGGGGAGCACCCACGGGGAAGCCTGGTAGGGCTGGGGAGGGGCAGGTGGAGGCCATCCGGAGACCCAGCTGGTGCCGCTGACCCTACCTGGCTTCCCCCCAGGTAAAGCAGACCTCCTAACCTCAGGTGCCAAGTCCCCCACGGGGGCCTCGGACCACTTCCTAGGCCACAGGGGCAGCCCCCTGCTGAGCTGGTCAGCGGTGGCGCAGACCAAGCGCAAGGCGGCGGCAGCGGCGGCGGCGGCAGCGGGCAGCAAAGGGCCAGGGGTGCTGCAGAACCTCTTCCAGCTCCACAGCGCCAAGAAGCTGCGGGCCCGCGAGGCCCTGTTCCCCGCACACACCGCGGCCGCCCCTGTGTTCGGCAACAGCTTCCGCGCCGACTCCTTCAGCAGCCTGGCCAGCTCCTATGCACCCTTTGTCAGCGGGTCTGGGTCAGGCCTGCCCGGGGGAGCCCACAAGTTGCTACGGGCCAAGAAGTCTGAGCGGGCGGAGACGGAGAAGGGCGGGCGGCGGCGGGCAGGCAGCGAGTTCCTGGTCAAGCTGGACCACGAAGGCGTGACCTCCCCCAAGAACAAGAACTGCAAGGCGCTGCTCGTGGGTGACAAGGACTTCGGCCCCAAGCTGGGGCGGCCCCTGCCCAGCCCCAGCTACACACACCCGGCCCTCATGGGCAAGGACAAGAAGGGGCGGACACCTGCCCACCCGCTGCCCATGGGGCTGGCTCTGCGCAAGTACGCAGGGCGAGCCGAGTACCCACTGCCCTGCGACAGCGACTGCGCCAGCTCCTATTCGGAGGAGGACGAGGACGGGCCGGGGCTGGCCGCCGGCATGCCCTCCCGCTTCCTCACCCGCCTGTCCGTGTCCTCCTCCTCGTCCGGCTCGTCCACGTCCTCCTCCTCAGGCTCCATGTCCACCTCCAGCCTCTGCTCCTCAGACAACGAGGACTCCTCCTACAGCTCTGACGCGGAGGACCCGGCCCTGCTGCTGCAGACCTGTCTCACCCACCCCGTGCCCGCACTCCTGGCCCAGCCCGAGGCCCTGCGCTCCAAGGGGGGCAGCCCCCATGCCCACGCACAGCGCTGCTTCCTGTCCAGGGCCACAGTGGCCAGTGCAGGTGTGGGCACCGGCCCCAGTGGTGGCAAATCCAAGCTTAAGCGCAAGGAGGCCTTGAGCTTCTCCAAAGCCAAAGAGCTTTCCCGGGGGCAGCGGCTGCCCTCCGTGGAGAACCGGCCAAAGATCTCAGCCTTCCTGCCTGCCCGGCAGCTCTGGAAGTGGTCGGGGAACCCCACACAGGTAGGCGGGCTCCTCTCCCCAGGGCCCAGGGCCAGCAGAGGAGCTCCTGTCCCCAAAGAAACCGGTTCCTGTTTCTTTTCCTGTCCACACCCGAGTGCGGCTCTGGGGTAGCCGGGCCTCCTTTGGATGGGGCAGCTGCGTTTGTCTTTGCCTATGCTGTCCTTCCAAGGACTCCGCACCTCCGCCCAGCAGGTGCCTGCGCTCTGCTTCCCCTGGGCCATGTCCCTGGGTAGTTCTGGGAGCTTTTTCTGAGTTGGTGGGGAGGCGGCCAGCTTTGGGGGGGCTGTGGGAGGTGGCACCACGTGGACGTTCCTGGTACCTGAACTTGCTCGTGGGTGCCTGGGGCTGTCCATGGGGCTCTTTGCACTTGTGGACAGTGCTGTGCTGAACCCAGGCGCTCCACTCTGCCCCGATTCTGCCATCGGGATCACTGCAGTCTTCCTGTCCCGACCCAGTGTGCAGGGCAAACCCGGGCGTGGCCCACTCCCAGGACCAGGGTCTGTGCCTGCAGCACAGTGTGGGCATTTCTGCCCTCCCAGGAGCCCTTGGGCAACACCCAGAGGCCGCACTGTTCCTCCTGCTCTCACTAGGCCTGTCCTCCTCACCTGGGCACTCCTCACCTGCTGCCTCTGGCTGTCCCCCTGCAGAGACGTGGCATGAAGGGAAAGGCCCGGAAGCTGTTCTACAAGGCCATCGTCCGGGGCAAGGAGGTGCTGCGCATTGGGGACTGTGCCGTCTTCCTGTCGGCCGGGAGGCCCAACCTGCCCTACATCGGCCGCATCGAGAGCATGTGGGAATCTTGGGGCAGCAACATGGTGGTGAAGGTCAAGTGGTTCTACCACCCCGAGGAGACCAAGCTGGGGAAGCGGCAGAGTGATGGGAAGGTGAGGGTCTGGGGGTGGTGAAGCAGGCACGGTGGGGGCAGCGTGTCAGCAGCTAGGGCCAGCGGAGCGGCCTCTGGAGTGCCTGCCTGCTGGGAGCCCCGGGAGCCCTGGGGGAGCACCTGCCATGTCCCCTGGTGCACCCGGGTCCTGCCTCCCTAGGGCTCTGTGACCCCGCAGCACCTGGCACCAAGCAGCTCACTCTCAGGACTCCCGGCAGCCCCCCACCCTTCCCTCCGTCCCCCACCTCCATGCCCCTGACCCACACCTGGAGAAGAGTGGAGCTTCCAGGCGTGTGGAGGAGCCCCCTTGGGGGTCTCACAGCATGGGGTCCCCAGCACAGGCTCCCGGCCTCTGTGAAAGCTCTTCTGTGACCCTTCCCGAGCACAGGGTCCCTCCGGGTGGTGGGGCGCGGGCTGAGGCCGGCCCCGACGCCATGCGCCCCGCCCGGCAGAACGCGCTGTACCAGTCCAGCCACGAGGACGAGAACGACGTGCAGACCATCTCCCACAAGTGCCAGGTGGTGGCCCGGGAGCAGTACGAGCAGATGGCCCGGAGCCGCAAGTGCCAGGACCGGCAGGACCTCTACTACCTGGCGGGCACCTACGACCCCACCACTGGGCGCCTGGTGACGGCAGAGGGCGTGCCCATCCTGTGCTGAGCTGCCCGCCTGGCCAAGCGAGGAGCCCCGAGGTCGGGCTGAGCCAATATGCAAACCCACCCAAGGCTTTTCCGTGATTTTCCCTGGAAAGAGCGCTCTTAGGCGTGGACCCCAGTCCCGTCCATCTGCTGTGGAGGGTCAGGCTGGCCCCAGGCCCCCGGCCACTCTGCTTTCCCGCATCGGCAGTTCTCGAGATTCGTATCCAAGCCATATTTCCTATACCTCCGACTGTCCCACCAGGGAAAGCAGAAATCAGGTGTGTCGTCTATTTATTTCTCTATGTAAATATTGTATTTCTGCGGGGAAGTTTTATGGAAAAAAGTGGAAAAGGATTTTCCCCCCACTGGCGTGACGAGGGTGTGTCTGTGTGTGCGTGTGTCCGTGTCTGTGTGTGTGTGTCCACGCGAGCGTGTGCAGGGATTTTGTTCTGGAGTTTTCTATGGAAATGCGCTGTTCTCCTCAGCCTAGCTGAGTCCCCCAGGGGGCGCTCCTGTCAACAGAGGTAGCTGGGACTGGGGACAGAGACCCCGGGTCAGGTGGGGCGGGACCTGTGGCGCCCGGTGATCTCTTAAGGGCCGACTGTAGACAGAAGTCACACTGGAGTTCATTTCCTTTCGATACATCTCTTAGGTAAAGGAAGAATCGGGGTTGGGGGTGGCAATGAGGGTCCCCTGGAAAGAAGGGATTCCGGGCAAGAAGACGGAAGCAGGCTCCGTAGCCCCCCACCCAGGAGGGCAGCGGCCAGGCGTCCCTTACCTCTGCTTAAAACAAAACAAAAGCGAACAAGTGTTCTAAGATACGAAAAGAAAAGGCGATGTCTTTATTTTATGCCCTGAATACCCCCCTCGTTTCTGATTTCCGCTCACATGGCCAGTTTGTCACAAGGAGCAGGGCTGGGTCAGCCCCGACCCCCTTCTCACCACCAGGCGGGGGTGTGAAAGACACCCCTTCCCCCCAGGTGCCTCCCCTGGTGCCCACAACCACCGGCCAACCCCACTGGCCTGCTCAGGCACAGGTGGTGGAGAGCCCTGTGGAGGCACCGGGGTGGGGAGAAGGAACCTCCCCCTTCTCTCTTCCAGCTTCTTTGCTCCTGGCCCTCAGCCCCCTGCCTGCCCCGCCCCGTGGGGTTTCTGCGACTTTCTGTGGCCACTTGGCAGGACAGATTTCCTGGCCTGGCAGGATCATGCTGGGGGCACGGAACAAGCATCTCCTGTGCCCACCCCCTGCCCCCCCCAGGCCCTGCCAGAGGCCCTTGTCCTCAGAACTGTGTTGGGGGACACATGCTCCCCACGTCCTGTCACCAGTTCCTCACCCCATTGGGAGCTGCAGGAAGGCTCCCAGAAGGAAGGGTGTGGGTGGACACCCCCATCCCAGTCAGGCCCTCTCCGCCCCTTCCTTCGCTCGGGCCGCCCAGGAGCCCAGCCCCAACACCGAGCCTTGTTTCCTCAGCTGCTGCCTGTCCCCCACCCCATGCTCTTGGTGGCTCCACAGGGCGCTCAAGAACTGGGAGGGGGCTGTTGTCCAGGGCCCTGGCACCCAGCTTTCCTGCTCCCCGCCCCTCTCTCCCCAGCGTCAGCCTCTCACTCCTGGTGGTGGTTGGGGAAGTGCCCAACAAGGCCCCGCGGGAGGCCTGGCAGTCAGACAAGTCCAGAGAAGGAAGGCGCACCGGCGGCTGGCTCTAGGGTCCAGGCTGCTCAGCCCCATGGCGAGGAGTGGCAGCGCCCGGAGGGCCTCCTTCCTGCTGGTGAAGCTCCCTTCCCGCCCCACGGGGCTCTCCTGGGTCCACATCTTGCGTTTCTCTCTTTCCTTTCTTTCCGTGTGTGTGCGACTGGCGCGACCCCTCCCCACCGTGGCTAAACGTGGCTAAAGCACGATCCTTGTAAATGTGTAACTAAGAGGATGGTTGGATTTTTTTTTCAATGTAAACACTAAAAATAAAACAAACAAAAAAGGTTTTATGAACAGCAAACTATGTAAAGGCATTTTAGTATTAAATTTTTTATTGATAACTTGCTTAAGAATAAATATATGAACTATTGTACAGGTTTTCTGTGGTCCGGATCATGACTGTGCTAGCCCCTGTGTGTGTGTGTGTGTGTGTGTGTGTGTGTGTGTGTGACACAGTGGCTTCCCAGAGACCCTGGCACTCCTGGAGGCTCAGCGGACACATCCAGGCCCCGGATAGGGGACCTGGGCAGGGCATCCCGCCTGCCTCTGTGTTAACCTAAGTGGAGCCCCGTAGGGCGCTGAGCCCAGCCAGGAAGGGTGCATGTGACCAGTATGGACTTGAACCCGCCAACATGGCCAGAGTGGGCATCCCTGGGAGGGGAACAAGATGGGTGAGGGAGGTTCCCCAAAGCCCACTCAGAGCCATGGACAACGGGGATGAGTATGGCAGACAGGACGGGGCACCGCCTGGGGGGGCAAGAACCACACACTCAGCGTTCCAAGGCGGCAGTCCTGACTGTCAAACAGGACTGTGCAGCCCCAGAGGCAGGCCCAAGATCGGGGTGCACTGGGAATGGGGTACAGCACACACCCCAGCTGGGGACAACCCCATCCATGGGGCTACAGACCCAAGGAAGCCTAGCACTCACCAGGGCCAGACCACGCCTTGTTTTCCACCCACCTCCCAGACCACTGGGTGGGGGTCCCTGGGGGGCAAGGTCGCTGGGCAGTGGAGCTGTGCCGTGTGCACACAGGCCCGCCCTGGCTGAAGCCACCCTTCCTCCACTCCTGCCCTGCTGGGACCCAGAGAAAGACCCTAAGTAGGCAGATGGGGCACAGGCTGGGCCAGAGGCCTGGTGGGCTGAGGGCTGGAAACTGGGGGGAGGGGGAGGCCTGGCTAAAGGCCACCAAGGGGCCCGGGATTGTGAGCGGGGGGGGGGGGGGGGTGAGCCCCAGGCAGGTGACCACTGGGCAGCCCAACCAAGCAGGACCCATCTCGAGGGTTCACCTTCTCTGAGGAGGTCTGCAGGAGTCTGATGAACCCAGGAGGAGGACACACAGCCCAGCCCTATGGCCATCCCCACCCTGGCCTCCGCCCCCTCGTCCCTAACATCTGTGCCCTCCCTCCCACCCTCTGCTCCATCCCTGCCCTTTCCTCTTCCCACCTCATCTCAGGCAGGGTGGTCCTGGCCTTCCAGAACCTCCTGCCCCAGAATGGGGCCCGGGGCCAAGGGCAGGGCGTCAGGGGAAGGACACAGGGCTGCGGATCCCTGAGGGTTAAACATGCAAGACTACACTTTGATCAAGACAAACGAGGCATTATGCGAAATGCTGAAACAAGATAAATGATGGCCCTGGGTGAGTGGGATCAATAGACTGATGTTTCATCAGGTAGAAATGACAGACCCGCCGATCGCAATTCGGTTTTAATACCACAGACCAATCGGGGACGAGGGGGCTTTAATTGCTGGCCCAGGCGAGGTTGCAGGCTGGCGAGGCAGCGAAGCCCAGACCAGGCCACCTGTGGGGGAAGCTCGCTCCCACCCAGCCAGCCAGAGAGGGCCACTCCCGGGCCTCTGGGTGCCGGCTGCAAAAGTAAGAGGAAGTGGTGCTCCAGGAGAACACCCCACAGGCTCCCTGTCCCAACCTGCCAAGCCCCCTCCATTCCATGAGGGTCAGAGACCTGGCCTCGGGCTTTCTGTGCCCTTCCCCGGCACCTGCACCCTCTGTACCCCCCGAAGGCCACCTGCTCCTACCTGCCAGGGAAACCAAGAGGCCTCAGTAATGCCATCCTTAGCCTGCCCGGACTCCAGGAAAGAGGTGGGCAGGGCACGCAGCTGACTTGGTGTGCATCTGGCTTCCAGACTAGGCCCCCGGTGCCACCTAACTCTTCCCTGATGACCCTGGCCTCAGTGTCCTCACTTGTGAACTGGAGACCTCGACTCTCCATTGCTCACCGACCCTAAGACCAGGCAGCCTAAGGGACTTCTGAACCAACATGGGCAGGACCCACCCAGTCCACTTCAGGCCAGGGCAGGGAGAAACGGCCCGGTGCCTCCTCCTCCACTCTCCGAGGCCTCCAGGCCACGGGGATACAGCAAGGCTTGGGCCTAGTGGGGAGAGCCAGCCCCCACCCTGCTGTGAGGTCAGGGTCCTGGCTTGCGGCACAGCTCCTCGGGGAGCAGGGAACTGTGGACTCCCCAGGCCGTGGCTCGGGGACGGAGGGCTTCACTGAGTGCCTGCTCCTGAGGTACATGGGGCCTGCATGCAACCAGCCCTGTCGAGAGACCCCTGGGTGTCAGGAGTGCGACCTGCCACACTCACACGAAGAAGCTGCAAACACCTAGCATTGGCCAGCCAGCCCCAGCAGACCCGCGACACCCCGTCCCCTCAGAGCAGGGCACATCTGTTCTCAACCCCCAGCAACGCCATCCCTCCCAACGTGGACACTGCTTGTTTCTTCCTCAGCCATCCATCCCTCTGTCCTCCCCAGGCTGATCCAGAGGCCTCCCAGACCCACCCTGCCCCAAGGTTCGAGCAACCCTCCCCACAGCACCTCGCTGAGAGGGGAAGTTAAAACCACCCTCGATTTGCGGGAGCCTCTAACAGGTTTATGATCCTGCCCCTTGTCAGGAATCTGTTTTGGCTTATAAGAAACAGGCTTGGGATGCAGCTGGGGGGGGGCGGGTGCTGGCCTACCCTGAGAGGCCCTAGGTTCAATCCCAATTTGTTTTTGCAAACAAAACAAGAGAGACAAGCTCTGGCCGCAGGGTGGGGGTGAGAGGGCTGCACCACAGGTACCAGGCCTCAGGGCTCCCTCCACAGCCCCACAATGGCTCCCTTTTTCTGGAGCCTGCAGGGATGGTCTGGGCAAGCCAAGAGGGAAAGGCAATGTAGAGGGTGGGAGGAGGGTGAGAAGGGGGCACATGCCCACAGACAAGGGCAGGCCAGCCGCACAGTGCCCACTGGAGGGCGAGTGGCAAATCTAGAGGACCAGCAGGAAAACCACTCCTCCTCCAGCCGAGCAGGGCTCCAAAGTGTCAAAGCCCTCAAAAGGCACCCAAGGCCACTGCTCCTGAGTCCCTCATGCTGCGGGGAAAGGCTTCTCTATGCTGGACCCACCAGCTGGGGGACCACTCTGCACCCGCGAGGCTCCGGCCGGTGAACCGCCAGGCTGCTCTGGTCACATGAGCCAATCAGGCCCATCCCGGTATCTCCGCCCCTGCACCACAGTGATTGGCTTTGGGTGATCACATGACCCCGGATGAGCCAATGAGAGTCTGTCCCTGGAATCCCACGGGCTAACCCCGCTTTTTGGAGGGAACCTGGTGAGGACGTTGCAAACCTGGGTGTTTAGTAGCTGTTTCCCGCGGTGATTGCTCTAGTCTCCGCTTGGTGCTGGGCTCGGGCAGTGACGGAGGCGGAACTCCCAGGTGGCGTGGCTGAATAAGTTACGGGACTACCAGATTCCGTTTAATTTCACACAAAGAAATTTGTGGCACGTGTGTTCCATGGAATATTTAGAACATACTCATACTAAAAAATGATTCGTTCTTTATCTGAAATTTAAACCTAACCTGACATCTTGTATTTTATTTGCTAAATCTGGCAACCTTGAAACCCAGCTGTCCACAGACCACCTAGCAGTAAGCAGGTACACTAGCTGCCTATCACCCGGCAGAAAGGGTGCACTCAGAAGAGGCCAGACAGATGCTGAAGACACTGGAGGCCTCTGGAGCCCACTTCTGTCATGTTGACCCTCCCTCACCACAAATTCATGGCCCCTCAGAAGTCCTTTAGCCTGCTGACCAAGGAGGCAGCAGCCACATTTACAGATAGCTCTTTGTAGAATGTCAGCAATATCCCAAGTGCAAGGCTGAGCCATATAGCCCCCTTTATAGCACCACCCTCCCAGGATACAAACGTTGAGCAGCTGTCTTCACGTCCAAGGTGAAGGTCAGTGCAGAGCTCCAGTAGTGCCTGGCCATCTAGTCAGACACGAGGGACTAGGAAGAAGAACATGGCAGACAAGAGTCAGGCAGGATTCAGTTGGAAAACATCTTGGGCTGCGCCCAGCTGGCATGCCCATGTGAGCATCACCAGAGGCCCAACTGCCAGTTAAGTTCTTACTAGTCAGGGCACATGACCCAGCTAGCCAGCCTGGAGCTTGCTCAGGGCTTGCAGGGGTCAGGCAGGACGATCATGCCCAGGACCCCACCATGAGGCTCCGTGCCCATGGCTAACTCGGGTCCCCAGTGAGGATGTCAGGAGTGAGAACAGACCTTGAATTCCAGCTGTGGGGCTGCTGACAGTTTTAGACTCCCTCCATTGTGGTGTGGGCAGAATGTCCTCACATTGTTCTCACCAGGAGTAGTCTCAGTTCTGGATTTGAACTAGGCCTGTCCAGGAAACCCCACCCCACCCTGCGACTAAGGAGCTCATTTCCAAGTACAGGTCCAGCTAAGAGCTGAGCTGTGACCCTTCTCCATCCCACCCTGGCCTGGTGTCCAGGCTCCAGGGCTGACCATTCTGAGGTGGGGCAAAGAGCTGGAGCCAGAGGTAGAGTTGGAGGAATCAGAGCCTCCCACTGTCACACCAGGGTCCTGGACTCCACCTCCTGTCCTGCATCAGACCTGTGCTGGTCTGCAGCGTCGCACCCACAGGAGGACAACATGCCAGTCCAGGGACTGGGAGCCATAACCATCAAGCCATTGCAGGGAATGGGAGGAAGATCGCAAGCTGCCAGGCTGGCCAGTAGCTAGGCAGGGGCCATGGGCGGAAGTGGGGACCTCAGGAGCTTCCTCTCTGATGTGCTAATGACCCTGGGAAGCCAGGAGCCACAGGCTCCCTCGGAAATAAAGGTTGGGGTAACCCATCAGGGAAAGAACCCCCAGATACAGCTTTGCCCAGATGAGCTGGCAGCATGCTGAAGCCAGTGCTGGCCCAGTCCTGAGGAGCTGTGAAGACCCGGTGTCTTCTGACCACTCAGAACTAAAGGAGGGCACCCCATGCATCGTTTCTTGCCTGGGCAGAGGTTTTTATCTCCTCTTTCCTCCCCCTGCCCGCCGTGGGCTATCAGATGGGCTGCAGTGGGTAGTGCCCAGGAATGCTCCCAGCTGCAGATATTGGCAAAGCCTCACCAGAACTTGGAAGATGGGCATGCATGGACGGTGAGCACAGTCATGTCAAGTGGCCAGGGTCAACACCTGGGACTGGGGGAGAGTAATGCTAACCTCTAGACAGCAGCACAGTGTCAGGCCAGGTGCCCAGGAATATAGGACATGAGCTAAGGGTGAGCATGTGGTCACATGGGGCTGGGGCGGGGTCACTGCTGAAGCTGGTCTGCTCTGGAACCTCCTAGCCACTTTGTGTGTGTGGGGGGGTGCTGGGACTGAACCCAGGACCCTGCACATGCTAGGCAAGTGCTCTGCCACTGAGCCACGCCCCCAACCCCCTTCTGTCTACTTCTAATGGTTACAAACCCCCTCCCCCAGGCAGGAATTTACCTCACCCAATCCACATGGTGCTGGTAGAGCTGCTGCCCAAGACCAAATCCGGCAGCCACACAGCTGGCCTGTGGGATGAGGCAGGCTGGCCCTGTCTGGGTCGCAGCCCCATGCTCCTGCCCCATCCCCTGCCGTGTAAGGAAAGAAGCCAACACAGAGTCACAGACCCAGGGACAGCTAGACAGACAGGCAGGACTTAGACTGCTGAGTCCTCAGAGGCCCAGAGGCCAGTGCTGACCCCAATCATTTTGGGGGTGACTTTCCTTTTGGTTGAACGTGTTTTAGTCAGTGTTCCATCAGGACCAAAAGACTCTTGGGGTGCCAGCCCTGGTGCCAGATGCCTGTGACTCCTCCGTGTCACAGACAACGACAGCCTGCTGTGGCCACTGGTGAATCACACCCTGAGCACCTCTGGGCTTCTGGGTCCTACAGAAGCTCTGGTGGGTGGGCCAGTGGGAGTCTGAAGGAGACCACACACCCACACACAGATACTTCCTGATCGCTGAGGTCCGACCCCACGAGTGACGGCCCAGCTGCTCAGCACAGAGTCGGGACCAGGGCGAGAGAGAGGCCCCTGCAGGGAAAACGCGTGTGCACAAGGACTTCAGAGCATGGGTGACGTCCCACGGGAGTGGCCAGGCCTGTCGTCTCTGCTGCTGGGGAGATGGTGGCTCTGGTGAGCCCAGGAGTGTGGGGCCAGCCGGGCAGGGTAGCAAGGCCCTGCCTCCTGAAGGCAGAGGGCGGGGCGCTGGGAAGCTGCTGGGTGAGGCCCGCCCGGGTCCTGCAGGTACCCCATCAACAGGACAGGAGCAGGATTTCATAGTTTTTGTTTCTGTTGTTTTCTTTCCTTCTCTTTCTTTTTTGTTTGTTAGTTACCTTAGTTTTTGAGACAGGGTCTCCCTGTGATGCCCTGACTGGTCTCAAGGTTGTGAGCTCCTTGACCTCTCGCCTCAGCCTCCTAGCACCTGGGACGGGAGGTGCACGGCCAGGCCAGCTTCGCCTCTGCCTGCACCGTCCCCCTCCGAGTGTCTGGTTTTATTTTCATGGAATGTGCCCTTCTGTGAGTTCCAGCGCAGGTGTCACAGCAGGAAGGCAGAAAGAGCAGCTGCCACTGGGGGTAAGGCGCAGACCCCGACTGGCACTGGGGAGGAGGCTGAGGTGGGGGGAGACCTTCTCTGTCTCTCTCTGCCTGCTGTTGCTGGGTGGCCGGAGGGCTGCCAGTGCTGAGCACTCGGGTCTCCCAGAGCGTGGCCTTCCTGGCCACAGGCCCTGCCCTGCCCGCAGTGCACAGAGAAGATGGGAAGGCCTCTGTGGCCACACCTGCGCCCCACGTAAAGAGGTGGCATGGACAGCCGGCCGCGGAGGGGCCAGAGAGAAGGAGGGAGTGGGGAGGGAGGAGGGACCCCTAGGCCCCCAGGGCCGGAGCTCCGAGCTGCCCTAGCCCTGCCGCTGCTCTTGGGCTGCCTCCTGGCTGAGGGTCTCTGGGCAGGCCGTGGCCCCCTGGATCTAGTATCTATGGTAGTGAAGAGAGAAGGGTGCCAGGGTGAGGGTAAGCCCCAGGGAGCGCACCTCCGCCTCGACATCAGCCCTTCCTCTCCAACCGCTGAGGGCCGGTGCCTGCCCTGTCCTTTGTTCCTAGTAACAGACCCCAACTCCACTGGGCACACGGCCATCCAGAATGAAAGTCACATTCCCCAGCTTCCCTTGCAGCTACAGGCAGTCACGTGACTGAGTTCTGGCCGAGAGACTGGATGCAATGCCACACACAGCGGAAGTGTCCTAATACATAGGGACTGCGTCCTTTCTCCCCTCCAGCTGGTTGTATTGTCGGTGAAATAGCTGGAGCATGAGCAGCCACCTTAGATCCTGAGAAGGAAACCACATTAGGAACAACAGAGGTACGAGACAGAATGCCGGGTCCTGGTGACTATGGGGTGACCATATTTCTGTAGAGTCTCTGTGGTGCCTACTTCTGATCATAGCTGATGCCTGGGGCATAATTCAGTCTGGCCTCACTCCACAGCTCTCCTTCTATTACTAGCCCTGCCTCCCACACCCACCTCTCCCCACACCCTCTCCCTCTGTCCAGAGCCCCACTGTCATTCCTCTGGGGCTGCCTTAGCACTGGACTCAGGAGTCCCCAGGGACTCTGTTCTCTGAGGCTGAAATCCCCAGTTTGATATCAAGCCCAAGGCAGACCCTCCCTCTCCTGGCACAAAGAGCCTGGCATAGCTGTGGTTATGCATCCAACTGCTGCCCCCCAGGGCGACATTAACCTGAGGACAGGCCACAGTGTTCACCACGGTGTCCCCAGCGCCCAGCTCCAGGACGGCATAGCAAGGGCCAGTGAGTGCTCCCAGGTGAGCTTCACAGCACCCCCACCCTGGGCATCGCCCCCCTAAACCTCACAGCACCCCCACCCTGGGCATCGCCCCCCTAAACCTCACAGCACCCCCACCCTGGGCATCGCCCCCCTAAACCTCACAGCACCCCACCCTGGGCACCGGCCCCTTGAGCCTCACAGCACCCCCACCCTGGGCATCGTCCCCCTAAACCTCACAGCACCCCCACCCTGGGCATCGCCCCCCGTAACCTCACAGCACCTCCACCCTGGGCATCGTCCCCCTAAACCTCACAGCACCCCCACCCTGGGCATCGCCCCCTAAACCTCACAGCACCTCCACCCTGGGCATCGCTCCCACGAGCCTCACAGCACCTCCACCCTGGGCATCGCCCCCCGTAACCTCACAGCACCTCCACCCTGGGCATCGCCCCCCGTAACCTCACAGCACCTCCACCCTGGGCATCGTCCCCCTAAACCTCACAGCACCTCCACCCTGGGCATCGCCCCCCTAAACCTCACAGCACCCCCACCCTGGGCATCGCCCCCCGTAACCTCACAGCACCTCCACCCTGGGCATCGCTCCCTAAACCTCACAGCACCTCCACCCTGGGCATCGTCCCCCTAAACCTCACAGCACCCCCACCCTGGGCATCGCCCCCCTAAACCTCACAGCACCCCCACCCTGGGCATCGTCCCCCTAAACCTCACAGCACCCCCACCCTGGGTATCGTCCCCCTAAACCTCACAGCACCCCCACCCTGGGCATCGTCCCCCTAAACCTCACAGCACCCCCACCCTGGGCATCGTCCCCCTAAACCTCACAGCACCTCCACCCTGGGCATCGCCCCCCTAAACCTCACAGCACCCCAACCCTGGGCATCGCCCCCCGTAACCTCACAGCACCTCCACCCTGGGCATCGCCCCCCTAAACCTCACAGCACCCCCACCCTGGGCATCGCCCCCTAAGCCTCACAGCACCTCCACCCTGGGCATCGTCCCCCTAAACCTCACAGCACCCCCACCCTGGGCATCGCCCCCCTAAACCTCACAGCACCTCCACCCTGGGCATCGCTCCCACGAGCCTCACAGCACCTCCACCCTGGGCATCGCCCCCCTAAACCTCACAGCACCCCCACCCTGGGCATCGCCCCCCGTAACCTCACAGCACCCCCACCCTGGGCATCGCTCCCACGAGCCTCACAGCACCCCCACCCTGGGCATCGCCCCCCTAAACCTCACAGCACCCCCACCCTGGGCATTGCCCCCCTAAACCTCACAGCACCCCCACCCTGGGCATCGCCCCCCTAAACCTCACAGCACCCCCACCCTGGGCATCGCTCCCACGAGCCTCACAGCACCCCCACCCTGGGCATCGCCGCCCGTAACCTCACAGCACCCCCACCCTGGGCATCGCCCCCCGTAACCTCACAGCACCTCCACCCTGGGCATCGCCCCCCTAAACCTCACAGCACCCCCACCCTGGGCATCGCTCCCACGAGCCTCACAGCACCCCCACCCTGGGCATCGCCCCCCGTAACCTCACAGCACCCCCACCCTGGGCATCGCCCCCCTAAACCTCACAGCACCCCCACCCTGGGCATCGCCCCCCGTAACCTCACAGCACCTCCACCCTGGGCATCGCCCCCCTAAACCTCACAGCACCCCCACCCTGGGCATCGCCCCCCTAAACCTCACAGCACCCCCACCCTGGGCATCGCCCCCCGTAACCTCACAGCACCTCCACCCTGGGCATCGCCCCCCGTAACCTCACAGCACCCCCACCCTGGGCATCGCCCCCCGTAACCTCACAGCACCTCCACCCTGGGCATCGCCCCCCTAAACCTCACAGCACCCCCACCCTGGGCATCGTCCCCCTAAACCTCACAGCACCCCCACCCTGGGCATCGTCCCCCTAAACCTCACAGCACCCCCACCCTGGGCATCGCCCCCCGTAACCTCACAGCACCCCCACCCTGGGCATCGTCCCCCTAAACCTCACAGCACCCCCACCCTGGGCATCGCTCCCACGAGCCTCACAGCACCTCCACCCTGGGCATCGCCCCCCGTAACCTCACAGCACCCCCACCCTGGGCATCGCCCCCCGTAACCTCACAGCACCTCCACCCTGGGCATCGTCCCCCTAAACCTCACAGCACCCCCACCCTGGGCATCGCCCCCCGTAACCTCACAGCACCCCCACCCTGGGCATCGCCCCCGTAACCTCACAGCACCCCCACCCTGGGCATCGTCCCCCTAAACCTCACAGCACCCCCACCCTGGGCATCGCCCCCCGTAACCTCACAGCACCTCCACCCTGGGCATCGCCCCCCGTAACCTCACAGCACCCCCACCCTGGGCATCGCCCCCCGTAACCTCACAGCACCTCCACCCTGGGCATCGCCCCCCGTAACCTCACAGCACCCCCACCCTGGGCATCGCCCCCCGTAACCTCACAGCACCTCCACCCTGGGCATCGCCCCCCGTAACCTCACAGCACCTCCACCCTGGGCATCGTCCCCCTAAACCTCACAGCACCCCCACCCTGGGCATCGCCCCCCGTAACCTCACAGCACCCCCACCCTGGGCATCGCCCCCCGTAACCTCACAGCACCCCCACCCTGGGCATCGCCCCCCGTAACCTCACAGCACCTCCACCCTGGGCATCGCCCCCCGTAACCTCACAGCACCTCCACCCTGGGCATCGCCCCCCGTAACCTCACAGCACCCCCACCCTGGGCATCGCCCCCCGTAACCTCACAGCACCCCCACCCTGGGCATCGCCCCCCGTAACCTCACAGCACCCCCACCCTGGGCATCGCCCCCCGTAACCTCACAGCACCCCCACCCTGGGCATCGCCCCCCGTAACCTCACAGCACCCCCACCCTGGGCATCGCCCCCCGTAACCTCACAGCAACCCCACCCTGGGCATCGCCCCCCGTAACCTCACAGCACCTCCACCCTGGGCATCGCCCCCCGTAACCTCACAGCACCTCCACCCTGGGCATCGCCCCCCTAAACCTCACAGCACCTCCACCCTGGGCATCGCCCCCCTAAACCTCACAGCACCTCCACCCTGGGCATCGTCCCCCGTAACCTCACAGCACCTCCACCCTGGGCATCGCCCCCCGTAACCTCACAGCACCTCCACCCTGGGCATCGCCCCCCGTAACCTCACAGCACCCCCACCCTGGGCATCGTCCCCCTAAACCTCACAGCACCCCCACCCTGGGCATCGCCCCCCGTAACCTCACAGCACCCCCACCCTGGGCATCGCCCCCCGTAACCTCACAGCACCTCCACCCTGGGCATCGTCCCCCTAAACCTCACAGCACCCCACCCTGGGCATCGCCCCCCGTAACCTCACAGCACCTCCACCCTGGGCATCGCCCCCCGTAACCTCACAGCACCTCCACCCTGGGCATCGCCCCCCTAAACCTCACAGCACCCCCACCCTGGGCATCGCCCCCCGTAACCTCACAGCACCCCCACCCTGGGCATCGCCCCCCGTAACCTCACAGCACCCCCACCCTGGGCATCGCCCCCCGTAACCTCACAGCACCCCCACCCTGGGCATCGCCCCCCGTAACCTCACAGCACCCCCACCCTGGGCATCGCCGCCCTAAACCTCACAGCACCCCCACCCTGGGCATCGCCCCCCGTAACCTCACAGCACCCCCACCCTGGGCATCGCCCCCCGTAACCTCACAGCACCTCCACCCTGGGCATCGCCCCCCGTAACCTCACAGCACCCCCACCCTGGGCATCGCCCCCCTAAACCTCACAGCACCCCCACCCTGGGCATCGCCCCCCGTAACCTCACAGCACCTCCACCCTGGGCATCGCCCCCCGTAACCTCACAGCACCTCCACCCTGGGCATCGCCCCCCTAAACCTCACAGCACCTCCACCCTGGGCATCGTCCCCCTAAACCTCACAGCACCCCACCCTGGGCATCGTCCCCCGTAACCTCACAGCACCCCCACCCTGGGCATCGCCCCCCGTAACCTCACAGCACCTCCACCCTGGGCATCGCTCCCTAAACCTCACAGCACCCCACCCTGGGCATCGTCCCCCGTAACCTCACAGCACCCCCACCCTGGGCATCGCCCCCCGTAACCTCACAGCACCCCCACCCTGGGCATCGCCCCCCGTAACCTCACAGCACCTCCACCCTGGGCATCGCTCCCTAAACCTCACAGCACCCCCACCCTGGGCATCGCCCCCCGTAACCTCACAGCACCTCCACCCTGGGCATCGCCCCCCTAAACCTCACAGCACCTCCACCCTGGGCATCGTACCCCTAAACCTCACAGCACCCCACCCTGGGCATCGTCCCCCGTAACCTCACAGCACCCCCACCCTGGGCATCGCCCCCCGTAACCTCACAGCACCCCCACCCTGGGCATCGCCCCCCGTAACCTCACAGCACCCCCACCCTGGGCATCGCTCCCACGAGCCTCACAGCACCCCCACCCTGGGCATCGCCCCCCGTAACCTCACAGCACCCCCACCCTGGGCATCGCCCCCTGTAACCTCACAGCACCCCACCCTGGGCATCGTCCCCCTAAACCTCACAGCACCCCCACCCTGGGCATCGCCCCCCTAAACCTCACAGCACCCCCACCCTGGGCATCGCCCCCTGTAACCTCACAGCACCCCACCCTGGGCATCGTCCCCCTAAACCTCACAGCACCCCACCCTGGGCATCGTCCCCCTAAACCTCACAGCACCCCCACCCTGGGCATCGCCCCCCGTAACCTCACAGCACCCCCACCCTGGGCATCGTCCCCCTAAACCTCACAGCACCCCCACCCTGGGCATCGCCCCCTGTAACCTCACAGCACCCCACCCTGGGCATCGTCCCCCTAAACCTCACAGCACCCCCACCCTGGGCATCGTCCCCCTAAACCTCACAGCACCCCACCCTGGGCATCGCCCCCCGTAACCTCACAGCACCCCCACCCTGGGCATCGCCCCCCGTAACCTCACAGCACCTCCACCCTGGGCATCGCCCCCCGTAACCTCACAGCACCCCCACCCTGGGCATCGCCCCCCGTAACCTCACAGCACCCCCACCCTGGGCATCGCCCCCCGTAACCTCACAGCACCCCCACCCTGGGCATCGCCCCCCGTAACCTCACAGCACCCCCACCCTGGGCATCGCCCCCCGTAACCTCACAGCACCCCCACCCTGGGCATCGCCCCCCGTAACCTCACAGCACCCCCACCCTGGGCATCGCCCCCCGTAACCTCACAGCACCTCCACCCTGGGCATCGTCCCCCTAAACCTCACAGCACCTCCACCCTGGGCATCGCCCCCCTAAACCTCACAGCACCCCCACCCTGGGCATCGCCCCCCGTAACCTCACAGCACCTCCACCCTGGGCATCGCCCCCCGTAACCTCACAGCACCTCCACCCTGGGCATCGCCCCCCGTAACCTCACAGCACCTCCACCCTGGGCATCGCCCCCCTAAACCTCACAGCACCTCCACCCTGGGCATCGCCCCCCGTAACCTCACAGCACCCCCACCCTGGGCATCGCCCCCCGTAACCTCACAGCACCTCCACCCTGGGCATCGCCCCCCTAAACCTCACAGCACCTCCACCCTGGGCATCGCCCCCCGTAACCTCACAGCACCCCCACCCTGGGCATCGCCCCCCTAAACCTCACAGCACCTCCACCCTGGGCATCGCCCCCCTAAACCTCACAGCACCTCCACCCTGGGCATCGCCCCCCGTAACCTCACAGCACCCCCACCCTGGGCATCGCCCCCCGTAACCTCACAGCACCCCCACCCTGGGCATCGCCCCCCGTAACCTCACAGCACCCCCACCCTGGGCATCGCCCCCCTAAACCTCACAGCACCCCCACCCTGGGCATCGCCCCCCTAAACCTCACAGCACCCCACCCTGGGCATCGCTCCCACGAGCCTCACAGCACCTCCACCCTGGGCATCGCCCCCCGTAACCTCACAGCACCCCCACCCTGGGCATCGCCCCCCTAAACCTCACAGCACCCCCACCCTGGGCATCGTCCCCCTAAACCTCACAGCACCCCACCCTAAGCATCACCCCCCGTAACCTCACAGCACCCCCACCCTGGGCACCGGCCCCTTGAGCCTCACAGCACCCCCACCCTGGGCATCGCCCCCCTAAACCTCACAGCACCCCACCCTGGGCATCGCTCCCACGAGCCTCACAGCACCCCCACCCTGGGCATCGCCACCCCTGAGCCTCACAGCACCCCACCCTAAGCATCACCCCCCTAAACCTTACAGCACCCCCACCCTGGGCATTGCCCCCTAAACCTTACAGCACCCCCACCCTGAGCATCACCCCCCTAAACCTTACAGCACCCCCACCCTGGGCATTGCCCCCTAAACCTTACAGCACCCCCACCCTGGGCACCGCCCCCCTGAGCCTCACAGCACCCCCACCCTGGGCATCGCTCCCACGAGCCTCACAGCACCTCCACCCTGGGCATCGCCCCCCATAACCTCACAGCACCCCCACCCTGGGCACCGCCCCCCTGAGCCTCACAGCCCCCCAGCATCACACGGGCTCCAGCCCCTTCTGCTGCCTTTCCTGCCCCTGCCCAGCCCTGACCTCGTGCTGCAGCTCTGAGCCCCGAGGCCTTCCTGCAGCCCACACCTCCGCATGGCGCCTTCTGAACTCCGCTTCAGACTTGAGGGAAGAATCAAGGCCAGAACTCCAGAAGCAGCCCAGGGCTTGCAGTAGCTGGGCACCCCGTCCACAGGGGCATTGGGAATCAAGGGCAGAGCATGTTCCCCTGGCCCCCACATGGCCAACAGGAAGGGACAGACAGTCCCAAGTGCTGGCATGGGTGTGGGGACCTCAGAAGCCCCTCATGCTGCGGAGGAAGTGGCTGCCAGGACAGCCTCCTGGAGAGAGGGCAGTCTGCACTCCAGCTGGACCCTCACCTCCATGGCAACCGACACTACACAGACCCAGAGACAGCCAGAGCATCCACAGCTCTGTGCCTGTTAGCGGGGTGGACATGCTGAGCCACATCCCGGGGCGGAGACGCACAGCAGTGCAGGGCACACCCCAGACCTGCAGAGGCCCCAGGCCCCGCGTAGCCCAGCAAGAGAGGTGAGCCCCCAGGAGGCCAGGCAGGGCGCTTCCTTAGTGCGGTTGTGGCGGCCAGGCAAAACCGACCCACAGGTTAGGAGTGGGGGCATCCTGCCTCGGGGATGGGAGGTCGCAAGGGAGCCCCTGGGGGCTGGGGCTCGGATGATAATGGTATTCCCATGGGTATAAAAGTCCATCCATCTCTAAATTTAGAATTGATGCACTTACCTCAAAATGAATTTTTAAAATGAGGAGAGAGGGCCAGGGGTGTAGCTCCGAGGCATCTGTCATGCACAAGGCCCGAGTCCCACCCTCAGCACAACTACGGAAAAAGTAAAAAAGAAAGAAATGGGGCTTAGTGTGGGTTGCAGAGTATGGCCTCCACCCCCGTCCAGCCCTCCTCCCTCCAGTCCCTTTCTGCTTAGCGCAGGCCTGGTTTTTGCCTTGAGGTCAGCTTCCTTGAGGTGGCTATGCATTGCTGTCCCCTGGCTGAGCCCTCTGTTCCTGAGCTCTGGCCACTTCTTCTGGTCCATCCTCTCTC